>NC_136058.1:126287507-126705365 GCF_964261635.1 Lissotriton helveticus | reverse complement strand
CTGGTACAAAAGGGGGTGGTGATGGATGGAGCATCTGAACTAATCAAACACTCACACCCAGTCAAAAGATCTGGGTTTAATCCCTCACCGTTCTTTAGCCCACTCTGCCACCCCAGTTCAGACATGGCCATATGCAAATCAGTCTGACCCTGTGCCTCATGGGAACAGTCGAGCCCGAACTGCCAAGCCATGCCTTCCCTGGACCGGAAACAAGCTTCCGAGGACCGGTTTCTGGCATTACAGCCATCTTCAGCCCGGCTTGCTTGAATCCAGTGGCAAAGTGAGCAAGGGACTCACGTCTGAGCATACCCTGCCACACTTATGGCAGCCAAAGCGGTACAAAAGGGGGTGGTGATGGACGGAGCATCTGAACTAATCAAACACTCACACCCAGTCAAAAGATCTGGGTTTAATCCATCACCGTTCTTTAGACCACTCTGCCACCCCAGTTCAGACATGGCCATATGCAAATCAGTCTGTAGACGGCTGTAATGCCAGAAACCGGTCCTCGGAAGCTTGTTTCCGGTCCAGGGAAGGCATGGCTTGGCAGTTCGGGCTGGATTGTTCCCCTGAGGCACAGGGTCAGACTGATTTGCATATAGCCATGTCTGAACTCGGGTGGCAGAGTGGGCTAAAGAACGGTGATGGATTAAACCCAGATCTTTTGACTGGGTGTGAGTGTTTGATTGGTTCAGATGGACCATCCGTCACCACCCCCTTTTGTACCGCTTTTGGCCGCCATAAGTGTGGCAGGGTATGCTCAGACGTGATTCCCTTGCTCACTTTGCCACTGGATTCAAGCAAACCGGGCTGAAACAGCTGTAATGCCAGAAACCGGTCCTCGGAAGCTTGTTTCCGGTCCAGGGAAGGCATGGCTTGGCAGTGCGGGCTGGACTGTTCCCATGAGGCACAGGGTCAGACTGATTTGCATATAGCCATGTCTGAACTGTGGCAGAGTGGGCTAAAGAACGGTGATGGATTAAACACAGATCTTTTGACTGGGTGTGAGTGTTTGATTGGTTCAGATGCTCCGTCCATCACCACCCCCTTTTGTAGTGTTCAGTGTTCAGTACAGGAATTTATATAGCGCAAACACCAAGCGTTTTCTAAGCGCTTGCTTAGGGAACCCGTCCTGGTATTCCCCTGTGAGATAACCCCGGCAGGGTATCTGCAAGGTGAAAGCCAGGCATCCCGCTGCGAGGGGCCGTTGTGGAGATTAAGCAAGCTATTGCCCAGAGTCACAGAGTGTGAACCCGTGAATCAAGTAGGCACCGGAGCGAGAATTGTCGAGTCCATGAACATTTTAGGACTCAGGACCCCGCCGAGCCGGGAATTGAACCCTGGTCCCGGGCTGACCTCTGCTTCCAGGTCTGCCTCCTCTAACCAGTGAGCCACACTTCTGTACCGCTTTTGGCTGCCATAAGTGTGGCAGGGTATGCTCAGACGTGAGTTCCTTGCTCACTTTGCCACTTGATTCAAGCAAGCCGGGCTGAAGACGGCTGTAATGGCAGAAACCGGTCCTCGGAAGCTTGTTTCCGGTCCAGGGAAGGCATGGCTTGGCAGTTTGGGCTGGACTGTTCCCATGAGGCACAGGTTCAGACTGATTTGCATATTGCCATGTCTGAACTGGGGTGGCAGAGTGGGCTAAAGAACGGTGATGGATTAAACCCAGATCTTTTGACTGGGTGTGAGTGTTTGATTGGTTCAGATGCTCCGTCCATCACCACCCCCTTTTGTGCCGCTTTTGGCCGCCATAAGTGTGGCAGGGTATGCTCAGACGTGAGTCCCTTGCTCACTTTGCCACTGGATTCAAGCAAACCGGGCTGAAGACGGCTGTAATGCCAGAAACCGGTCCTCGGAAGCTTGTTTCCGGTCCAGGGAAGGCATGGCTTGGCAGTTCAGGCTGGACTGTTCCCATGAGGCACAGGGTCAGACGGATTTGCATATAGCCATGTCTGAACTGGGGTGGCAGAGTGGGCTAAAGAACGGTGATGGATTAAACCCAGATCTTTTGACTGGGTGTGAGTGTTTGATTGGTTCAGATGCTCTGTCCATCACCACCCCCTTTTGTACCGCTTTTGGCCGCCATAAGTGTGGCAGGGTATGCTCAGACGTGAGTCCCTTGCTCACTTTTCCACTGGATTCAAGCAAGCCGTGCTGAAGACGGCTGTAATGCCAGAAACCGGTCCTCGGAAGCTTGTTTCCGGTCCAGGGAAGGCATGGCTTGGCAGTTCGGGCTGGATTGTTCCCATGAGGCACAGGGTCAGACTGATTTGCATATAGCCATGTCTCAACTGGTGTGGCAGAGTGGGCTAAACAACGGTGATGGATTAAACCCAGATCTTTTGACTGGGTGTGAGTGTTTGATTGGTTCAGATGCTCCGTCCATCACCACCCCCTTTTGTACCGCTTTTGGCCGCCATACGTGTGGCAGGGTATGCTCATACGTGAGTCCCTTGCTCACTTTGCCACTGGATTCAAGCAAGCCGGGCTGAAAACGGCTGTAATGCCAGAAACCGGTCCTCGGAAGCTTGTTTCCGGTCCAGGGAAGGCATGGCTTGGCAGTTTGGGCTGGACTGTTTCCATGAGGCACAGGGTCAGACTGATTTGCATATAGCCATGTCTGAACTGGGATGGCAGAGTTGGCTAAAGAACGGTGATGGATTAAACCCAGATATTTTGACTGGGTGTGAGTGTTTGATTGGTTCAGATGCTCCGTCCATCACCACCCCTTTTGTACCGCTTTTGGCCGCCATAAGTGTGGCAGGGTATGCTCAGACGTGATTCCCTTGCTCACTTTGCCACTGGATTCAAGCAAACCGGGCTGAAACAGCTGTAATGCCAGAAACCGGTCCTCGGAAGCTTGTTTCCGGTCCAGGGAAGGCATGGCTTGGCAGTGCGGGCTGGACTGTTCCCATGAGGCACAGGGTCAGACTGATTTGCATATAGCCATGTCTGAACTGGGGTGGCAGAGTGGGCTAAAGAACGGTGATGGATTAAACACAGATCTTTTGACTGGGTGTGAGTGTTTGATTGGTTCAGATGCTCCGTCCATCACCACCCCCTTTTGTAGTGTTCAGTGTTCAGTACAGGAATTTATATAGCGCAAACACCAAGCGGTTTCTAAGCGCTTGCTTAGGGAACCCGTCCTGGTATTCCCCTGTGAGATAACCCCGGCAGGGTATCTGCAAGGTGAAAGCCAGGCATCCCGCTGCGAGGGGCCGTTGTGGAGATTAAGCAAGCTATTGCCCAGAGTCACAGAGTGTGAACCCGTGAATCAAGTAGGCACCGGAGCGAGAATTGTCGAGTCCATGAACATTTTAGGACTCAGGACCCCGCCGAGCCGGGAATTGAACCCTGGTCCCGGGCTGACCTCTGCTTCCAGGTCTGCCTCCTCTAACCAGTGAGCCACACTTCTGTACCGCTTTTGGCTGCCATAAGTGTGGCAGGGTATGCTCAGACGTGAGTTCCTTGCTCACTTTGCCACTTGATTCAAGCAAGCCGGGCTGAAGACGGCTGTAATGGCAGAAACCGGTCCTCGGAAGCTTGTTTCCGGTCCAGGGAAGGCATGGCTTGGCAGTTTGGGCTGGACTGTTCCCATGAGGCACAGGTTCAGACTGATTTGCATATTGCCATGTCTGAACTGGGGTGGCAGAGTGGGCTAAAGAACGGTGATGGATTAAACCCAGATCTTTTGACTGGGTGTGAGTGTTTGATTGGTTCAGATGCTCCGTCCATCACCACCCCCTTTTGTGCCGCTTTTGGCCGCCATAAGTGTGGCAGGGTATGCTCAGACGTGAGTCCCTTGCTCACTTTGCCACTGGATTCAAGCAAACCGGGCTGAAGACGGCTGTAATGCCAGAAACCGGTCCTCGGAAGCTTGTTTCCGGTCCAGGGAAGGCATGGCTTGGCAGTTCAGGCTGGACTGTTCCCATGAGGCACAGGGTCAGACGGATTTGCATATAGCCATGTCTGAACTGGGGTGGCAGAGTGGGCTAAAGAACGGTGATGGATTAAACCCAGATCTTTTGACTGGGTGTGAGTGTTTGATTGGTTCAGATGCTCTGTCCATCACCACCCCCTTTTGTACCGCTTTTGGCCGCCATAAGTGTGGCAGGGTATGCTCAGACGTGAGTCCCTTGCTCACTTTTCCACTGGATTCAAGCAAGCCGTGCTGAAGACGGCTGTAATGCCAGAAACCGGTCCTCGGAAGCTTGTTTCCGGTCCAGGGAAGGCATGGCTTGGCAGTTCGGGCTGGATTGTTCCCATGAGGCACAGGGTCAGACTGATTTGCATATAGCCATGTCTCAACTGGTGTGGCAGAGTGGGCTAAACAACGGTGATGGATTAAACCCAGATCTTTTGACTGGGTGTGAGTGTTTGATTGGTTCAGATGCTCCGTCCATCACCACCCCCTTTTGTACCGCTTTTGGCCGCCATACGTGTGGCAGGGTATGCTCATACGTGAGTCCCTTGCTCACTTTGCCACTGGATTCAAGCAAGCCGGGCTGAAGACGGCTGTAATGCCAGAAACCGGTCCTCGGAAGCTTGTTTCCGGTCCAGGGAAGGCATGGCTTGGCAGTTTGGGCTGGACTGTTTCCATGAGGCACAGGGTCAGACTGATTTGCATATAGCCATGTCTGAACTGGGATGGCAGAGTGGGCTAAAGAACGGTGATGGATTAAACCCAGATATTTTGACTGGGTGTGAGTGTTTGATTGGTTCAGATGCTCCGTCCATCACCACCCCTTTTGTACCGCTTTTGGCCGCCATAAGTGTGGCAGGGTATGCTCAGACGTGAGTCCCTTGCTCACTTTGCCACTGGATTTAAGCAAGCCGGGCTGAAGACGACTGTAATGCCAGAAACCGGTCCTCAGAATCTTGTTTCCGGTCCAGGGAAGGCATGGCTTGGCAGTTCGGGCTGAACTGTTCCCATGAGGCACAGGGTCAGACTGATTTGCATATAGCCATGTCTGAACTGGGGTGGCAGAGTGGGCTAAAGAACGGTGATGGATTAAACACAGATCTTTTGACTGGGTGTGAGTGTTTGATTGATTCAGATGCTCCGTCCATCACCACCCCCTTTTGTAGTGTTCAGTGTTCAGTACAGGAATTTATATAGCGCAAACACCAAGCGGTTTCTAAGCGCTTGCTTAGGGAACCCGTCCTGGTATTCCCCTGTGAGATAACCCCGGCAGGGTATCTGCAAGGTGAAAGCCAGGCATCCCGCTGCGAGGGGCCGTTGTGGAGATTAAGCAAGCTATTTCCCAGAGTCACAGAGTGTGAACCCGTGAATCAAGTAGGCACCGGAGCGAGAATTGTCGAGTCCATGAACATTTTAGGACTCAGGACCCCGCTGAGCCGGGAATTGAACCCTGGTCCCGGGCTGACCTCTGCTTCCAGGTCTGCCTCCTCTAACCAGTGAGCCACACTTCTGTACCGCTTTTGGCTGCCATAAGTGTGGCAGGGTATGCTCAGACGTGAGTCCCTTGCTCACTTTGCCACTTGATTCAAGCAAGCCGGGCTGAAGATGGCTGTAATGCCAGAAACCGGTCCTCGGAAGCTTGTTTCCGGTCCAGGGAAGGCATGGCTTGGCAGTTTGGGCTGGACTGTTCCCATGAGGCACAGGTTCAGACTGATTTGCATATTGCCATGTCTGAACTGGGGTGGCAGAGTGGGCTAAAGAACGGTGATGGATTAAACCCAGATCTTTTGACTGGGTGTGAGTGTTTGATTGGTTCAGATGCTCCGTCCATCACCACCCCCTTTTGTACCGCTTTTGGCCGCCATAAGTGTGGCAGGGTATGCTCAGACGTGAGTCCCTTGCTCACTTTGCCACTGGATTCAAGCAAACCGGGCTGAAGACGGCTGTAATGCCAGAAACCGGTCCTTGGAAGCTTGTTTCCGGTCCAGGGAAGGCATGGCTTGGCAGTTCAGGCTGTACTGTTCCCATGAGGCACAGGGTCAGACTGATTTGCATATAGCCATGTCTGAACTGGGGTGGCAGAGTGGGATAAAGAACGGTGATGGATTAAACCCAGATCTTTTGACTGGGTGTGAGTGTTTGATTGGTTCAGATGCTCCGTCCATCACCACCCCCTTTTGTACCGCTTTTGGCCGCCATAAGTGTGGCAGGGTATGCTCAGACGTGAGTCCCTTGCTCACTTTTCCACTGGATTCAAGCAAGCCGGGCTGAAGACGGCTGTAATGCCAGAAACCGGTCCTCGGAAGCTTGTTTCCGGTCCAGGGAAGGCATGGCTTGGCAGTTTGGGCTGGACTGTTTCCATGAGGCACAGGGTCAGACTGATTTGCATATAGCCATCTCTGAACTGGGATGGCAGAGTGGGCTAAAGAACGGTGATGGATTAAACCCAGATATTTTGACTGGGTGTGAGTGTTTGATTGGTTCAGATGCTCCGTCCATCACCACCCCTTTTGTACCGCTTTTGGCCGCCATAAGTGTGGCAGGGTATGCTCAGACGTGAGTCCCTTGCTCACTTTGCCACTGGATTTAAGCAAGCCGGGCTGAAGACGACTGTAATGCCAGAAACCGGTCCTCGGAAGCTTGTTTCCGGTCCAGGGAAGGCATGGCTTGGCAGTTCGGGCTGGATTGTTCCCATGAGGCACAGGGTCAGACTGATTTGCATATAGCCATGTCTCAACTGGTGTGGCAGAGTGGGCTAAACAACGGTGATGGATTAAACCCAGATCTTTTGACTGGGTGTGAGTGTTTGATTGGTTCAGATGCTCCGTCCATCACCACCCCCTTTTGTACCGCTTTTGGCCGCCATAAGTGTGGCAGGGTATGCTTATACGTGAGTCCCTTGCTCACTTTGCCACTGGATTCAAGCAAGCCGGGCTGAAGACGGCTGTAATGCCAGAAACCGGTCCTCGGAAGCTTGTTTCCGGTCCAGGGAAGGCATGGCTTGGCAGTTTGGGCTTGACTGTTCCCATGAGGCACTGGGTCAGACTGATTTGCATATAGCCATGTCTGAACTGGGATGGCAGAGTGGGCTAAAGAACGGTGATTGATTAAACCCAGATGTTTTGACTGGGTGTGAGTGTTTGATTGGTTCAGATGCTCCGTCCATCACCACCCCTTTTGTACCGCTTTTGGCCGCCATAAGTGTGGCAGGGTATGCTCAGACGTGAGTCCCTTTCTCACTTTGCCACTGGATTTAAGCAAGCCGGGCTGAAGACAACTGTAATGCCAGAAACCGGTCCTCGGAATCTTGTTTCCGGTCCAGGGAAGGCATGGCTTGGCAGTTCGGGCTGGACTGTTCCCATGAGGCACAGGGTCAGACTGATTTGCATATAGCCATGTCTGAATTGGGGTGGCAGAGTGGGCTAAAGAACGGTGATGGATTAAACCCAGATCTTTTGACTGGGTGTGAGTGTTTGATTGGTTCAGATGCTCCGTCCATCACCACCTCCTTTTGTACCGCTTTTGGCCGCCATAAGTGTGGCAGGGTATGCTCAGACGTGAGTCCCTTGCTCACTTTGCCACTGGATTCAAGCAAGCCCGGCTGAAGACGGCTGTAATGCCAGAAACCGGTCCTCGGAAGCTTGTTTCCGGTCCAGGGAAGGCATGGCTTGGCAGTTCGGACTGGACTGTTCCCATGAGGCACAGGGTCAGACTGATTTGCATATAGCCATGTCTGAACTGGGGTGGCACAGTGGGCTAAAGAACGGTGATGGATTAAAGCCAGATCTTTTGACTGGGTGTGAGTGTTTGAGTGGTTCAGATGCTCCGTCCATCACCACCTCCTTTTGTACCGCTATTAGCCGCCATAAGTGTGGCAGGGTATGCTCAGACGTGAGTCCCTTGCTCACTTTGCCACTTGATTTAAGCAAGCCAGGCTGAAGGCAGCTGTAATGCCAGAAACCGGTCCTCGGAAGCTTGTTTCCGGTCCAGGGAAGGCATGGCTTGGCAGTTCGGGCTGGACTGTTCCCATGAGGCACAGGGTCAGACTGATTTGCATATAGCCATGTCTGAACTGGGGTGTCAGAGTGGGCTAAAGAACGGTGATGGATTAAAGCCAGATCTTTTGACTGGGTGTGAGTGTTTGATTGGTTCAGATGCTCCGTCCATCACCACCCCCTTTTGTACCGCTTTTGGCCGCCATAAGTGTGGCAGGGTATGCTCAGACGTGAGTCCCTTGCTCACTTTGCCACTGGATTCAAGCAAGCCGGGCTGAAGACGGCTGTAATGCCAGAAACCGGTCCTCGTAAGCTTGTTTCCGGTCTTGGGAAGGCATGGCTTGGCAGTTCGGGCTGGACTGTTCCCATGAGGCACAGGGTCAGACTGATTTGCATATAGCCATGTCTGAACTGGGGTGGCAGAGTGGGCTAAAGAACGGTGATGGATTAAACCCAGATCTTTTGACTGGGTGTGAGTGTTTGATTGGTTCAGATGCTCCGTCCATCACCACCCCCCTTTGTACCGCTTTTGGCCGCCATAAGTGTGGCAGGGTATGCTCAGACGTGAGTCCCTTGCTCACTTTGCAACTGGATTCAAGCAAGCCAGGCTGAAGACGGCTGTAATGCCAGAAACCGGTCCTCGGAACCTTGTTTCCGGTCCAGGGAAGGCATGGCTTGGCAGTTCGGGCTGGACTGTTCCCATGAGGCACAGGGTAAGACTGATTTGCATATAGCCATGTCTGAACTGGGGTGGCACAGTGGGCTAAAGAACAGTGATGGATTAAAGCCAGATATTTTGACTGGGTGTGAGTGTTTGAGTGGTTCAGATGCTCCGTCCATCACCACCCCCTTTTGTACCGCTATTGGCCGCCATAAGTGTGGCAGGGTATGCTCAGACGTGAGTCCCTTGCTCACTTTGCCACTTGATTCAAGCAAGCCAGGCTGAAGGCGGCTGTAATGCCAGAAACCGGTCCTCGGAAGCTTGTTTCCGGTCCAGGGAAGGCATGGCTTGGCAGTTCGGGCTGGACTGTTCCCATGACGCACAGGTTCAGACTGATTTGCATATAGCCATGTCTGAACTGGGGTGGCAGAGTGGGCTAAAGAACAGTGATGGATTAAAGCCAGATCTTTTGACTGGGTGTGAGTGTTTGATTGGTTCAGATGCTCCGTCCATCACCACCCCCTTTTGTACCGCTTTTGGCCGCCATAAGTGTGGCAGGGTTTGCTCAGACGTGAGTCCCTTGCTCACTTTGCCACTGGATTCAAGCATGCCGGGCTGAAGACGGCTGTAATGCCAGAAACCGGTCCTCGCAAGCTTGTGTCCGGTCCAAGGAAGGCATGGCTTGGCAGTTCGGGCTGGACTGTTCCCATGAGGCACAGGGTCAGACTGATTTGCATATAGCCATGTCTGAACTGGGGTGGCAGAGTGGGCTAAAGAACTGTGATGGATTAAACCCAGATCTTTTGACTGGGTGTGAGTGTTTGATTGGTTCAGATGCTCCGTCCATCACCACCCCCTTTTGTACCGCTTTTGGCCGCCATAAGTGTGGCAGGGTATGCTCAGACGTGAGTCCCTTGCTCACTTTGCCACTGGATTCAAGCAAGCCGGGCTGAAGACGGCTGTAATGCCAGAAACCGGTCCTCGTAAGCTTGTTTCCGGTCTTGGGAAGGCATGGCTTGGCAGTTCGGGCTGGACTGTTCCCATGAGGCACAGGGTCAGACTGATTTGCATATAGCCATGTCTGAACTGGGGTGGCAGAGTGGGCTAAAGAACGGTGATGGATTAAACCCAGATCTTTTGACTGGGTGTGAGTGTTTGATTGGTTCAGATGCTCCGTCCATCACCACCCCCCTTTGTACCGCTTTTGGCCGCCATAAGTGTGGCAGGGTATGCTCAGACGTGAGTCCCTTGCTCACTTTGCAACTGGATTCAAGCAAGCCGGGCTGAAGACGGCTGTAATGCCAGAAACCGGTCCTCGGAACCTTGTTTCCGGTCCAGGGAAGGCATGGCTTGGCAGTTCAGGCTGGACTGTTCCCATGAGGCACAGGGTAAGACTGATTTGCATATAGCCATGTCTGAACTGGGGTGGCACAGTGGGCTAAAGAACAGTGATGGATTAAAGCCAGATATTTTGACTGGGTGTGAGTGTTTGAGTGGTTCAGATGCTCCGTCCATCACCACCCCCTTTTGTACCGCTATTGGCCGCCATAAGTGTGGCAGGGTATGCTCAGACGTGAGTCCCTTGCTCACTTTGCCACTTGATTCAAGCAAGCCAGGCTGAAGGCGGCTGTAATGCCAGAAACCGGTCCTCGGAAGCTTGTTTCCGGTCCAGGGAAGGCATGGCTTGGCAGTTCGGGCTGGACTGTTCCCATGACGCACAGGTTCAGACTGATTTGCATATAGCCATGTCTGAACTGGGGTGGCAGAGTGGGCTAAAGAACAGTGATGGATTAAAGCCAGATCTTTTGACTGGGTGTGAGTGTTTGATTGGTTCAGATGCTCCGTCCATCACCACCCCCTTTTGTACCGCTTTTGGCCGCCATAAGTGTGGCAGGGTTTGCTCAGACGTGAGTCCCTTGCTCACTTTGCCACTGGATTCAAGCATGCCGGGCTGAAGACGGCTGTAATGCCAGAAACCGGTCCTCGCAAGCTTGTGTCCGGTCCAAGGAAGGCATGGCTTGGCAGTTCGGGCTGGACTGTTCCCATGAGGCACAGGGTCAGACTGATTTGCATATAGCCATGTCTGAACTGGGGTGGCAGAGTGGGCTAAAGAACTGTGATGGATTAAACCCAGATCTTTTGACTGGGTGTGAGTGTTTGATTGGTTCAGATGCTCCGTCCATCACCACCCCCTTTTGTACCGCTTTTGGCCGCCATAAGTGTGGCAGGGTATGCTCAGACGTGAGTCCCTTGCTCACTTTGCCACTGGTTTCAAGCAAGCCGGCTGAAGACAGCTGTAATGCCAGAAACTGGTCCTCGGAAGCTTTTTTCCGGTCCAGGGAAGGCATGGCTTGGCAGTTCGGGCTGGACTGTTCCCATGAGGCACAGGGTCAGACTGATTTGCATATAGCCATGTCTGAACTGGGGTGGCACAGTGGGCTAAAGAACGGTGATGGAATAAAGCCAGATCTTTTGACTGGGTGTCAGTGTTTGAGTGGTTCAGATGCTCCGTCCATCACCACCCCCTTTTGTACCACTATTGGCCGCCATAAGTGTGGCAGGGTATGCTCAGACGTGAGTCCCTTGCTCAGTTAGCCACTGGATTCAAGCAAGCCGGGCTGAAGACGGCTGTAATGCCAGAAACCGGTCCTCGGAAGCTTGTTTCCGGTCCAGGGAAGGCATGTCTTGGCAGTTCGGGCTGGACTGTTCCCATGAGGCACAGGGTCAGACTGATTTGCATATAGCCATGTCTGAACTGGGGTGGCAGAGTGGGCTAAAGAACAGTGATGGATTAAAGCCAGATCTTTTGACTGGGTGTGAGTGTTTGATTGGTTCAGATGCTCCGTCCATCACCACCCCCTTTTGTACCGCTTTTGGCCGCCATAAGTGTGGCAGGGTTTGCTCAGACGTGAGTCCCTTGCTCACTTTGCCACTGGATTCAAGCATGCCGGGCTGAAGACGGCTGTAATGCCAGAAACCGGTCCTCGCAAGCTTGTGTCCGGTCCAAGGAAGGCATGGCTTGGCAGTTCGGGCTGGACTGTTCCCATGAGGCACAGGGTCAGACTGATTTGCATATAGCCATGTCTGAACTGGGGTGGCAGAGTGGGCTAAAGAACTGTGATGGATTAAACCCAGATCTTTTGACTGGGTGTGAGTGTTTGATTGGTTCAGATGCTCCGTCCATCACCACCCCCTTTTGTACCGCTTTTGGCCGCCATAAGTGTGGCAGGGTATGCTCAGACGTGAGTCCCTTGCTCACTTTGCCACTGGTTTCAAGCAAGCCGGCTGAAGACGGCTGTAATGCCAGAAACTGGTCCTCGGAAGCTTTTTTCCGGTCCAGGGAAGGCATGGCTTGGCAGTTCGGGCTGGACTGTTCCCATGAGGCACAGGGTCAGACTGATTTGCATATAGCCATGTCTGAACTGGGGTGGCACAGTGGGCTAAAGAACGGTGATGGAATAAAGCCAGATCTTTTGACTGGGTGTCAGTGTTTGAGTGGTTCAGATGCTCCGTCCATCACCACCCCCTTTTGTACCACTATTGGCCGCCATAAGTGTGGCAGGGTATGCTCAGACGTGAGTCCCTTGCTCAGTTAGCCACTGGATTCAAGCAAGCCGGGCTGAAGACGGCTGTAATGCCAGAAACCGGTCCTCGGAAGCTTGTTTCCGGTCCAGGGAAGGCATGGCTTGGCAGTTCGGGCTGGACTGTTCCCATGAGGCACAGGGTCAGACTGATTTGCATATAGCCATGTCTGAACTGGGGTGGCAGAGTGGGCTAAAGAACGGTGATGGATTAAAGCCAGATCTTTTGACTGGGTGTGAGTGTTTGAGTGGTTCAGATGCTCCGTCCATCACCACCTCCTTTTGTACCGCTATTAGCCGCCATAAGTGTGGCAGGGTATGCTCAGACGTGAGTCCCTTGCTCACTTTGCCACTTGATTTAAGCAAGCCAGGCTGAAGGCGGCTGTAATGCCAGAAACCGGTCCTCGGAAGCTTGTTTCCGGTCCAGGGAAGGCATGGCTTGGCAGTTCGGGCTGGACTGTTCCCATGAGGCACAGGGTCAGACTGATTTGCATATAGCCATGTCTGAACTGGGGTGTCAGAGTGGGCTAAAGAACGGTGATGGATTAAAGCCAGATCTTTTGACTGGGTGTGAGTGTTTGATTGGTTCAGATGCTCCGTCCATCACCACCCCCTTTTGTACCGCTTTTGGCCGCCATAAGTGTGGCAGGGTATGCTCAGACGTGAGTCCCTTGCTCACTTTGCCACTGGATTCAAGCAAGCCGGGCTGAAGACGGCTGTAATGCCAGAAACCGGTCCTCGTAAGCTTGTTTCCGGTCTTGGGAAGGCATGGCTTGGCAGTTCGGGCTGGACTGTTCCCATGAGGCACAGGGTCAGACTGATTTGCATATAGCCATGTCTGAACTGGGGTGGCAGAGTGGGCTAAAGAACGGTGATGGATTAAACCCAGATCTTTTGACTGGGTGTGAGTGTTTGATTGGTTCAGATGCTCCGTCCATCACCACCCCCCTTTGTACCGCTTTTGGCCGCCATAAGTGTGGCAGGGTATGCTCAGACGTGAGTCCCTTGCTCACTTTGCAACTGGATTCAAGCAAGCCAGGCTGAAGACGGCTGTAATGCCAGAAACCGGTCCTCGGAACCTTGTTTCCGGTCCAGGGAAGGCATGGCTTGGCAGTTCGGGCTGGACTGTTCCCATGAGGCACAGGGTAAGACTGATTTGCATATAGCCATGTCTGAACTGGGGTGGCACAGTGGGCTAAAGAACGGTGATGGAATAAAGCCAGATCTTTTGACTGGGTGTCAGTGTTTGAGTGGTTCAGATGCTCCGTCCATCACCACCCCCTTTTGTACCACTATTGGCCGCCATAAGTGTGGCAGGGTATGCTCAGACGTGAGTCCCTTGCTCAGTTAGCCACTGGATTCAAGCAAGCCGGGCTGAAGACGGCTGTAATGCCAGAAACCGGTCCTCGGAAGCTTGTTTCCGGTCCAGGGAAGGCATGGCTTGGCAGTTCGGGCTGGACTGTTCCCATGAGGCACAGGGTCAGACTGATTTGCATATAGCCATGTCTGAACTGGGGTGGCAGAGTGGGCTAAAGAACGGTGATGGATTAAAGCCAGATCTTTTGACTGGGTGTGAGTGTTTGAGTGGTTCAGATGCTCCGTCCATCACCACCCCCTTTTGTACCGCTATTGGCCGCCATAAGTGTGGCAGGGTATGCTCAGACGTGAGTCCCTTGCTCACTTTGCCACTTGATTCAAGCAAGCCAGGCTGAAGGCGGCTGTAATGCCAGAAACCGGTCCTCGGAAGCTTGTTTCCGGTCCAGGGAAGGCATGGCTTGGCAGTTCGGGCTGGACTGTTCCCATGACGCACAGGTTCAGACTGATTTGCATATAGCCATGTCTGAACTGGGGTGGCAGAGTGGGCTAAAGAACAGTGATGGATTAAAGCCAGATCTTTTGACTGGGTGTGAGTGTTTGATTGGTTCAGATGCTCCGTCCATCACCACCCCCTTTTGTACCGCTTTTGGCCGCCATAAGTGTGGCAGGGTTTGCTCAGACGTGAGTCCCTTGCTCACTTTGCCACTGGATTCAAGCATGCCGGGCTGAAGACGGCTGTAATGCCAGAAACCGGTCCTCGCAAGCTTGTGTCCGGTCCAAGGAAGGCATGGCTTGGCAGTTCGGGCTGGACTGTTCCCATGAGGCACAGGGTCAGACTGATTTGCATATAGCCATGTCTGAACTGGGGTGGCAGAGTGGGCTAAAGAACTGTGATGGATTAAACCCAGATCTTTTGACTGGGTGTGAGTGTTTGATTGGTTCAGATGCTCCGTCCATCACCACCCCCTTTTGTACCGCTTTTGGCCGCCATAAGTGTGGCAGGGTATGCTCAGACGTGAGTCCCTTGCTCACTTTGCCACTGGATTCAAGCAAGCCGGGCTGAAGACGGCTGTAATGCCAGAAACCGGTCCTCGTAAGCTTGTTTCCGGTCTTGGGAAGGCATGGCTTGGCAGTTCGGGCTGGACTGTTCCCATGAGGCACAGGGTCAGACTGATTTGCATATAGCCATGTCTGAACTGGGATGGCAGAGTGGGCTAAAGAACGGTGATGGATTAAACCCAGATCTTTTGACTGGGTGTGAGTGTTTGATTGGTTCAGATGCTCCGTCCATCACCACCCCCCTTTGTACCGCTTTTGGCCGCCATAAGTGTGGCAGGGTATGCTCAGACGTGAGTCCCTTGCTCACTTTGCAACTGGATTCAAGCAAGCCGGGCTGAAGACGGCTGTAATGCCAGAAACCGGTCCTCGGAACCTTGTTTCCGGTCCAGGGAAGGCATGGCTTGGCAGTTCAGGCTGGACTGTTCCCATGAGGCACAGGGTAAGACTGATTTGCATATAGCCATGTCTGAACTGGGGTGGCACAGTGGGCTAAAGAACAGTGATGGATTAAAGCCAGATATTTTGACTGGGTGTGAGTGTTTGAGTGGTTCAGATGCTCCGTCCATCACCACCCCCTTTTGTACCGCTATTGGCCGCCATAAGTGTGGCAGGGTATGCTCAGACGTGAGTCCCTTGCTCACTTTGCCACTTGATTCAAGCAAGCCAGGCTGAAGGCGGCTGTAATGCCAGAAACCGGTCCTCGGAAGCTTGTTTCCGGTCCAGGGAAGGCATGGCTTGGCAGTTCGGGCTGGACTGTTCCCATGACGCACAGGTTCAGACTGATTTGCATATAGCCATGTCTGAACTGGGGTGGCAGAGTGGGCTAAAGAACAGTGATGGATTAAAGCCAGATCTTTTGACTGGGTGTGAGTGTTTGATTGGTTCAGATGCTCCGTCCATCACCACCCCCTTTTGTACCGCTTTTGGCCGCCATAAGTGTGGCAGGGTTTGCTCAGACGTGAGTCCCTTGCTCACTTTGCCACTGGATTCAAGCATGCCGGGCTGAAGACGGCTGTAATGCCAGAAACCGGTCCTCGCAAGCTTGTGTCCGGTCCAAGGAAGGCATGGCTTGGCAGTTCGGGCTGGACTGTTCCCATGAGGCACAGGGTCAGACTGATTTGCATATAGCCATGTCTGAACTGGGGTGGCAGAGTGGGCTAAAGAACTGTGATGGATTAAACCCAGATCTTTTGACTGGGTGTGAGTGTTTGATTGGTTCAGATGCTCCGTCCATCACCACCCCCTTTTGTACCGCTTTTGGCCGCCATAAGTGTGGCAGGGTATGCTCAGACGTGAGTCCCTTGCTCACTTTGCCACTGGTTTCAAGCAAGCCGGCTGAAGACAGCTGTAATGCCAGAAACTGGTCCTCGGAAGCTTTTTTCCGGTCCAGGGAAGGCATGGCTTGGCAGTTCGGGCTGGACTGTTCCCATGAGGCACAGGGTCAGACTGATTTGCATATAGCCATGTCTGAACTGGGGTGGCACAGTGGGCTAAAGAACGGTGATGGAATAAAGCCAGATCTTTTGACTGGGTGTCAGTGTTTGAGTGGTTCAGATGCTCCGTCCATCACCACCCCCTTTTGTACCACTATTGGCCGCCATAAGTGTGGCAGGGTATGCTCAGACGTGAGTCCCTTGCTCAGTTAGCCACTGGATTCAAGCAAGCCGGGCTGAAGACGGCTGTAATGCCAGAAACCGGTCCTCGGAAGCTTGTTTCCGGTCCAGGGAAGGCATGTCTTGGCAGTTCGGGCTGGACTGTTCCCATGAGGCACAGGGTCAGACTGATTTGCATATAGCCATGTCTGAACTGGGGTGGCAGAGTGGGCTAAAGAACAGTGATGGATTAAAGCCAGATCTTTTGACTGGGTGTGAGTGTTTGATTGGTTCAGATGCTCCGTCCATCACCACCCCCTTTTGTACCGCTTTTGGCCGCCATAAGTGTGGCAGGGTTTGCTCAGACGTGAGTCCCTTGCTCACTTTGCCACTGGATTCAAGCATGCCGGGCTGAAGACGGCTGTAATGCCAGAAACCGGTCCTCGCAAGCTTGTGTCCGGTCCAAGGAAGGCATGGCTTGGCAGTTCGGGCTGGACTGTTCCCATGAGGCACAGGGTCAGACTGATTTGCATATAGCCATGTCTGAACTGGGGTGGCAGAGTGGGCTAAAGAACTGTGATGGATTAAACCCAGATCTTTTGACTGGGTGTGAGTGTTTGATTGGTTCAGATGCTCCGTCCATCACCACCCCCTTTTGTACCGCTTTTGGCCGCCATAAGTGTGGCAGGGTATGCTCAGACGTGAGTCCCTTGCTCACTTTGCCACTGGTTTCAAGCAAGCCGGCTGAAGACGGCTGTAATGCCAGAAACTGGTCCTCGGAAGCTTTTTTCCGGTCCAGGGAAGGCATGGCTTGGCAGTTCGGGCTGGACTGTTCCCATGAGGCACAGGGTCAGACTGATTTGCATATAGCCATGTCTGAACTGGGGTGGCACAGTGGGCTAAAGAACGGTGATGGAATAAAGCCAGATCTTTTGACTGGGTGTCAGTGTTTGAGTGGTTCAGATGCTCCGTCCATCACCACCCCCTTTTGTACCACTATTGGCCGCCATAAGTGTGGCAGGGTATGCTCAGACGTGAGTCCCTTGCTCAGTTAGCCACTGGATTCAAGCAAGCCGGGCTGAAGACGGCTGTAATGCCAGAAACCGGTCCTCGGAAGCTTGTTTCCGGTCCAGGGAAGGCATGGCTTGGCAGTTCGGGCTGGACTGTTCCCATGAGGCACAGGGTCAGACTGATTTGCATATAGCCATGTCTGAACTGGGGTGGCAGAGTGGGCTAAAGAACGGTGATGGATTAAAGCCAGATCTTTTGACTGGGTGTGAGTGTTTGATTGGTTCAGATGCTCTGTCCATCACCACACCCTTTTGTACCGCTTTTGGCTGCCATAAGTGTGGCAGGGTATGCTCAGACGTGAGTCCCTTGCTCACTTTGCCACTGGATTCAAGCATGCCGGGATGAAGACGGCTGTAATGCCAGAAACCGGTCCTCGCAAGCTTGTGTCCGGTCCAAGGAAGGCATGGCTTGGCAGTTCGGGCTGGACTGTTCCCATGAGGCACAGGGTCAGACTGATTTGCATATAGCCATGTCTGAACTGGGGTGGCAGAGTGGGCTAAAGAACTGTGATGGATTAAACCCAGATCTTTTGACTGGGTGTGAGTGTTTGATTGGTTCAGATGCTCCGTCCATCACCACCCCCTTTTGTACCGCTTTTGGCCGCCATAAGTGTGGCAGGGTTTGCTCAGACGTGAGTCCCTTGCTCACTTTGCCACTGGATTCAAGCATGCCGGGCTGAAGACGGCTGTAATGCCAGAAACCGGTCCTCGGAAGCTTGTGTCCGGTCCAAGGAAGGCATGGCTTGGCAGTTCGGGCTGGACTGTTCCCATGAGGCACAGGGTCAGACTGATTTGCATATAGCCATGTCTGAACTGGGGTGGCAGAGTGGGCTAAAGAACTGTGATGGATTAAACCCAGATCTTTTGACTGGGTGTGAGTGTTTGATTGGTTCAGATGCTCCGTCCATCACCACCCCCTTTTGTACCGCTTTTGGCCGCCATAAGTGTGGCAGGGTATGCTCAGACGTGAGTCCCTTGCTCACTTTGCCACTGGTTTCAAGCAAGCCGGCTGAAGACGGCTGTAATGCCAGAAACTGGTCCTCGGAAGCTTTTTTCCGGTCCAGGGAAGGCATGGCTTGGCAGTTCGGGCTGGACTGTTCCCATGAGGCACAGGGTCAGACTGATTTGCATATAGCCATGTCTGAACTGGGGTGGCACAGTGGGCTAAAGAACGGTGATGGAATAAAGCCAGATCTTTTGACTGGGTGTCAGTGTTTGAGTGGTTCAGATGCTCCGTCCATCACCACCCCCTTTTGTACCACTATTGGCCGCCATAAGTGTGGCAGGGTATGCTCAGACGTGAGTCCCTTGCTCAGTTAGCCACTGGATTCAAGCAAGCCGGGCTGAAGACGGCTGTAATGCCAGAAACCGGTCCTCGGAAGCTTGTTTCCGGTCCAGGGAAGGCATGGCTTGGCAGTTCGGGCTGGACTGTTCCCATGAGGCACAGGGTCAGACTGATTTGCATATAGCCATGTCTGAACTGGGGTGGCAGAGTGGGCTAAAGAACGGTGATGGATTAAAGCCAGATCTTTTGACTGGGTGTGAGTGTTTGATTGGTTCAGATGCTCTGTCCATCACCACACCCTTTTGTACCGCTTTTGGCTGCCATAAGTGTGGCAGGGTATGCTCAGACGTGAGTCCCTTGCTCACTTTGCCACTGGATTCAAGCATGCCGGGATGAAGACGGCTGTAATGCCAGAAACCGGTCCTCGCAAGCTTGTGTCCGGTCCAAGGAAGGCATGGCTTGGCAGTTCGGGCTGGACTGTTCCCATGAGGCACAGGGTCAGACTGATTTGCATATAGCCATGTCTGAACTGGGGTGGCAGAGTGGGCTAAAGAACTGTGATGGATTAAACCCAGATCTTTTGACTGGGTGTGAGTGTTTGATTGGTTCAGATGCTCCGTCCATCACCACCCCCTTTTGTACCGCTTTTGGCCGCCATAAGTGTGGCAGGGTATGCTCAGACGTGAGTCCCTTGCTCACTTTGCCACTGGTTTCAAGCAAGCCGGCTGAAGACGGCTGTAATGCCAGAAACTGGTCCTCGGAAGCTTTTTTCCGGTCCAGGGAAGGCATGGCTTGGCAGTTCGGGCTGGACTGTTCCCATGAGGCACAGGGTCAGACTGATTTGCATATAGCCATGTCTGAACTGGGGTGGCACAGTGGGCTAAAGAACGGTGATGGAATAAAGCCAGATCTTTTGACTGGGTGTCAGTGTTTGAGTGGTTCAGATGCTCCGTCCATCACCACCCCCTTTTGTACCACTATTGGCCGCCATAAGTGTGGCAGGGTATGCTCAGACGTGAGTCCCTTGCTCAGTTAGCCACTGGATTCAAGCAAGCCGGGCTGAAGACGGCTGTAATGCCAGAAACCGGTCCTCGGAAGCTTGTTTCCGGTCCAGGGAAGGCATGGCTTGGCAGTTCGGGCTGGACTGTTCCCATGAGGCACAGGGTCAGACTGATTTGCATATAGCCATGTCTGAACTGGGGTGGCAGAGTGGGCTAAAGAACGGTGATGGATTAAAGCCAGATCTTTTGACTGGGTGTGAGTGTTTGATTGGTTCAGATGCTCTGTCCATCACCACACCCTTTTGTACCGCTTTTGGCCATCATAAGTGTGGCAGGGTATGCTCAGACGTGAGTCCCTTGCTCACTTTGCCACTGGATTCAAGCAAACCGGGTTGAAGACGGCTGTAATGCCAGAAACCGGTCCTCGTAAGCTTGTTTCGGGTCCAGGGAAGGAATGGCTTGGCAGTTTGGGCTGGACTGTTCCCATGAGGCACAGGGTCAGACTGATTTGCATATAGCCATGTCTGCACTGGGGTGGCAGAGTGGGCTAAAGAACGATGAATGGTTAAACCCAGATCTTTTGACTGGGTGTGAGTGTTTGATTGGTTCAGATGCTCCGTCCATCACCACCCCCTTTTGTACCGCTTTTGGCCGCCATAAGTGTGGCAGGGTATGCTCAGACGTGAGTCCCTTGCTCACTTTGCCACTGGATTCAAGCAAGCCGGGCTGAAGACGGCTGTAATGCCAGAAACCGGTCCTAGGAAGTTTGTTTCCGGTCCAGGGAAGGCATGGCTTGGCAGTTCGGGCTGGACTGTTCCCATGAGGCACAGGGTCAGACTGATTTGCATATAGCCATGTCTGAACTGGGGGGGCAGAGTGGGCTAAAGAACGGTGATGGATTAAACCCAGATCTGTTGACTGGGTGTGAGTGTTTGATTGGTTCAGATGCTCCGTCCATCACCACCCCCCTTTGTACCGCTTTTGGCCGCCATAAGTGTGGCAGGGTATGCTCAGACGTGAGTCCCTTGCTCACTTTGCCACTGGATTCAAGCAAGCCGGGCTGAAGACGGCTGTAATGCCAGAAACCGGTCCTCGGAAGCTTGTTTCCGGTCCAGGGAAGGCATGGCTTGGCAGTTCGGGCTGGACTGTTCCCATGAGGCACAGGGTCAGACTGATTTGCATATAGCCATGTCTGAACTGGGGTGGCACAGTGGGCTAAAGAACGGTGATGGATTAAAGCCAGATCTTTTGACTGGCTGTGAGTGTTTGAGTGGTTCAGATGCTCCGTCCATCACCATCCCCTTTTGTACCGCTATTGGCCGCCATAAGTGTGGCAGGGTATGCTCAGACGTGAGTCCCTTGCTCACTTTTCCACTTGATTCAAGCAAGCCGGGCTGAAGACGACTGTAATGCCAGAAACCGGTCCTCGGAAGCTTGTTTCCGGTCCAGGGAAGGCATGGCTTGGCAGTTCGGGCTGGATTGTTCCCATGAGGCACAGGGTCAGACTGATTTGCATATAGCCATGTCTCAACTGGTGTGGCAGAGTGGGCTAAACAACGGTGATGGATTAAACCCAGATCTTTTGACTGGGTGTGAGTGTTTGATTGGTTCAGATGCTCCGTCCATCACCACCCCCTTTTGTACCGCTTTTGGCCGCCATAAGTGTGGCAGGGTATGCTTATACGTGAGTCCCTTGCTCACTTTGCCACTGGATTCAAGCAAGCCGGGCTGAAGACGGCTGTAATGCCAGAAACCGGTCCTCGGAAGCTTGTTTCCGGTCCAGGGAAGGCATGGCTTGGCAGTTTGGGCTGGACTGTTCCCATGAGGCACTGGGTCAGACTGATTTGCATATAGCCATGTCTGAACTGGGATGGCAGAGTGGGCTAAAGAACGGTGATTGATTAAACCCAGATGTTTTGACTGGGTGTGAGTGTTTGATTGGTTCAGATGCTCCGTCCATCACCACCCCTTTTGTACCGCTTTTGGCCGCCATAAGTGTGGCAGGGTATGCTCAGACGTGAGTCCCTTGCTCACTTTGCCACTGGATTTAAGCAAGCCGGGCTGAAGACAACTGTAATGCCAGAAACCGGTCCTCGGAATCTTGTTTCCGGTCCAGGGAAGGCATGGCTTGGCAGTTCGGGCTGGACTGTTCCCATGAGGCACAGGGTCAGACTGATTTGCATATAGCCATGTCTGAATTGGGGTGGCAGAGTGGGCTAAAGAACGGTGATGGATTAAACCCAGATCTTTTGACTGGGTGTGAGTGTTTGATTGGTTCAGATGCTCCGTCCATCACCACCTCCTTTTGTACCGCTTTTGGCCGCCATAAGTGTGGCAGGGTATGCTCAGACGTGAGTCCCTTGCTCACTTTGCCACTGGATTCAAGCAAGCCCGGCTGAAGACGGCTGTAATGCCAGAAACCGGTCCTCGGAAGCTTGTTTCCGGTCTTGGGAAGGCATGGCTTGGCAGTTCGGGCTGGACTGTTCCCATGAGGCATAGGGTCAGACTGATTTGCATATAGCCATGTCTGAACTGGGGTGGTAGAGTGGGCTAAAGAACGGTGATGGATTAAACCCAGATCTTTTGACTGGGTGTGAGTGTTTGATTGGTTCAGATGCTCCGTCCATCACCACCCCCCTTTGTACCGCTTTTGGCCGCCATAAGTGTGGCAGGGTATGCTCAGACGTGAGTTACTTGCTCACTTTGCCACTGGATTCAAGCAAGCCGGGCTGAAGACGGCTGTAATGCCAGAAACCGGTCCTCGGAAGCTTGTTTCCGGTCCAGGGAAGGCATGGCTTGGCAGTTCGGACTGGACTGTTCCCATGAGGCACAGGGTCAGACTGATTTGCATATAGCCATGTCTGAACTGGGGTGGCACAGTGGGCTAAAGAACGGTGATGGATTAAAGCCAGATCTTTTGACTGGGTGTGAGTGTTTGAGTGGTTCAGATGCTCCGTCCATCTGTGGTATATAAATAAATAATACCGGATCTATTTTTGAATGAATGAATGAATAACAGATAGCTCAATAAATAAGAGTCAAGATTCGAGGTAGTGGGAGTTTTTGCAGGTTTAATACAGCATAAGGACAGGAACAGGACAACCTGCATAGGAATAGGATGACAGGGCCCAGCAGCTGCTGGGGCTGGGTCTGGGATGAGCGCGCTAACTTTTAATAACAAATACACGAGCATATATACATAGCGCAAACACATAGCATTACATTGCAGTAGGCGTAGCAGTGGGTGGAGCAATAGCAGTGATGCGTAGCAGTCGCGAAAGATAAGAGTAAAGAAGGCGTAACCCAGACATGTGATGCGAACGTAGCAGAATATGTCATGAATGGGCGGAAACATAGGAGGGGGCTACCTAAGGAGCCGGGACCTCTAACCTGGTGGTGCGCGCAAACTGGTAATGACGTGTTACTAGGAGAAGCTGGGGGCTATGAACTCTGTGCTAGGAGCAGAGACTGAAGTCTGGAGGGTCGGAGCGACATGTACCTAAACCCTATCTAGTATCTGATGTTTAGGGAACATGTTGATATAAACTAGAAGTCATGAGGGGAAAAGCTAATTGACTCTAAGACTAGAGCATGCATTTATTCTACATGTAGTGCGTGATGAAGAATATTAAATGACCATTAAATACAGTATTTCTCTTAACATGGAGCCGCATAGGCTAGACAATGACGGAAACTATTGATGCAGTTCAGTAGCTTAGGAATGCAGAGAAGGAGGACTAAACTGATAGCTGGAATCATAACATAGTCTTGGCAGACTCAGAGGCAGAGCCAAGCTGCACCGGGCACTGCGAGGCAGGAAGTAAGTGAAAGGTCGAGGATACAGGTGGGGGCTGTATCGCTCCTCAGCGAGGCTTCAGGAGACAGGAGCTGAATCTGATGTCCGGGCCCTGTTGAGGCCTGGAAACGGGGACTTTATAATGAAATAACGTGCACACTGAGAAACGTGGCAACGTAGCTTTACATAAGCCTGATATTCGTAGTATTCACGAGGACTGGAAAATGACATACCAGAGGTGGACACAACTGTAATTGCGTCTTGAATCGGACATGGGGAATAACATATGCATATTGGTCATGCACACATAACATATGATGGATGACACGTAGGGACACAGAACATGACAAAATTTACTTTTCCACATTCCCTCCTTGTCACTACGTTTCCATCAGGAAACATCAATATTCATGATACCATCTATCATTTCATATAGTACCATTTGTTCATCTCGAATTGTCTTGGAACGAGATTTAGAACGGGGCTTGGGACTAGGAATACAAGAGGTAGCACACATGCCGCAAATCGCAGGGCCACATTGTATACAGAGGCAGCAGCTGAATATGATCGCTACTGCGATACCTAGAAAGGACAGGACTTTCCATCCCCAGGCGGAAATTATATTCCAGAACCAACCGGACCATGTCCAGGTGCCTGGATCTTGGTGTAACAGATGGGCAATTTTATGAAGTCTGGTTATAGCTGAATAAACAGACGGCGCGTTATTTGGAATGAAAATGCAGCAACTAGATCCGATAAGTCTACAGGCCCCGCCCCTATCGGCCAGTATGACGTCAAGGACGAGACGATTCTGGAGCACAACGATTCTCATAAAGGATTGCTCTTCGGTTAAGTTACCTAGAGCGGAGGCAGTCTCATCTACTACTGCTTCAAGGGTTCTTGTTAACCTACGGATTAGCTTACTATTTACGACTGTACCTAAATAAGGGAACACACCTTTATCAATATCAATGAATTGTTCTGCAGCAGTTTCAGTATAATCGACAATCGGGAGGTTTCTCTTGTGTCTGGTATGTACTAGGTAGGAATTCCTATGGTAGTCAGGTGGGGCTAGAAAAACAGGTGGCAGTAGGAAGGCAATGTAACAGGTTCCCTCCCAATCGAGGGGCAGACGAACATATGCAGTTTGACCACAAACAAAATTAGAATGACGTGAAGCTTTAAAAATAGATTTCCCACTGTCACTATACTTGACAATAGTAGTACAATCACTATGTCCTACGTGTACAGAGCCATAATTACGGACACATAATTCGCCTTTGACTGGTAATACTGAAATAGCAGGTGAGTCTGGAGTAGTATCAGACTGAACATTCAGGACCATGAAATTCGACGAATAGTTACCTAAATTGTACACTTCATTTTCTAGATCTAAACCTGTTCTGTGGGGGAAACCTTGCTTGTCTGGGAAACATGTGCTGTTAAGAAAAGACATATCTGTTGAGGATGACGTTAACGTGGACCATGCTCCACACGAACCATTATGTGAAAAAGGATAAGGAAAGAGTGGCAGAACTCCCTTCGACGTCTGGAAAGGGGGGAGTCGACCACACACCCAACAATTAGTGGCATTGCTGGTCTGGTGTGAATAATGCAACATACGGATGAAGGTATTGTTACGCATAGCGAGGCGGTATGAATATTCGTGAGGAGGCAGATCACTAAACGTGTGTTCTACTGTAACATTAGAATGCTTATTTACATGAGGAACTGGGAAACACAGGAAAAATGCGTAACTAGTGCAGGAGATCATTATGCTGATGAATAATATGAAACTCAGAAAAACGATACATCGGTTTGAGTTTTGACTAACTCTCTCACTATGGGGGTCTATTTTATACATGTCAGAAACAGTCTAACCGTTTCACCTAGGGGAGGACTTATACAATCAAACTGACTGACTTATTTTACTAGACCTTAGCTTTTGCTTATACTCCTGCTGCGGAGTTTTCTCTACCAAGGGAGGGGTTGTATCAATGTCATTTGCGGGACAGTCCTTGGGAGCAATATTCTGGCAATCCTTCGAATCCTGGGAAATGTTCTTAAAGACGGGTTTCAGTCCTTTAAAAAGTTTAACATGAGAAAGGTGCACCCAGCCCTTGCGTCCTTCCAACTTCACGGCTGTACGGGTGGTGAGGAGGACCTGTCGGGGCTCTTTCCAACGAGGCTCCAGCGGACTTGATCTGTCGAAGTTCCGGACGAGCACCATCGAACCTGGAACGATCTCATGCGGTGCCACCTCGGTATTGTCTGGAAATGCGGCGGCAACCTGTGAACGACATGAGTTGAGGGCAGACATCAAGGAAGCTAGGTAATCTGTCAGCATATTACATGAAACATCAGTAATACTTCGGGGTCTAGGAGTACCCCACATGTTAGGGGGGCGGCCGAATACGACCTCATACGGGGACAGACCTGATCTGGAATGTGCGACCATGCGCATATAAAATAAAGCGACTGGCAGAGCTACTAGCCAGTCCACACCTTTTTCTTTGCATACTTTGGCGATACGGATTTTCAGAGTCTGATTATGTCTCTCGACTAGACCGGCTGCTTCAGGATGGCGTACACAATGGAACTTCCACTGGTACCCTAGCAAAAGGGAAACATGCTTCATGAGTTCAGATGAGAATGGCTGACCGTTATCAGAATATACGACTCTAGGGAGTCCATATCGAGGGAAAAACTCACGAACCAACTGCTTGGCAGTGGTCGCGGCTGTGTAATCTGGAACTGGATATGCTTCTGTCCATCTGGACAAAGCGCATACAACTACAAGGACATACTTGAAACCTCGACATCGCTCCATCTGAATATAATCCATCTGGAGGACTTCAAAAGGGTGGTCAGGGGGCTGGAAACCACCTTGTTCCACCGGGACACTTTTACCTGGATTAAACTGACAGCATATCATACAGGTACGGACTTTCTGCTTGGCTGCAGCTCGTAAATGCTTGTTGAACCAAATGTTCTGGATACTGTCTAACATTGCTTTTTCTCCTAAATGTGCTGGACTATGTGCGGTATTAATGATAACTTGAACCATAGAGTCGGGGAGAAACCATGCGGTCCTACCCTTTGTTAACCATCCCTGATCTGTCTGGACCCCTCCTTGTTCGGACCATTTCTTGATTTCTTCAGGAGTAGCATGTAACTGGATATCTATGACATCTTGAATAGGGTCCTTAACTGTCATACATGTAGTCGGATCTGGAGTGTGTGTCATGTTAACTGGAATGTCTGGAGTCTGTGCTGTAAGCTTGGCTGTGCGATCTGCTAGATCGTTACCTTGGGAAATAATGTCAGTAACTTTCGTATGTGCTTTGCACTTCATGATAGCGATAGATGTCGGTAAATGTATGGCATCTAACAGAGCTTGAATAAGGATACCATGCTGAATCTTGGTTCCATGAGAAGTCATGAAACCTCTCTCTTGCCAGAGCACTCCAAAGTCGTGTACAACTCCAAATGCGTAACGTGAATCTGTGTAAACATTAACTTTCAAGTTTTTGGCGTGTATACAGGCTTGTGTCAGAGCAACTAGCTCTGCTGCTTGAGCGGACAGGGTATCAATACGGTGTGTCTTGATAACTTCAGTGTCAGTAGTCACTGCATACGCGGCGACTAGATCTCCTGTACTAGTTCTCATACATGAACCATCCACATAAAGTGTCAGGTCGGGATCTAGTAACGGAATGTCTGTCAGATCTTGTCTTGGCTTTGTCGTAATGTTAACTACTTCCACGCAATCATGTGTGGCTGGATTTGAATTAACTGATGGTAACAGTGTAGCAGGATTCAGGATGTTGCAGCGTCTAATTTCTATGTGTGGCTGAAACAGTGTCAATTCATAACCTGTTAAACGTGCAATTGTCAAGTGCTGTGTTTGTGTTCGATTCAGAAGTACTTCTACGGAGTGTGGAACCTGTACTGTCAGGGAGTGTCCTAAAACTATGGAATCACTTTGTCTGATAGCTAGTGCTGTGGCTGCAACTGACTTGAGGCACGCAGGCAGAGCCTGGGCGACTGGATCTAGTGTGCTAGAAAAATAAGCACAGGGCTTGTATTGTCCTGCTTGATCTTGTGTGAGAACAGATAATGCTGTACCTTCACGTTCAGTAACGAAAAGTGTAAAAGGCTTACTGTAGTTCGGTGTCGCTAGAACTGGAGCTTGGCATAAAGCTTTCTTTAACTCGTTGAAACTAAGTGTATGTTCAGATGTCCAAGGGAGAACAGTCGATACGGCTGCCTCCTGTGTCGTTAACTGTATCAGTGGCTTGGCTAGAAATGCATACTGAGGAATCCATTGTCTACAATAAGAAGTAAGGCCAATAAAGGCACGTACCTCCTTCTGGGTTCTGGGCTGAGGAAGACTCGCTATTAACTGGATACGGTCTGGTGTCAACTGCCTACCCCTCTTGGACAGTAAGTGTCCTAAGTAGACCACTTGCTGGACACAGAATTGAAGCTTCGAAGGGGACACCTTGTGTCCCATCTCGGCTAGGAAATACAAGACTGTAAGGGATGCTCGCTCGCAAGCACGTTCGGAACGGGCTGTGATCAGTAGATCATCGACATACTGGAGCAGGGCAGTGTCAGTTGGCATGTGAATGTTGTCTAGTTGTCTCTTAAGTGCTTGACTGTAAATACTAGGACTTTCTGTGAAACCTTGAGGAGCGCGTGTGAACATATAGCTCCTTCCATTTAAACAAAATCCGAAAAGAAACTGGCTGTCTGGATGAATAGGAACACTAAAAAATGCGTTCTTGAGGTCGATTACTGTAAAGAACGTGGCTTCGGAATCAATAGCAGTTAACAGGGAAGAGATATCTGGGACAACTGGGTACTGCGGAATAATACATTTGTTAAGTTCTCGTAAATCAATCACTAATCGATATACTGGGGGTACATTTGGATCAGTACGTTTCATGACTGGAATGATCGGAGAGTTACATACATTGGAGTCAGTTTCTACAACTACTCCTTGAGCCATGAGCTCGTCAATAATTTTGGATAAGGCTGCTACAGCCTCAGGTGGCAATCTATACTGCCTGATTCGTGGTAACACTACACCTGGCTTCAGGGTCACACGATGGGGTGTGATTTGCATATAACCTACATCAGTTGGACCTTGCGCCCATAAATGCTGCGGAACTTTAGACAGTCTGGAATCAAAATCTCGTAATACATAGTGACCCTTAAAGTCACGTAGGAACAATCGTATTCCCTCTGGGGAACAACATATAACGGCACCTAACTCTTTCAGTGTTTTAATGCCTAATAGATTTTCTGGACATGATTTAGTAAGTAACAGATCAGTAGTGCGGGACAATGGACCTACTTCTAGAGTAACTGGCTTTGAAATCTCATTTACGATAGGTTTTCCTGAAAATCCAAGGGAAACATTTCTTGAGCCTGAGAGCGGAGCCCCTGGAACTTCGGCGTGACTAATTGTGGTCCTACTTGCCCCTGTATCAATCAAAAACTTTCTGTCTTTCCCTAATACTTGACTGTGAACATAGGGACCTTCTTGATCTACAGGTATCTCGATGAGAGGCAAGCCTACCTCCCTCTCTAGGCTGTTTCATGAATATGGCTGGTACTCTGGATACTCAGACTGTGCATACTGGTACATCTGCGATGTAACATGCTGTGTTGCAGCAATAGGCTGCGGTACTGTAACTGTCTGTGGTGCATTCTGTGGCTGAGGAATCTGTGAAACTTGTTCCTGTCTAGGCGGACGTGGTCTTTCTTTAGTCTTACCAGTAGCTATGTTATGTTTCAGGACTGCACACTCATTTATAAAATGACCTGGCTGTTTACAATAATTGCAGTTCCCTTTAACGGGAGCTGCAGGATGACTGGCTTGATTCGGACCCCTCTTCTGACTGTCTTGAGGAACAGATTGTGCAACCAGCACTTTCATTTTCGTGTCTTTCATACGTTTTCTCTCGTGTTCTTGTTCTTCCCTGATTCTATTCTGGTGGTACTGGAGCATCTGGAGCATCTGGGACGGAGTATTTGCTTGCCAGGTGCTTTCGACTTTCAAAACTCGGTTTTTAACTTGTGGGCTTGAATTCTCGACTAATTTAGTAACAAACAGGTGAGGGTATGACTCACTACTTGTCTTGAGGCCACTGTTGATACTAAAGCACTTTTCAAACCTAGAATAAAAATCACTAATATCTTCATCTTGTTTCTGTTTACAGGCTGAGATTGCATCCCAGTCTTCCTTTCTAGTTGTTAATAATCTGGGTAAAACTTGAATCAATAATTCTGGTAATTCTTTACATTTCTCTCCTAGACCAGTACCTGGTACACGTATCTTATCTTCTGCTTCTAGGACTGCCCAATCTATCTTTTTCTCTCCCACCTCCCATTCTTTTTCCTTTAGCTTTTCATACACCCCTGCGGGTAGCAGAACCTTTAACATTTTAATGATATCTGGGTAAGTGTATTCTCCCATACGGAGCATGTCTTTTAATTCTCTATGGAACCCTGCTGGATCTTTATCATGACAGGGAATTAATTTCTTCATTTCGAGGAGTTCCATCTTTGTTATCGGAGTGTATACAAACACTCGCTGCATTTCGCCACCCGTTCCTCTGACTGGGTGGACTTCTCGTAACGGATTCTGTCTGTCTATGTAGAATGATTTACTTTCTGGGGGTGAGACATGGACAAAATGCGGGTTCAAGAATGTTCTATATTTGTGACGCTGTTCTAGAATGACACTAATTAAATCGGTACCTAGACCTCTCCATCTATACTGGAGTAACTCGTTCAGGATATCATGTAACGGGCCTGGATCAGAATGTTGACCCTCATACAGAGTAATGAGGTGCTGAATCATATACATACCCACCAGTCGCTGCTCGGCTGGGGGCATTTTCAGAAACATTTGTGCCACTATTTCGTCTGGAAAAGTGGTAGAATCAGTAATCCATCTGACTGCTGATCGGACTAGTTCCTGTTCATGCATGGTACTTAACTCACTATAACCGATTCGTGATTTCAGAATGTGATCGGTAGCTTGAAATACTTGTTCTAGGGAACCTTGTTCTGGTGCTGGATGATGGAAAATAGACTTGTGTTCTAGACGTAAATGGCGATCTGGAAATCTGGGTTTTCCTACATACGCTATTCTGGCAGTATTCTCGTCGTCTTCCTCTTCAGGATCAGAGGTACTTTCTTTCTTGCTTACTTGTGCGGCTTTACGCTGTTCGTGTATCTTTATTATCTCTCTACGGATTTTCTTGTACATACTTTCCATGGCACCAATGGTATTGTGCTTTCCTTCGGCTATATTATCACTCCACTTTGTCAGAGTTTTCATTTCTTCCGGGTCTTTAGACGGGTAATCCTGTTCTCTTATTAGACAGTTAATTAAGAACTTTAATATCATGCGCTGAATCTCGGCTTTCCTTTGAGACATGGCATCACTAATACTTTGTGGGTCATCCCCTGTACGGATGAAACGATATATCCTGTCTAGATCTTCTTTCATATTTGGCAGGGTGACTAGATACTCGGTCACTCTCCTTACACGTACGGAATATAAAACCATATTAAACTCGCCTGGAACTGGGTCATAGACACATTCGCCAAGGGTTTGCCTGATTTCTGCAACAGACTTATTACTCTTGGGAGTACGCTGTGATGCTTGAGCATGTAATTCGAGTGCTGATAAACGTTTGTATGGCGGCGGGGTTTGAGGAAGACCTCCTCCTGCGGCCCCTAAACTAGAATCATCAACTGATGCTTTCCGTCCTGGCAGGGTCGGTAATTGTAACGTGGGCTGGACTTGTATGGCGGGCTGACCCGGGGGGGCTGTTAAGGGCACCCCGGCGTCTGGAGGAGCAGGAATTACCTGATTTACAGGGACTGGCGGAGTGCGAACAGGATTTGCATATTCGGGGACTGTGTCGTCCAAATAGGACGAGATGAAAATATCAGCTGCGGTCGGTTTGTGACGTAGCTTGGTCGGAACTAATGGTGGCGGGAAATTACTGGATGCCTCCGGGGTCGCTTTTGGCAAGCCCTCAGCAAGAAGAGGATACATACCCTTAATGAGGGCATTCCTCTGTCTGTCTGATTGCTCAGTTCTAACTCGTTCACCTATCTCGATTAATTCTCTTTCTTGGGCTCGTTCTTGGGATTCTCTACTTAGTTCTGACTTTCTGATTTCTCTTTCGGTTCTTTTATGAGCTTCTTTGCGCCATAACTCGATGGCATCTTTCTGTGATTGTCTGGCTTTCTTTTTCCATAATGCTTTCTCTACTCGCATGATGCATTCGGCATCCCATGTACCCGATACGGGCCATCTATACTTTTCTTCTAACTGTTTGGTATACTCTACCCATAAATCTAGATACAATATGGCACTTATGCCATGTTTCTGATACATAAAGTGACCTGGACTGTCCCTGGGCGGGACGGGAACTGCTGCTTCCAGCAGACCCTTTCTAGTCTTTAACTGACGTAACTTGGAAAATATGGGCATGACTGAACTGTAATCTAGACACAATACAATACACAATAAACACGATACTTATTTCCCATTCATACCACGACATTAGAATACATGAAAAACATTTAAAATAACAGTTCGAACAGAATACTACCTGGAAATACTTGAAATTTCTCGAGAACAGAACTGACTAGAACAGAAACTAGATGCACTGCTGAAACAGCACGAAACTTACCGGTCTCTTTAAAGAGACACGTCAGGACCCGCATCCACCGAAGTGGACACTTCGTTTGTGGGACTGTGTACCACCAACCCACAGACCAGAGTCAAATCAAATTGACCCTGTCTAGATACCACCCCAGTAACGGTACTCACCGGGCAGCAAGAACGGAAGGCCTCGGACTGGACTGGACTGCTACGACGACGAACTTCGGACTTCGGACTTCAGTTACGGGTGGACCTCCGGATACCTCGGACCTTGGACTCTTGGCTTGGGCTCTGGTCGGGACTCGCCGCGTTCCTCCACCGTCTCGTCTGGATGCTGGACCGCCTCCTCCGTCTCCTCCGTGGGCCTGAGGGATACTTGAGAAGAAATATCTGCCACTGCGCAGAAGAGTTCCGTCACGACTGCAGAGGGTCAGGGGGTCGGCGTGGCTTCACCGACGCGTGGGGAAAGGGCAAGTCCCTATTCGGGCGCCATTATGTGGTATATAAATAAATAATACCGGATCTATTTTTGAATGAATGAATGAATAACAGATAGCTCAATAAATAAGAGTCAAGATTCGAGGTAGTGGGAGTTTTTGCAGGTTTAATACAGCATAAGGACAGGAACAGGACAACCTGCATAGGAATAGGATGACAGGGCCCAGCAGCTGCTGGGGCTGGGTCTGGGATGAGCGCGCTAACTTTTAATAACAAATACACGAGCATATATACATAGCGCAAACACATAGCATTACATTGCAGTAGGCGTAGCAGTGGGTGGAGCAATAGCGGTGATGCGTAGCAGTCGCGAAAGATAAGAGTAAAGAAGGCGTAACCCAGACATGTGATGCGAACGTAGCAGAATATGTTATGAATGGGCGGAAACATAGGAGGGGGCTACCTAAGGAGCCGGGACCTCTAACCTGGTGGTGCGCGCAAACTGGTAATGACGTGTTACTAGGAGAAGCTGGGGGCTATGAACTCTGTGCTAGGAGCAGAGACTGAAGTCTGGAGGGTCGGAGCGACATGTACCTAAACCCTATCTAGTATCTGATGTTTAGGGAACATGTTGATATAAACTAGAAGTCATGAGGGGAAAAGCTAATTGACTCTAAGACTAGAGCATGCATTTATTCTACATGTAGTGCGTGATGAAGAATATTAAATGACCATTAAATACAGTATTTCTCTTAACATGGAGCCGCATAGGCTAGACAATGACGGAAACTATTGATGCAGTTCAGTAGCTTAGGAATGCAGAGAAGGAGGACTAAACTGATAGCTGGAATCATAACATAGTCTTGGCAGACTCAGAGGCAGAGCCAAGCTGCACCGGGCACTGCGAGGCAGGAAGTAAGTGAAAGGTCGAGGATACAGGTGGGGGCTGTATCGCTCCTCAGCGAGGCTTCAGGAGACAGGAGCTGAATCTGATGTCCGGGCCCTGTTGAGGCCTGGAAACGGGGACTTTATAATGAAATAACGTGCACACTGAGAAACGTGGCAACGTAGCTTTACATAAGCCTGATATTCGTAGTATTCACGAGGACTGGAAAATGACATACCAGAGGTGGACACAACTGTAATTGCGTCTTGAATCGGACATGGGGAATAACATATGCATATTGGTCATGCACACATAACATATGATGGATGACACGTAGGGACACAGAACATGACAAAATTTACTTTTCCACACATCACCACCTCCTTTTGTACCGCTATTGGCCGCCATAAGTGTGGCAGGGTATGCTCAGACGTGAGTCCCTTGCTCACTTTGCCACTTGATTTAAGCAAGCCAGGCTGAAGGCGGCTGTAATGCCAGAAACCGGTCCTCGGAAGCTTGTTTCCGGTCCAGGGAAGGCATGGCTTGGCAGTTCGGGCTGGACTGTTCCCATGAGGCACAGGGTCAGACTGATTTGCATATAGCCATGTCTGAACTGGGGTGTCAGAGTGGGCTAAAGAACGGTGATGGATTAAAGCCAGATCTTTTGACTGGGTGTGAGTGTTTGATTGGTTCAGATGCTCCGTCCATCACCACCCCCTTTTGTACCGCTTTTGGCCGCCATAAGTGTGGCAGGGTATGCTCAGACGTGAGTCCCTTGCTCACTTTGCCACTGGATTCAAGCAAGCCGGGCTGAAGACGGCTGTAATGCCAGAAACCGGTCCTCGTAAGCTTGTTTCCGGTCTTGGGAAGGCATGGCTTGGCAGTTCGGGCTGGACTGTTCCCATGAGGCACAGGGTCAGACTGATTTGCATATAGCCATGTCTGAACTGGGGTGGCAGAGTGGGCTAAAGAACGGTGATGGATTAAACCCAGATCTTTTGACTGGGTGTGAGTGTTTGATTGGTTCAGATGCTCCGTCCATCACCACCCCCCTTTGTACCGCTTTTGGCCGCCATAAGTGTGGCAGGGTATGCTCAGACGTGAGTCCCTTGCTCACTTTGCCACTTGATTCAAGCAAGCCAGGCTGAAGGCGGCTGTAATGCCAGAAACCGGTCCTCGGAAGCTTGTTTCCGGTCCAGGGAAGGCATGGCTTGGCAGTTCGGGCTGGACTGTTCCCATGACGCACAGGTTCAGACTGATTTGCATATAGCCATGTCTGAACTGGGGTGGCAGAGTGGGCTAAAGAACAGTGATGGATTAAAGCCAGATCTTTTGACTGGGTGTGAGTGTTTGATTGGTTCAGATGCTCCGTCCATCACCACCCCCTTTTGTACCGCTTTTGGCCGCCATAAGTGTGGCAGGGTTTGCTCAGACGTGAGTCCCTTGCTCACTTTGCCACTGGATTCAAGCATGCCGGGCTGAAGACGGCTGTAATGCCAGAAACCGGTCCTCGCAAGCTTGTGTCCGGTCCAAGGAAGGCATGGCTTGGCAGTTCGGGCTGGACTGTTCCCATGAGGCACAGGGTCAGACTGATTTGCATATAGCCATGTCTGAACTGGGGTGGCAGAGTGGGCTAAAGAACTGTGATGGATTAAACCCAGATCTTTTGACTGGGTGTGAGTGTTTGATTGGTTCAGATGCTCCGTCCATCACCACCCCCTTTTGTACCGCTTTTGGCCGCCATAAGTGTGGCAGGGTATGCTCAGACGTGAGTCCCTTGCTCACTTTGCCACTGGTTTCAAGCAAGCCGGCTGAAGACGGCTGTAATGCCAGAAACTGGTCCTCGGAAGCTTTTTTCCGGTCCAGGGAAGGCATGGCTTGGCAGTTCGGGCTGGACTGTTCCCATGAGGCACAGGGTCAGACTGATTTGCATATAGCCATGTCTGAACTGGGGTGGCACAGTGGGCTAAAGAACGGTGATGGAATAAAGCCAGATCTTTTGACTGGGTGTCAGTGTTTGAGTGGTTCAGATGCTCCGTCCATCACCACCCCCTTTTGTACCACTATTGGCCGCCATAAGTGTGGCAGGGTATGCTCAGACGTGAGTCCCTTGCTCAGTTAGCCACTGGATTCAAGCAAGCCGGGCTGAAGACGGCTGTAATGCCAGAAACCGGTCCTCGGAAGCTTGTTTCCGGTCCAGGGAAGGCATGTCTTGGCAGTTCGGGCTGGACTGTTCCCATGAGGCACAGGGTCAGACTGATTTGCATATAGCCATGTCTGAACTGGGGTGGCAGAGTGGGCTAAAGAACAGTGATGGATTAAAGCCAGATCTTTTGACTGGGTGTGAGTGTTTGATTGGTTCAGATGCTCCGTCCATCACCACCCCCTTTTGTACCGCTTTTGGCCGCCATAAGTGTGGCAGGGTTTGCTCAGACGTGAGTCCCTTGCTCACTTTGCCACTGGATTCAAGCATGCCGGGCTGAAGACGGCTGTAATGCCAGAAACCGGTCCTCGCAAGCTTGTGTCCGGTCCAATGAAGGCATGGCTTGGCAGTTCGGGCTGGACTGTTCCCATGAGGCACAGGGTCAGACTGATTTGCATATAGCCATGTCTGAACTGGGGTGGCAGAGTGGGCTAAAGAACTGTGATGGATTAAACCCAGATCTTTTGACTGGGTGTGAGTGTTTGATTGGTTCAGATGCTCCGTCCATCACCACCCCCTTTTGTACCGCTTTTGGCCGCCATAAGTGTGGCAGGGTATGCTCAGACGTGAGTCCCTTGCTCACTTTGCCACTGGTTTCAAGCAAGCCGGCTGAAGACGGCTGTAATGCCAGAAACTGGTCCTCGGAAGCTTTTTTCCGGTCCAGGGAAGGCATGGCTTGGCAGTTCGGGCTTGACTGTTCCCATGAGGCACAGGGTCAGACTGATTTGCATATAGCCATGTCTGAACTGGGGTGGCACAGTGGGCTAAAGAACGGTGATGGAATAAAGCCAGATCTTTTGACTGGGTGTCAGTGTTTGAGTGGTTCAGATGCTCCGTCCATCACCACCCCCTTTTGTACCACTATTGGCCGCCATAAGTGTGGCAGGGTATGCTCAGACGTGAGTCCCTTGCTCAGTTAGCCACTGGATTCAAGCAAGCCGGGCTGAAGACGGCTGTAATGCCAGAAACCGGTCCTCGGAAGCTTGTTTCCGGTCCAGGGAAGGCATGGCTTGGCAGTTCGGGCTGGACTGTTCCCATGAGGCACAGGGTCAGACTGATTTGCATATAGCCATGTCTGAACTGGGGTGGCAGAGTGGGCTAAAGAACGGTGATGGAATAAAGCCAGATCTTTTGACTGGGTGTGAGTGTTTGATTGGTTCAGATGCTCTGTCCATCACCACCCCCTTTTGTACCGCTTTTGGCTGCCATAAGTGTGGCAGGGTATGCTCAGACGTGAGTCCCTTGCTCACTTTGCCACTGGATTCAAGCATGCCGGGATGAAGACGGCTGTAATGCCAGAAACCGGTCCTCGGAAGCTTGTTTCCGGTCCAAGGAAGGCATGGCTTGGCAGTTTGGGCTGGACTGTTCCCATGAGGCACAGGGTCAGACTGACTTGCATATAGCCATGTCTGAACTGGGGTGGCACAGTGGGCTAAAGAACGGTGATGGAATAAAGCCAGATCTTTTGACTGGGTGTCAGTGTTTGAGTGGTTCAGATGCTCCGTCCATCACCACCCCCTTTTGTACCACTATTGGCCGCCATAAGTGTGGCAGGGTATGCTCAGACGTGAGTCCCTTGCTCAGTTAGCCACTGGATTCAAGCAAGCCGGGCTGAAGACGGCTGTAATGCCAGAAACCGGTCCTCGGAAGCTTGTTTCCGGTCCAGGGAAGGCATGTCTTGGCAGTTCGGGCTGGACTGTTCCCATGAGGCACAGGGTCAGACTGATTTGCATATAGCCATGTCTGAACTGGGGTGGCAGAGTGGGCTAAAGAACAGTGATGGATTAAAGCCAGATCTTTTGACTGGGTGTGAGTGTTTGATTGGTTCAGATGCTCCGTCCATCACCACCCCCTTTTGTACCGCTTTTGGCCGCCATAAGTGTGGCAGGGTTTGCTCAGACGTGAGTCCCTTGCTCACTTTGCCACTGGATTCAAGCATGCCGGGCTGAAGACGGCTGTAATGCCAGAAACCGGTCCTCGCAAGCTTGTGTCCGGTCCAAGGAAGGCATGGCTTGGCAGTTCGGGCTGGACTGTTCCCATGAGGCACAGGGTCAGACTGATTTGCATATAGCCATGTCTGAACTGGGGTGGCAGAGTGGGCTAAAGAACTGTGATGGATTAAACCCAGATCTTTTGACTGGGTGTGAGTGTTTGATTGGTTCAGATGCTCCGTCCATCACCACCCCCTTTTGTACCGCTTTTGGCCGCCATAAGTGTGGCAGGGTATGCTCAGACGTGAGTCCCTTGCTCACTTTGCCACTGGTTTCAAGCAAGCCGGCTGAAGACGGCTGTAATGCCAGAAACTGGTCCTCGGAAGCTTTTTTCCGGTCCAGGGAAGGCATGGCTTGGCAGTTCGGGCTGGACTGTTCCCATGAGGCACAGGGTCAGACTGATTTGCATATAGCCATGTCTGAACTGGGGTGGCACAGTGGGCTAAAGAACGGTGATGGAATAAAGCCAGATCTTTTGACTGGGTGTCAGTGTTTGAGTGGTTCAGATGCTCCGTCCATCACCACCCCCTTTTGTACCACTATTGGCCGCCATAAGTGTGGCAGGGTATGCTCAGACGTGAGTCCCTTGCTCAGTTAGCCACTGGATTCAAGCAAGCCGGGCTGAAGACGGCTGTAATGCCAGAAACCGGTCCTCGGAAGCTTGTTTCCGGTCCAGGGAAGGCATGGCTTGGCAGTTCGGGCTGGACTGTTCCCATGAGGCACAGGGTCAGACTGATTTGCATATAGCCATGTCTGAACTGGGGTGGCAGAGTGGGCTAAAGAATGGTGATGGAATAAAGCCAGATCTTTTGACTGGGTGTGAGTGTTTGATTGGTTCAGATGCTCTGTCCATCACCACCCCCTTTTGTACCGCTTTTGGCTGCCATAAGTGTGGCAGGGTATGCTCAGACGTGAGTCCCTTGCTCACTTTGCCACTGGATTCAAGCATGCCGGGATGAAGACGGCTGTAATGCCAGAAACCGGTCCTCGGAAGCTTGTTTCCGGTCCAAGGAAGGCATGGCTTGGCAGTTTGGGCTGGACTGTTCCCATGAGGCACAGGGTCAGACTGACTTGCATATAGCCATGTCTGAACTGGGGTGGCATAGTGGGCTAAAGAACATTGATGGAATAAACCCAGATCTGTTGACTGGGTGTGAGTGTTTGATTGATTCAGATGCTCCGTCCATCACCACCCCCTTTTGTACCGCTTTTGGCCATCATAAGTGTGGCAGGGTATGCTCAGACGTGAATCCCTTGCTCACTTTGCCACTGGATTCAAGCAAACCGGGTTGAAGACGGCTGTAATGCCAGAAACCGGTCCTCGTAAGCTTGTTTCGGGTCCAGGGAAGGAATGGCTTGGCAGTTTGGGCTGGACTGTTCCCATGAGGCACAGGGTCAGACTGATTTGCATATAGCCATGTCTGCACTGGGGTGGCAGAGTGGGCTAAAGAACGATGAATGGTTAAACCCAGATCTTTTGACTGGGTGTGAGTGTTTGATTGGTTCAGATGCTCCGTCCATCACCACCCCCTTTTGTACCGCTTTTGGCCGCCATAAGTGTGGCAGGGTATGCTCAGACGTGAGTCCCTTGCTCACTTTGCCACTGGATTCAAGCAAGCCGGGCTGAAGACGGCTGTAATGCCAGAAACCGGTCCTAGGAAGTTTGTTTCCGGTCCAGGGAAGGCATGGCTTGGCAGTTCAGGCTGGACTGTTCCCATGAGGCACAGGGTCAGACTGATTTGCATATAGCCATGTCTGAACTGGGGGGGCAGAGTGGGCTAAAGAACGGTGATGGATTAAACCCAGATCTGTTGACTGGGTGTGAGTGTTTGATTGGTTCAGATGCTCCGTCCATCACCACCCCCCTTTGTACCGCTTTTGGCCGCCATAAGTGTGGCAGGGTATGCTCAGACGTGAGTCCCTTGCTCACTTTGCCACTGGATTCAAGCAAGCCGGGCTGAAGACGGCTGTAATGCCAGAAACCGGTCCTCGGAAGCTTGTTTCCGGTCCAGGGAAGGCATGGCTTGGCAGTTCGGGCTAGACTGTTCCCATGAGGCACAGGGTCAGACTGATTTGCATATAGCCATGTCTGAACTGGGGTGGCACAGTGGGCTAAAGAACGGTGATGGATTAAAGCCAGATCTTTTGACTGGCTGTGAGTGTTTGAGTGGTTCAGATGCTCCGTCCATCACCATCCCCTTTTGTACCGCTATTGGCCGCCATAAGTGTGGCAGGGTATGCTCAGACGTGAGTCCCTTGCTCACTTTTCCACTTGATTCAAGCAAGCCAGGCTGAAGGCGGCTGTAATGCCAGAAACCGGTCCTCGGAAGCTTGTTTCCGGTCCAGGGAAGGCATGGCTTGGCAGTTCGGGCTAGACTGTTCCCATGAGGCACAGGGTCAGACTGATTTGCATATAGCCATGTCTGAACTGGGGTGTCAGAGTGGGCTAAAGAACGGTGATGGATTAAAGCCAGATCTTTTGACTGGGTGTGAGTGTTTGATTGGTTCAGATGCTCCGTCCATCACCACCCCCTTTTGTACCGCTTTTGGCCGCCATAAGTGTGGCAGGGTATGCTCAGATGTGAGTCCCTTGCTCACTTTGCCACTGGATTCAAGCAAGCCGGGCTGAAGACGGCTGTAATGCCAGAAACCAGTCCTCGGAAGCTTGTTTCCGGTCTTGGGAAGGCATGGCTTGGCAGTTCGGGCTGGACTGTTCCCATGAGGCACAGGGTCAGACTGATTTGCATATAGCCATGTCTGAACTGAGGTGGCACAGTGGGCTAAAGAACGGTGATGGATTAAAGCCAGATCTTTTGACTGGGTGTGAGTGTTTGAGTGGTTCAGATGCTCCGTCCATCACCACCCCCTTTTGTACCGCTATTGGCCGCCATAAGTGTGGCAGGGTATGCTCAGATGTGAGTCCCTTGCTCACTTTGCCACTTGATTCAAGCAAACCAGGCTGAAGGCGGCTGTAATGCCAGAAACTGGTCCTTGGAAGGTTGTTTCCGGTCCAGGGAAGGCATGGCTTGGCAGTTCGGGCTGGACTGTTCCCATGAGGCACAGGTTCAGACTGATTTGCATATAGCCATGTCTGAACTGGGGTGGCAGAGTAGGCTAAAGAACAGTGATGGATTAAAGCCAGATCTTTTGACTGGGTGTGAGTGTTTGATTGGTTCAGATGCTCCGTCCATCACCACCCCCTTTTGTACCGCTTTTGGCCGTCATAAGTGTGGCAGGGTATGCTCAGACGTGAGTCCCTTGCTCACTTTGCCACTGGATTCAAGCAAGCCGGGCTGAAGACGGCTGTAATGCCAGAAACCGGTCCTCGGAAGCTTGTTTCCGGTCCAGGGAAGGCATGGCTTGGCAGTTCGGGCTGGACTGTTCCCATGAGGCACAGGGTCAGACTGATTTGCATATAGCCATGTCTGAACTGGGGTGGCACAGTGGGCTAAAGAACGGTGATGGATTAAAGCCAGATCTTTTGACTGGCTGTGAGTGTTTGAGTGGTTCAGATGCTCCGTCCATCACCATCCCCTTTTGTATCGCTATTGGCCGCCATAAGTGTGGCAGGGTATGCTCAGACGTGAGTCCCTTGCTCACTTTGCCACTTGATTCAAGCAAGCCAGGCTGAAGGCGGCTGTAATGCCAGAAACCGGTCCTCGGAAGCTTGATTCCGGTCCAGGGAAGGCATGGCTTGGCAGTTCGGGCTGGACTGTTCCCATGAGGCACAGGGTCAGACTGATTTGCATATAGCCATGTCTGAACTGGGGTGTCAGAGTGGGCTAAAGAACGGTGATAGATTAAAGCCAGTTCTTTTGACTGGGTGTGAGTGTTTGATTGGTTCAGATGCTCCATCCATCACCACCCCCTTTTGTACCGCTTTTGGCCGCCATAAGTGTGGCAGGGTATGCTCAGACGTGAGTCCCTTGCTCACTTTGCCACTGGATTCAAGCAAGCCGGGCTGAAGACGGCTGTAATGCCAGAAACCGGTCCTCGGAAGCTTGTTTCCTGTCTTGGGAAGGCATGGCTTGGCAGTTCGGGCTGGACTGTTCCCATGAGGCACAAGGTCAGACTGATTTGCATATAGCCATGTCTGAACTGGGGTGGCACAGTGGGCTAAAGAACGGTGATGGATTAAAGCCAGATCTTTTGACTGGGTGTGAGTGTTTGAGTGGTTCAGATGCTCCGTCCATCACCACCCCCTTTTGTACCGCTATTGGCCGCCATAAGTGTGGCAGGGTATGCTCAGATGTGAGTCCCTTGCTCACTTTGCCACTTGATTCAAGCAAGCCAGGCTGAAGGCGGCTGTAATGCCAGAAACCGGTCCTCGGAAGGTTGTTTCTGGTCCAGGGAAGGCATGGCTTGGCAGTTCGGGCTGGACTGTTCCCATGAGGCACAGGTTCAGACTGATTTGCATATAGCCATGTCTGAACTGGGGTTGCAGAGTAGGCTAAAGAACATTGATGGATTAAAGCCAGATCTTTTGACTGGGTGTGAGTGTTTGATTGGTTCAGATGCTCCGTCCATCACCACCCCCTTTTGTACCGCTTTTGGCCGTCATAAGTGTGGCAGGGTATGCTCAGACGTGAGTCCCTTGCTCACTTTGCCACTGGATTCAAGCATGCCGGGCTGAAGACGGCTGTAATGCCAGAAACCGGTCCTCGCAAGCTTGTGTCCGGTCCAAGGAAGGCATGGCTTGGCAGTTCGGGCTGGACTGTTCCCATGAGGCACAGGGTCAGACTGATTTGCATTTAGCCATGTCTGAACTGGGGTGGCAGAGTGGGCTAAAGAACTGTGATGGATTAAACCCAGATCTTTTGACTGGGTGTGAGTGTTTGATTGGTTCAGATGCTCCGTCCATCACCACCCCCTTTTGTACCGCTTTTGGCCGCCATAAGTGTGGCAGGGTATGCTCAGACGTGAGTCCCTTGCTCACTTTGCCACTGGATTCAAGCAAGCCGGGCTGAAGACGGCTGTAATGCCAGAAACTGGTCCTCGGAAGCTTGTTTCCGGTCCAGGGAAGGCATGGCTTGGCATTTCGGGCTGGACTGTTCCCATGAGGCACAGGGTCAGACTGATTTGCATATAGCCATGTCTGAACTGGGGTGGCACAGTGGGCTAAAGAACGGTGATGGAATAAAGCCAGATCTTTTGACTGGGTGTCAGTGTTTGAGTGGTTCAGATGCTCCGTCCATCACCACCCCCTTTTGTACCACTATTGGCCGCCATAAGTGTGGCAGGGTATGCTCAGACGTGAGTCCCTTGCTCACTTAGCCACTGGATTAAAGCAAGCCGGGCTGAAGACGGCTGTAATGCCAGAAACCGGTCCTCGGAAGCTTGTTTCCGGTCCAGGGAAGGCATGGCTTGGCAGTTCGGGCTGGACTGTTCCCATGAGGCACAGGGTCAGACTGATTTGCATATAGCCATGTCTGAACTGGGGTGGCAGAGTGGGCTAAAGAACGGTGATGGATTAAAGCCAGATCTTTTGACTGGGTGTGAGTGTTTGATTGGTTCAGATGCTCTGTCCATCACCACCCCCTTTTGTACCGCTTTTGGCTGCCATAAGTGTGGCAGGGTATGCTCAGACGTGAGTCCCTTGCTCACTTTGCCACTGGATTCAAGCATGCCGGGCTGAAGACGGCTGTAATGCCAGAAACCGGTCCTCTGAAGCTTGTTTCCGGTCCAAGGAAGGCATGGCTTGGCAGTTTGGGCTGGACTGTTCCCATGAGGCACAGGGTCAGACTGATTTGCATATAGCCATGTCTGAACTGGGGTGGCAGAGTGGGCTAAAGAACGGTGATTGGTTAAACCCAGATCTTTTGCCTGGGTGTGAGTGTTTGATTGGTTCAGATGCTCTGTCCATCACCACCCCCTTTTGTACCGCTTTTGGCCACCATAAGTGTGGCAGGGTATGCTCAGATGTGAGTCCCTTGCTCACTTTGCAACTGGATTCAAGCAAGCCGGGATGAAGACGGCTGTAGTGCCAGAAACCGGTCCTCGGAAGTTTGTTTCCGGTCCAGGGAAGGCATGGCTTGGCAGTTCGGGCTGGACTGTTCCCATGAGGCACAGGGTCAGACTGATTTGCATATAGCCATGTCTGAACTGGGGTGGAAGAGTAGGCTAAAGAACGGTGATGGATTAAACCCAGATCTGTTGACTGGGTGTGAGTGTTTGATTGATTCAGATGCTCCGTCCATCACCACCCCTTTTGTACCGCTTTTGGCCGTCATAAGTGTGGCAGGGTATGCTCAGACGTGAGTCCCTTGCTCACTTTGCCACTGGATTCAAGCAAGCCGGACTGAAGACGGCTGTAATGCCAGAAACCGGTCCTCGGAAGCTTGTTTCCGGTCCAGGGAAGGCATGGCTTGGCAGTTCGGGCTGGACTGTTCCCATGAGGCACAGGGTCAGACTGATTTGCATATAGCCATGTCTGAACTGGGGTGGCACAGTGGGCTATAGAACGGTGATGGATTAAAGCCAGATCTTTTGACTGGCTGTGAGTGTTTGAGTGGTTCAGATGCTCCGTCCATCACCATCCCCTTTTGTATCGCTATTGGCCGCCATAAGTGTGGCAGGGTATGCTCAGACGTCAGTCCCTTGCTCACTTTGCCACTTGATTCAAGCAAGCCAGGCTGAAGGTGGCTGTAATGCCAGAAACCGGTCCTCGGAAGCTTGTTTCCGGTCCAGGGAAGGCATGGCTTGGCAGTTCGGGCTGGACTGTTCCCATGAGGCACAGGGTCAGACTGATTTGCATATAGCCATGTCTGAACTGGGGTGTCAGAGTGGGCTAAAGAACGGTGATGGATTAAAGCCAGATCTTCTGACTGGGTGTGAGTGTTTGATTGGTTCAGATGCTCCGTCCATCACCACCCCCTTTTGTACCGCTTTTGGCCGCCATAAGTGTGGCAGGGTATGCTCAGACGTGAGTCCCTTGCTCACTTTGCCACTGGATTCAAGCAAGCCGGGCTGAAGACGGCTGTAATGCCAGAAACCGGTCCTCAGAAGCTTGTTTCCGGTCTTGGGAAGGCATGGCTTGGCAGTTCGGGTTGGACTGTTCCCATGAGGCACAAGGTCAGACTGATTTGCATATAGCCATGTCTGAACTGGGGTGGCACAGTGGGCTAAAGAACGGTGATGGATTAAAGCCAGATCTTTTGACTGGGTGTGAGTGTTTGAGTGGTTCAGATGCTCCGTCCATCACCACCCCCTTTTGTACCGCTATTGGCCGCCATAAGTGTGGCAGGGTATGCTCAGATGTGAGTCCCTTGCTCACTTTGCCACTTGATTCAAGCAAGCCAGGCTGAAGGCGGCTGTAATGCCAGAAACCGGTCCTCGGTAGGTTGTTTCCGGTCCAGGGAAGGCATGGCTTGGCAGTTCGGGCTGGACTGTTCCCATGAGGCACAGGTTCAGACTGATTTGCATATAGCATGTCTGAACTGGGGTTGCAGAGTAGGCTAAAGAACATTGATGGATTAAAGCCAGATCTTTTGACTGGGTGTGAGTGTTTGATTGGTTCAGATGCTCCGTCCATCACCACCCCCTTTTGTACCGCTTTTGGCCGTCATAAGTGTGGCAGGGTATGCTCAGACGTGAGTCCCTTGCTCACTTTGCCACTGGATTCAAGCATGCCGGGCTGAAGACGGCTGTAATGCCAGAAACCGGTCCTCGCAAGCTTGTGTCCGGTCCAAGGAAGGCATGGCTTGGCAGTTCGGGCTGGACTGTTCCCATGAGGCACAGGGTCAGACTGATTTGCATTTAGCCATGTCTGAACTGGGGTGGCAGAGTGGGCTAAAGAACTGTGATGGATTAAACCCAGATCTTTTGACTGGGTGTGAGTGTTTGATTGGTTCAGATGCTCCGTCCATCACCACCCCCTTTTGTAACGCTTTTGGCCGCCATAAGTGTGGCAGGGTATGGTCAGACGTGAGTCCCTTGCTCACTTTGCCACTGGATTCAAGCAAGCCGGGCTGAAGACGGCTGTAATGCCAGAAACTGGTCCTCGGAAGCTTGTTTCCGGTCCAGGGAAGGCATGGCTTGGCATTTCGGGCTGGACTGTTCCCATGAGGCACAGGGTCAGACTGATTTGCATATAGCCATGTCTGAACTGGGGTGGCACAGTGGGCTAAAGAACGGTGATGGAATAAAGCCAGATCTTTTGACTGGGTGTCAGTGTTTGAGTGGTTCAGATGCTCCGTCCATCACCACCCCCTTTTGTACCACTATTGGCCGCCATAAGTGTGGCAGGGTATGCTCAGACGTGAGTCCCTTGCTCACTTAGCCACTGGATTAAAGCAAGCCGGGCTGAAGACGGCTGTAATGCCAGAAACCGGTCCTCGGAAGCTTGTTTCCGGTCCAGGGAAGGCATGGCTTGGCAGTTCGGGCTGGACTGTTCCCATGAGGCACAGGGTCAGACTGATTTGCATATAGCCATGTCTGAACTGGGGTGGCAGAGTGGGCTAAAGAACGGTGATGGATTAAAGCCAGATCTTTTGACTGGGTGTGAGTGTTTGATTGGTTCAGATGCTCTGTCCATCACCACCCCCTTTTGTACCGCTTTTGGCTGCCATAAGTGTGGCAGGGTATGCTCAGACGTGAGTCCCTTGCTCACTTTGCCACTGGATTCAAGCATGCCGGGCTGAAGACGGCTGTAATGCCAGAAACCGGTCCTCTGAAGCTTGTTTCCGGTCCAAGGAAGGCATGGCTTGGCAGTTTGGGCTGGACTGTTTCCATGAGGCACAGGGTCAGACTGATTTGCATATAGCCATGTCTGAACTGGGGTGGCAGAGTGGGCTAAAGAACGGTGATTGGTTAAACCCAGATCTTTTGCCTGGGTGTGAGTGTTTGATTGGTTCAGATGCTCCGTCCATCACCACCCCCTTTTGACCGCTTTTGGCCACCATAAGTGTGGCTGGGTATGCTCAAATGTGAGTCCCTTGCTCACTTTGCAACTGGATTCAAGCAAGCCGGGCTGAAGACAGCTGTAGTGCCAGAAACCGGTCCTCGAAAGTTTGTTTCCGGTCCAGGGAAGGCATGGCTTGGCAGTTCGGGCTGGACTGTTCCCATGAGGCACAGGGTCAGACTGATTTGCATATAGCCATGTCTGAACTGGGGTGGAAGAGTAGGCTAAAGAACGGTGATAGATTAAACCCAGATCTGTTGACTGGGTGTGAGTGTTTGATTGATTCAGATGCTCCGTCCATCACCACCCCTTTTGTACCGCTTTTGGCCGTCATAAGTGTGGCAGGGTATGCTCAGACGTGAGTCCCTTGCTCACTTTGCCACTGGATTCAAGCAAACCAGGTTGAAGACGGCTGTAATGCCAGAAACCGGTCCTCGGAACCTTGTTTCCGGTCCAGGGAAGGAATGGCTTGGCAGTTTGGGCTGGACTGTTCCCATGAGGCACAGGGTCAGACTGATTTGCATATAGCCATGTCTGAACTGGGGTGGCAGAGTGGGCTAAAGAACGGTGATTGATTAAACCCAGATCTTTTGACTGGGTGTGAGTGTTTGATTGGTTCAGATGCTCCGTCCATCACCACCCCCTTTTGTACCGCTTTTGGCCGCCATAAGTGTGGCAGGGTATGCTCAGACGTGAGTCCCTTGCTCACTTTGCCACTGGATTCAAGCAAGCCGGGCTGAAGACGGCTGTAATGCCAGAAACCGGTCCTCGGAAGTTTGTTTCCGGTCCAGGGAAGGCATGGCTTGGCAGTTCGGGCTGGACTGTTCCCATGAGGCACAGGGTCAGACTGATTTGCATATAGCCATGTCTGAACTGGGGTGGCAGAGTGGGCTAAAGAACGGTGATGGATTAAACCCAGATCTGTTGACTGGGTGTGAGTGTTTGATTGATTCAGATGCTCCGTCCATCACCACCCCCTTTTGTACCGCTTTTGGCCATCATAAGTGTGGCAGGGTATGCTCAGACGTGAGTCCCTTGCTCACTTTGCCACTAGATTCAAGCAAACCGGGTTGAAGACGGCTGTAATGCCAGAAACCGGTCCTCTGAAGCTTGTTTCCGGTCCAGGGAAGGAATGGCTTGGCAGTTTGGGCTGGACTGTTCCCATGAGGCACAGGGTCAGACTGATTTGCATATAGCCATGTCTGAACTGGGGTGGCAGAGTGGGCTAAAGAACGGTGATGGATTAAACCCAGATCTTTTGACTGGCTGTGAGTGTTTGATTGGTTCAGATGCTCCGTCCATCACCACCCCCTTTTGTACCGCTATTGGCCGCCATAAGTGTGGCAGGGTATGCTCAGATGTGAGTCCCTTGCTCACTTTACCACTTGATTCAAGCAAGCCAGGCTGAAGGCGGCTGTAATGCCAGAAACCGGTCCTCGGAAGCTTGTTTCCGGTCCAAGGAAGGCATGGCTTGGCAGTTTGGGCTGGACTGTTCCCATGAGGCACAGGGTCAGACTGATTTGCATATAGCCATGTCTGAACTGGGGTGGCAGAGTGGGCTAAAGAACGGTGATTGGTTAAACCCAGATCTTTTGACTGGGTGTGAGTGTTTGATTGGTTCAGATGCTCCGTCCATCACCACCCCCTTTTGTACCGCTTTTGGCCACCATAAGTGTGGCAGGGTATGCTCAGACGTGAGTCCCTTGCTCACTTTGCCACTGGATTCAAGCAAGCCGGGCTGAAGACGGCTGTAATGCCAGAAACCGGTCCTCGGAAGTTTGTTTCTGGTCCAGGGAAGGCATGGCTTGGCAGTTCGGGCTGGACTGTTCCCATGAGGCACAGGGTCAGACTGATTTGCATATAGCCATGTCTGAACTGGGGTGGAAGAGTGGGCTAAAGAACGGTGATGGATTAAACCCAGATCTGTTGACTGGGTGTGAGTGTTTGATTGATTCAGATGCTCCGTCCATCACCACCCCTTTTGTACCGCTTTTGGCCGTCATAAGTGTGGCAGGGTATGCTCAGACGTGAGTCCCTTGCTCACTTTGCCACTGGATTTAAGCAAACCAGGTTGAAGACGGCTGTAATGCCAGAAACCGGTCCTCGGAACCTTGTTTCCGGTCCAGGGAAGGAATGGCTTGGCAGTTTGAGCTGGACTGTTCCCATGAGGCACAGGGTCAGACTGATTTGCATATAGCCATGTCTGAACTGGGGTGGCAGAGTGGGCTAAAGAACGGTGATTGATTAAACCCAGATCTTTTGACTGGTTGTGAGTGTTTGATTGGTTCAGATGTTCCGTCCATCACCACCCCCTTTTGTACCGCTTTTGGCCGCCATAAGTGTGGCAGGGTAGGCTCAGACGTGAGTCCCTTGCTCACTTTGCCACTGGATTCAAGCAAGCCGGGCTGAAGACGGCTGTAATGCCAGAAACCGGTCCTAGGAAGTTTGTTTCCGGTCCAGGGAAGGCATGGCTTGGCAGTTCGGGCTGGACTGTTCCCATGAGGCACAGGGTCAGACTGATTTGCATATAGCCTTGTCTGAACTGGGGTGGCAGAGTGGGCTAAAGAACGGTGATGGATTAAACGCAGATCTTTTGACTGGCTGTGAGTGTTTGATTGGTTCAAATGCTCCGTCCATCACCACCCCCTTTTGTACCGCTTTTGGCCGTCATAAGTGTGGCAGGGTATGCTCAGACGTGAGTCCCTTGCTCACTTTGCCACTGGATTCAAGCATGCCGGGCTGAAGACGGCTGTAATGCCAGAAACCGGTCCTCGCAAGCTTTTGTCCGGTCCAAGGAAGGCATGGCTTGGCAGTTTGGGCTGGACTGTTCCCATGAGGCACAGGGTCAGACTGATTTGCATTTAGCCATGTCTGAACTGGGGTGGCAGAGTGGGCTAAAGAACTGTGATGGATTAAACCCAGATCTTTTGACTGGGTGTGAGTGTTTGATTGGTTCAGATGCTCCGTCCATCACCACCCCCTTTTGTACCGCTTTTGGCCATCATAAGTGTGGCAGGGTATGCTCAGACGTGAGTCCCTTGCTCACTTTGCCACTAGATTCAAGCAAACCGGGTTGAAGATGGCTGTAATGCCAGAAACCGGTCCTCGGAAGCTTGTTTCCGGTCCAGGGAAGGAATGGCTTGGCAGTTTGGGCTGGACTGTTCCCATGAGGCACAGGGTCAGACTGATTTGCATATAGCCTTGTCTGAACTGGGGTGGCAGAGTGGGCTAAAGAACGGTGATGGATTAAACGCAGATCTTTTGACTGGCTGTGAGTGTTTGATTGGTTCAGATGCTCCATCCATCACCACCCCCTTTTGTACCGCTATTGGCCGCCATAAGTGTGGCAGGGTATGCTCAGATGTGAGTCCCTTGCTCACTTTGCCACTTGATTCAAGCAAGCCAGGCTGAAGGCGGCTGTAATGCCAGAAACCGGTCCTCGGAAGCTTGTTTCCGGTCCAGGGAAGGCATGGCTTGGCAGTTCGGGCTGGACTGTTCCCATGAGGCACAGGTTCAGACTGATTTGCATATAGCCATGTCTGAACTGGGGTGGCAGAGTGGGCTAAAGAACAGTGATGGATTAAAGCCAGATCTTTTGACTGGGTGTGAGTGTTTGATTGGTTCAGATGCTCCGTCCATCACCACCCCCTTTTGTACCGCTTTTGGCCGTCATAAGTGTGGCAGGGTATGCTCAGACGTGAGTCCCTTGCTCACTTTGCCACTGGATTCAAGCATGCCGGGCTGAAGACGGCTGTAATGCCAGAAACCGGTCCTCGCAAGCTTTTGTCCGGTCCAAGGAAGGCATGGCTTGGCAGTTTGGGCTGGACTGTTCCCATGAGGCACAGGGTCAGACTGATTTGCATTTAGCCATGTCTGAACTGGGGTGGCAGAGTGGGCTAAAGAACTGTGATGGATTAAACCCAGATCTTTTGACTGGGTGTGAGTGTTTGATTGGTTCAGATGCTCCGTCCATCACCACCCCCTTTTGTACCGCTTTTGGCCGCCATAAGTGTGGCAGGGTATGCTCAGACGTGAGTCCCTTGCTCACTTTGCCACTGGATTCAAGCAAGCCGGGCTGAAGACGGCTGTAATGCCAGAAACTGGTCCTCGGAAGCTTGTTTCCGGTCCAGGGAAGGCATGGCTTGGCAGTTCGGGCTGGACTGTTCCCATGAGGCACAGGTTCAGACTGATTTGCATATAGCCATGTCTGAACTGGGGTGGCAGAGTGGGCTAAAGAACAGTGATGGATTAAAGCCAGATCTTTTGACTGGGTGTGAGTGTTTGATTGGTTCAGATGCTCCGTCCATCACCACCCCCTTTTGTACCGCTTTTGGCCGTCATAAGTGTGGCAGGGTATGCTCAGACGTGAGTCCCTTGCTCACTTTGCCACTGGATTCAAGCATGCCGGGCTGAAGACGGCTGTAATGCCAGAAACCGGTCCTCGCAAGCTTTTGTCCGGTCCAAGGAAGGCATGGCTTGGCAGTTTGGGCTGGACTGTTCCCATGAGGCACAGGGTCAGACTGATTTGCATTTAGCCATGTCTGAACTGGGGTGGCAGAGTGGGCTAAAGAACTGTGATGGATTAAACCCAGATCTTTTGACTGGGTGTGAGTGTTTGATTGGTTCAGATGCTCCGTCCATCACCACCCCCTTTTGTACCGCTTTTGGCCGCCATAAGTGTGGCAGGGTATGCTCAGACGTGAGTCCCTTGCTCACTTTGCCACTGGATTCAAGCAAGCCGGGCTGAAGACGGCTGTAATGCCAGAAACTGGTCCTCGGAAGCTTGTTTCCGGTCCAGGGAAGGCATGGCTTGGCAGTTCGGGCTGGACTGTTCCCATGAGGCACAGGGTCAGACTGATTTGCATTTAGCCATGTCTGTACTGGGGTGGCACAGTGGGCTAAAGAACGGTGATGGAATAAAGCCAGATCTTTTGACTGGGTGTCAGTGTTTGAGTGGTTCAGATGCTCTGTCCATCACCACCCCCTTTTGTACCACTATTGGCCGCCACAAGTGTGGCAGGGTATGCTCGTACGTGAGTCCCTTGCTCACTTAGCCACTGGATTCAAGCAAGCCGGGCTGAAGACGGCTGTAATGCCAGAAACCGGTCCTCGGAAGCTTGTTTCCGGTCCAGGGAAGGCATGGCTTGGCAGTTCGGGCTGGACTGTTCCCATGAGGCACAGGGTCAGACTGATTTGCATATAGCCATGTCTGAACTGGGGTGGCAGAGTGGGCTAAAGAACGGTGATGGATTAAAGCCAGATCTTTTGACTGGGTGTGAGTGTTTGATTGGTTCAGATGCTCTGTCCATCACCACCCCCTTTTGTACCGCTTTTGGCTGCCATAAGTGTGGCAGGGTATGCTCAGACGTGAGTCCCTTGCTCACTTTGCCACTGGATTCAAGCATGCCGGGCTGAAGACGGCTGTAATGCCAGAAACCGGTCCTCGGAAGCTTGTTTCCGGTCCAAGGAAGGCATGGCTTGGCAGTTTGGGCAGGACTGTTCTCATGAGGCACAGGGTCAGACTGATTTGCATATAGCCATGTCTGAACTGGGGTGGCAGAGTGGGCTAAAGAACGGTGATTGGTTAAACCCAGATCTTTTGACTGGGTGTGAGTGTTTGATTGGTTCAGATGCTCCGTCCATCACCACCCCCTTTTGTATCGCTTTTGGCCACCATAAGTGTGGCAGGGTATGCTCAGACGTGAGTCCCTTGCTCACTTTGCCACTGGATTCAAGCAAGCCGGGCTGAAGACGGCTGTAATGCCAGAAACCGGTCCTCGGAAGTTTGTTTCCGGTCCAGGGAAGGCATGGCTTGGCAGTTCGGGCTGGACTGTTCCCATGAGGCACAGGGTCAGACTGATTTGCATATAGCCATGTCTGAACTGGGGTGGCAGAGTGGGCTAAAGAATGGTGATGGATTAAACCCAGATCTGTTGACTGGGTGTGAGTGTTTGATTGATTCAGATGCTCCGTCCATCACCACCCCCTTTTGTACCGCTTTTGGCCGTCATAAGTGTGGCAGGGTATGCTCAGACGTGAGTCCCTTGCTCACTTTGCCACTGGATTCAAGCAAACCGGGTTGAAGACGGCTGTAATGCCAGAAACCGGTCCTCGGAAGCTTGTTTCCGGTCCAGGGAAGGAATGGCTTGGCAGTTTGTTTCTGGACTGTTCCCATGAGGCACAGGGTCAGACTGATTTGCATATAGCCATGTCTGAACTGGGGTGGCAGAGTGGGCTAAAGAACGGTGATTGGTTAAACCCAGATCTTTTGACTGGGTGTGAGTGTTTGATTGGTTCAGATGCTCCGTCCATCACCACCCCTTTTTGTACCGCTTTTGGCCGCCATAAGTGTGGCAGGGTATGCTCAGACGTGAGTCCCTTGCTCACTTTGCCACTGGATTCAAGCAAGCCGGGCTGAAGACGGCTGTAATGCCAGAAACCGGTCCTCGGAAGTTTGTTTCCGGTCCAGGGAAGGCATGGCTTGGCAGTTCGGGCTGCACTGTTCCCATGAGGCACAGGGTCAGACTGATTTGCATATAGCCATGTCTGAACTGGGGTGGCAGAGTGGGCTAAAGAACGGTGATGGATTAAACCCAGATCTGTTGACTGGGTGTGAGTGTTTGATTGATTCAGATGCTCCGTCCATCACCACCCCCTTTTGTACCACTTTTGGCCGTCATAAGTGTGGCAGGGTATGCTCAGACGTGAGTCCCTTGCTCACTTTGCCACTGGATTCAAGCAAACCGGGTTGAAGACGGCTGTAATGCCAGAAACCGGTCCTCGGAAGCTTGTTTCCGGTCCAGGGAAGGAATGGCTTGGCAGTTTGGGCTGGACTGTTCCCATGAGGCACAGGGTCAGACTGATTTGCATATAGCCATGTCTGAACTGGGGTGGCAGAGTGGGCTAAAGAACGGTGATGGATTAAACCCAGATCTTTTGACTGGCTGTGAGTGTTTGATTGGTTCAGATGCTCCGTCCATCACCACCCCCTTTTGTACCGCTTAAAGGACTCTGTCAGGTTATGCTCCGCAGGATCCAGTTGCCGCAAGAAAGGGTCCACCTCCTGATATCACCAACACCCCAAATTACACAGGGTGTTGAAGTAATCAGGCGAGGGAAAGGAGAGGGAAAGTACAGCAGGGGAACTAGAACCTGTAACAGCAAAAACAACAAAGCTATAAACAGTGTAAGATAACAACTACTCTCAATAATGTCTCACTAGGTTCTTGCTACACCTGGCGTTGGATATAGCCGTTTCATGCATCCTTATTAAACCATCAGACTTCACACAGACCAAGCACCATATCTGAAACAAAGAACTATCAAACATTAATACATTTACGGTAACGCATACCATAGAGCAGAATATACGACATGCATTCATACATACCAGTGTAATTCAGGACAGCCTAAGTATAACAAGCCCTTGTGGAAACGTTATAGATATCGATGTATAGCCCCCACACTACACTGTTAAAATAGTCTTGTAATTCCAATGACAGGTCTTTAGCCCAATTAGTAGTTCCAAGAAATCCAAAGCAGACAATAATTCCTACCCATACACGGTAATATGCGATTGCCTCACCGCTATATTCTGCTATGTGATGATTAGAAAACCCAGGTTCCAGTAATGGCACAAATATTACCCTGCACGGCAATATGCAGTAGTCTCTCCACCGTATTCCGCTATGAGTCTGTTTCAGTTCAGTTTCCAGTATGAAGCAAGAAGGTCAGCATACATGGCAATACGCGGTAGCCTCACAGCGGTATTCCGCTATGTGATGGTTTAAATTCAGATTACAATATAATGCACAATGACACCATACATGGCAATAAGCGGTTGCCTCACCGCTGTATTCCGCTATGTGACGGGTTAAGTTCAGTTTCCAATTGTTTGCACCATGACACCATACACAGCTATACGCGGTTATTTCAACGCCCTATTCCGCTATGGCTAAACAGTCCAGCACGCGTCTGAGATAAAGTTTAGCCTTACTCATCTCTGTGAACATGCAATGCGGTACTTACGCTTCGGCCAAACTCTGCTGCAATCCCGTGCCAAACCTGGAGCACGACCGCAGCAGTCCACAGTCAGCGTCCGTCCGCCATGAGGCTTCTCTCCCCGAGTGGAGAAAGAGAAAAGACTAAGTCAAAATTATGCACACCGTCCGGTGTGTTCCACCACATACTTATCCCCTCCCAGTATGCGGGCATCATGGGAGTTGTAGTTCGGGTAACGATATGTCAGGCGCTACTACGCTCGTTTCCCTGACAGTAGGCCCTCCCACCTAGAGCCTCCTAGGCGCAGGCTTCGACATTCTGCCATGGCTCCCAGGAGACGACTTCCGCAGCATACCCCTTCCACGAGACCAGATACCACAGATTACCTCTCCTCAACTTGGAATCCCGAATACTCTGGACCTCATACTCAAGCCCTCCATCACACAACAACGGCGGCGGAGCACGCCTGCGAGCCAGCAGGGCAGGCCTCAAAAGATTACAGTGGAACACAGGGTGGATCCGAAGATTACCAGGCAGTTTCAACTTGCAAGTTACAGGATAGACCTGCTTGACTATGGTGTAAGGGCCGATGTACCGAGGGTGAAAAACACTACGCAGCTTGAATCGTATGTTCTTGGTGGACAACCACACTCGGCCCCCCACTGGATACTGTGGTCCATCCTTCCTGTGACGGTCTTCTCACCTCTTATAGGTCTGCTTGGCACGTACCCCATGCTCTCTAACCTTTCGACGTACTGCGTGTAACTTTCGTACTTGATTCAGTACAGTGGGCTGGTTTGCTACTTCCTCTGGAATATCGACAGGCAGTATCCTGGCACCATATCCAAAATTTGCGTGAAAAGGTGATATACCTATGGAACTATGCCAAGCATTGTAGTAGGCTAGTTCTGCCATTCATCATTTCCTTCATAGACAAAGAGTCAGCCTTGCGGTTCTCAACATCAGGCCTGAAGGTGATAACAAAGTCATATCCGATGAAAAATAGCATCCATCTCATCTGTCGCTGAGAAAGATGCTGAGCAGACTTCATATATTGCAGATTCCTATGGTCCGTGTATACCATGACAGGGTAACAAGCCCCCTACAGGTATTGCCTCCATTCCTGAAATGCCTTTTTATCACCAGCAGTTCTTTCTCAGCAATCGTGTAGTTTTTTTACGCCGGGTTTAAGTTTTTGGACAAGTAGGCTGCCCGGTGCTCTGGTTTCTCTGTAATAGTATGGCACCAATAGCCTCATCTGAGACATCCGCCTCCACCACAAAAGGATGCTCCGGCCTGGCATGCGAGAGTACACGTGCCGCGGTGACCATTGGAAAGGAACACCTTTTCGAGGCAACCTTGAAATCGGGACTGCTGCCTGGGAAAAATGGAGGATGAATCTGCGATAATAGTTCACAAATCCCAGAAAACATTGCACATCTCTCACATTTTTAGGTGTGGCCCATTCCTGCACTGCCTGCACCTTTCTCTCTGCCATGTGTAATCCTTCTGGACAAAGCATAACAGAGAGAAATTCCACTTCTCTCACACCAAACTCGTGCTTGCTCAGTTTACAGAACAAGCTATGAGCACGCAGCTTGGTCAGCACCATGATGACTTGACTCACATGCCCCTTAACATTGTCAAAATAGATGAGGATGTCTGCAATATACACCACAACAAAAAGGTCCACATACTGCTTTTAGACATCGTTTCGGAAATACTGAAATGCCGCCGGGGCATTGCAGAGGACGAACTGGATGACAGTACACTCAAATAATCCATTATGAGTCTTAAAGGCCTTTTTCCACTCATCACCATCCCGGACACACACCAAATGATACGCACCCCTCAAGTCCAATCTAGTTTAGATCTTAGCCTATCTCACCTGATCAAGCAACACCGAAATGAGAGGTAAAGGATATCTGTTCCTCACTGTATTTTTATTCAGCACACAGTAATCCACACATGCCCTCAAATCACCATTTGCCTTAGCTATAAAAAGAGTGGAGAGGCAGCCGGCGACTGGGAAGGTCTAATGAAATCGATCTCCATCAATCTAGGTATTCTCGCAAGTGTTTAGTCTCTGGCACAGACAATGCATATACTCTGCATGCAGGGGTAGTTGCTCCCTTCACCAAATCTGTTCTGCAGTCATACTCCCTTTGAGGGGGTAATTGTTCCGCCGTGGTTTCACTAAATACATCCCTGAACTGAGAGTACACCAAAGTTAATACTGTCTCCTTCTCAGCTGCCGTAGCGATAACGAAAGGATACAACAAAGCCGCTGCCTGCTTGAGGTTGTGTGAAACTAAATGTCTCTGGCATTCCTCTGAAAGGAACTTGATCGTATTGGTTCTCCAATCTATGGTGGTATTATGGTGACAGAGCCAAGGCATTCCCAAAATAATTACATACTACAGCGCCTCAATGATGGTTAAGGACAGTTCATCCTTATGTCTTCCATTCGCCACAGTTATTGTCAGCAAGACTACCTCTGTTTGCTCAACTATTAAACCAGATCAGTGGTTTGCCGTCCATGGCCAATCCCTCTTCAGTGGTCTCCCTAGGTACCCTATGCAAATGGAGACTGGTTACCAACCCGCTGTCTATAAAGTTCCCGGTGGCCCCAAAGTCTATCATGATCGAAACCTGATGGAACTGTTGGTTACAGTCAAGGCGCATAGGGAGAACGATATGGGACTCAGTGTCTTGCAAGTTAGTGGTAGCTAAAGAGGGGAGTTCCAACCTTTGGCTTCTTCACCTTCGCCTTTTAAATCCCCAGTATTCAATGCAGGACTCGAGGTAGGCACCACAACCTTCTTATTCCACAACCATGCACCAGAGGATTTGGGCTTAGAAGGACAGTCTCTAACATAATACCCCTTCTTCCCGCAGTACATGCATAATCCCTGCACTCTTCTGCTGTCTCATTCTTCTCTCGTCAATGGGGCTCTAATAGCTCCGATTTCCATGGGCTTTGTTCCCATCTTAGTGTTTGAATTGTCAATGTTCTACGAGTTGTTTTGTCAGGTCCAAAATAACCTCTATTCCATCTTTTCCTTTCACGCCCCCCTCTCAGACATCCGACCATCCAATCGCAATGTCAGATTTATTATTTCGGTACAAGTAGTGGATGGAGGATCTATCTGAGCCATAACGTCTTTCATCTCTTCCCTCAGACCCTGATAAAACAAAGACATCTTTTTTTCCTCTAGCCATGCTGTTTCTGCCACTAATCCATTGAAAGTAGTCAGGTAAGTTACTAGATCATTTCTCCCTTGCTTGAGGTCTAATAGTTCTTTATCAGCACTGAAAGTAGTGGCCCTTCGGTCAAACACCCTCTCGAACTCTGCCCTAAACGCCGACCAATCAGATAATATAGCATTGTTATTCCTAACTAAAGGAACAACCCAATTGGCTGCGTCACCCACCAAATATGAATTTGCAAAAGGCACCCTAGAATGGTTATTGGGGAAGGAGGGGGGGTTTGCATGAGAAATGCACCATTATCTATGTCAGAAACACCGGAATTTTCAATGGGTCCCCAGCATATCTTTCAGGACTGACTAACAGGATAGGAGGTGCACAGTAACTTTTATCTGTGAAGCAAGAGGGGAAGCGTCAAAGGAATTCCTAGACAGTTTGTCTACCTTGTCTCTCAATGCAGCTGTTTCTGCTTTAGAAGATGCCAATTCTTGTTGCACCATAACTAACGCCTGAAGGACATCATCCATGGACGCCATTGCCTACGGCACCTGTATTGGGAGGAGTAAAATACGTGGGTGCGTAATTCTGTCAGGTTACGCTCCGCAGGATCCAGTTGCCGCAAGAAAGGATCCATCTCCTGATATCACCAACACCCCAAATTACATAGGGTGTTCGAGTGATCAAGAGAGGGAAAGGAGAGGGAAGGTACAACAGGGGAATTAGAACCTGTAACAGCAAAAAAAAAACAAAGCTATAAACAGTGTAAGCTAACAACTACTCTCTATAATATCTCCCTAGGTTCTTGCTATACCTGGCGTTGGATATAGCCGTTTCTTGGATCCTTATTAAACCATCAGACTTCACACAGACCAAGCACCATACTGGAAACAAAGAACTATCAAACATTAGTACATTTAGGGTAATGCATACCATAGAGTAGATTATACGACATGCATTCCTCATACATACCAGTGTAATTCATGAAAGCATAAATATAATAATCCCCTGTGGAAATGTTATCGATACCGAAGTATAGCCCCCCACACTACGCTGTTAAAATAGTCTTGTAGTTCCAATGACAGGTCTTTAGCCCAATTAGTAGTTCCAAGGAATCCAAAGCAGACAATAATTCCTACCCATACACAGTAATACGCAGATGCCTCACTGCTATATGTCGCTATGTGATGATTAGAAAACCCAGGATTCAGTAATAGCACAAATATCACCATGCACTGCAATACGCGGTAGTCTCTCTGCCGTATTCCGCTATGAGTCTGTTTAAGTTCCGTTTCCAGTATGAAGCACGAAGGTCACCACACACAGCAATACGTGGTAGCCTCGCCACCGTATTCCGCTATGTGACGGTTTAAATTCAGATTCCAAAATAATGCACAATGACACCGTACACGGCAATATGCGGTTGCCTCACCTCTGTATTCCGCTATGTGATGGGTTAAGTTCAGTTTACAATTGATTGCACCATGACACCATACACGGCAATACACGGTTATCTCACCGCCGTATTCCACTATGGCTAAACAGTCCAGCATGCATCTCAGATTAAGTGCACTTCGACACCCTCTCAGGTCTTACAGTGCGATCCGTTATCTCTGACCTTGAGGCCTTTCAACTTTCCCAGTTGGTCTCCCAGCCGACCCATACGGGGGGGCATATTTTAGATCCCTTTTTCACTAATTTACCGGAGATTAAAATTACCTCTATCTTACCGGTAGAATGGACAGACCACTTCTTGGTGTCCATTCTTTGTCCTGTCTCAGCCACCTCTTCCATCTCTTCGGCTAGGCGGGTACCGAGGAGAGCTTGGCACAAACTGAGGTTAGAAGACTTTCATCTTCTTCTACAAGAGGAGCCGCTGGGTCCTTTGACGGATGTAGAAAAGGGGTATGACCTCTTTTGTTCCTGGATTACCAGGGCTCTTGACTCTCTGATACCTATTGTATCGTCCAAAGTCATCTCTAGAGAGTCAAGTCCCTGGTACGATGGCGCCCTTCGTGCCCTGAAGGGAGCCTGTAGACGGGCGGAGAGGGCCTGGAGGAAGACCTATGGGGCTGATTTAAAAGCTGAATATGCCAGGTCCGTAAAGCTCTACCATCGGGCTATTTGCCGAGCTCGAGCGGCTTTTTATGCCGCAGAATTCAGGAACAGTGCCAATCCGTCTAAGGCCATTTTTAAGGCCGTGAAAGATCTTATGGCAAAGCGGACGACCTCCTTGACTGTAACCTCCCTTTCCCACTGTGAATCCCTTGCTTCATATTTCTTGGGGAAAGTCCAAGCTATATATCGGACATTCCCTAGCTTAGGGTCCGGCTGGGAAAGTACCAGTGGGCCACCTCATCAGACTACTCTGCTTGCCTTCCCCCCTCTTACCATGGATGGGTTTGACAAACTTGCGTTGCAGATCAAATCTGGATCTCCCTCCGATCCAGTAAGGCCCGCTCTCTTTCGAGATGAGGCTTTTATGGGACGCTCAGTTGTGCGGTCCCTTGTCAACCTTTCCTTGGAATCGGGTGTAGTTCCAGCTAGGTGGAAGCAAGCTGTGGTGTCCCCAATCATCAAAAAGCCCTCACTGGACCCGTCTAAGCCTGAAAGTTACCGTCCCATCTCGTTGCTACCCTGGCCGGCAAAGATCACAGAGACCCATATCAACTTGGCCCTGTCTGAACATCTTGTCCAGACCAATGCCCTCGACCCCACACAAAACGGCTTCCGTGCTGGTCACAGCACGGAGACCGCGTTACTTGTGATGGTGGAACATCTCCGTGCAAGGTTGGATGCTGGTCAAACGGCGGCGCTTATATTGTTAGACCTTAGCGCCGCCTTTGACACGGTATCTCACAGCATCCTCCTGCATCGGCTTGAGGAGTATGGCATTGGCGGCCTGGCGTTGCAATGGTTCCGCTCCTTTCTTGATGACCGCTCCTTTTGTGTTGCCATTCCTCCCTTCAAGTCCAAAATCCAACCGCTGGCCATGGGGGTTCCGCAGGGGTCCTCGCTGAGTCCCACGTTGTTCAATCTTTACGTGAGACCGCTGGCTGATGTCGCTAGGCAGTGGGGCCTAACTTTGGTCTCATATGCCGACGACACACAGCTGGCGGTTACTCTCAGCGGGGATGCGGCGACCGAGGCCCCTAGGTTTCAGTCTGGACTGAAGGCGGTGGCTAGCTGGTTGACAGGTAACTGTCTCCAGCTAAACGCCACTAAAACAGAGGTGATGGTTGTCGGTAAGGGAGTGGAGCTGTGGGGCGACCAATGGTGGCCTTCAGAGCTGGGACCCACTCCGACCCCGGTGTCGGAGGTGAAAAATCTGGGGGTCTGGCTGGATGCGGGCCTCACCTTTGTAGGGCACACCAAAAAAACTGCTGCCTGCTGCTTTGGTCTGTTAAGAGGCTTGAGACCTGTTCTCAAGTTCTTCGACGCCCCGACCAGGCAGCTGATGATCCAGGCAACTATCATCTCTCGCCTGGATTATGCTAGCTCTCTTCTGGCCGGGGCTAACCAGGCCGAGTTAACTCGTCTGCAGCGGGTTCAGAATGCTGCGGCTAGGGCGATTGTCGGCCTACCCAGATTCTGTTCGGTGACAAATGTTCTGTGCTCCCTACATTGGCTTCCCGTAAGGAAGCGTATCCTCTTTAAGGTTTTGTGTCTTGCTTTCAAGATCTTGAGAGGTATTGGCCCGGAAATTGTATCCAGTTTTCTTTCCTTTTATGTTCCCACCCGTACCCTCCGTTCTCAGGGTTTGGCCCTTGCTGTGGTCCCCAGATTCAGACTTAGTCGTATGGGTGGCCGCTCTTTTAGTGTAAAAGCTGCAGCAGCTTGGAACTCCCTCCCTGTGGAAATTCGCCTGTTGGAGGACCTTTTGACCTTCCGGAGGGCTATAAAAACATTCCTGTTTTGAGGTTTTTTCTGTATCATCATTTTCTTGTTGTGTTATGTACTACCTTGTCTCTGCGCCGGGACGCTCCTTGGCTGGAGTATCTGCGCGCATAATAAATTAATATAACATAACATAACATAACATAACTTGGCTCTGTGAACACGCGATGCAAAACTCACACTTCTGCCAAACTCCGCTGCAATTCCCGTGACGAACCTGGAGCACGACAGCAGCAGTCCACAGGCAGCGTCCATTCGCCATGAGGCTTCTCTCCCCCTGCTAAGAAAGAGAAAGGACTAAGTCAAATTTACACACACTGTCCGGTGTGTTCTGCCTCATACTTATCTCCTCCCAGTATGCGGGCATCATGGGAGTTGTAGTTCGGGGAACGATATGGCAGGTGCTGCTACGCACGTTTCCTTGACAGACTCAACTAGACTGCTTTTCAGGAAGAACTGCTTTATGCTTATTGCCCTGCTGCCTGTTGCTCCCTGAGTCGGCTGAAATACAGCTGGACTCTGTCTTCCCTATGAATGGTCTCCATGGGCCTGCTGGCTTGCCTCCTATTTTCTGAAGTCTGAAAGACTTCCTGCAATTCTGCTGGTGCTGCTGGACTCTGCCTTCTGTGAGTCCTACCCTTGTACATTGTGCCTTTTTCAAGTTCTGGGCCTCAGTAGTGGGTTCTGCAGCTGTTTTGCTACAAAACCGATGCATTGTCACCGTCGCATCGATCAGAACCGACGCATCGCCCTTCGAAGCCAATACAGAGGCTGTGAAATGACAGCCGTTCTACAGCATGTGCGGCACAATACAGCACTCTTCATTGTTTGACGACGACGCATTGCCTTCACCTCAGTGAATCTTGAAGACAATGAAGTTCCCAGACTGCATGGAAATGATCAATGCATCTTGCCCTTAGCGTCAATGCTTTGCTCAATCCATGGTCCTTTCTCAGTGGGCACTGTGTGGGTCCTGTACCTGGCCTGCCCACCATCTGGGTCGGCCTGAACTTTGGATGTGTAGCGGTTCTTTGTAATCTCAAGTAACCTTTTGGCCGCTAGTGACTTCTAAGCACTGTTTTTGTATTTAATCTTTAAAAATTCATATATCTGCTTCTACTGATTGGATTTCTTGTCATTTTGGTATTATCTTGCTCAAATAAATATTTTCTATTTTTCTAAACCTGCGTGGAGTCTAATTGTGATGTATTCATTGTGTTACAGTGTTTGTGTGTTACACAAATTCATTACTCATTGCCTCTTTAGATAAGCCTGACTGCTCTGTACCAAGCTACCAGATGGTGAGCACAGGTTATCTTTTAGTGTGTATCTAGTTTACTCTGACTAGAGTGGTGGTTCCTGCCTGGCCTGGGTACACACCTCACCCAACCAAGAATCCCAGTTCTAACACCTGCTCTTTTGTTATTCCTTGGCAAAAATATCCCTGTTGCTGTCTTTTACAGGTTACAGACAAGATGGGAGAGTTGGAGAGCAGCAGTGAAAGCTCTGATGCAGGAACTTGAAGGAAGGAGCACGTAAGGGAGAAATCTAAACAACACATGCACTCTTATGAGTGTTGCATGAAAAATAAAAAAATACTTTATGAATATGAGTAGTGGAAGGATAAAGGTCATTTAGTCCGAGAAATTGTAAATCAGCTATGCTCCAAAGATAGGGCAAACACAGGGAGAGAAGCAATAAACTAACGAAAGCAAATGACAGTAAAAAGAAAGCCAACCGACAGGAAGCAATGGCCTAGCACAAAGCTCAATGTAATTTATTGGGATGGTCCATATGGGGTTTTTCGACAACAGCAGCTGGAAACTGTCTGTAGGCAAGGCACAAAAACAGAAATCATACAAATCAGATGAACGACAGAGTTGAATTGAATGTTTTGTGAAGCAACACAGACCTACAAATATGTGAGTGACTGAAGTTAAATCCTCACACTTCATATTGCAGAATTCCTTGTGAAAAAAAAGACAAGAAATAGGGAATCAGGGGAAACTGACCACTAATAAAGAATCTAGCATGAAATCTGCAATTTATTTACCTAGCTTCTCAATTGTGATCAGGATGTATTGTCTGCCATAACAAGTGTCATTTGAATTGATCAACATTTGATAAATATGTACATTTATACTGAGGTATTAGAAATTGTGTGCTTGTTAAGTGTCTAGTGTCAGATCCACACATGTGTTTTGGGGCTATATTATGGGAAATCATATTGGCGTAAGGATGGGTGACGTTAATACTAAAACACCTGCACCACACTCTGTGAATATTGTAGCTAGAAAAATCTAGATGGAATATTCCTTAGTCATAGTTTTTCATCTCTCTAACGATAAGCAAAGGTGTATCGTTATAGATTTAATTAAAGGATAATAATCTATAACATCTTAACTTTTGCTCTTCGAGGGATAGCCCAATATCTGCTGCATGGTACAGCCCTATCTCTCCATCATTGGTGGACTGCACTATTGGGAACGTTTAATGTTTTGTGCTCAGCCCTTGCTTTTTATATTGCATTGCAACACAAGAATGACAATCATTCTCAGGTCTTCCACCTGCTCTGTCACACTTGAAAATTAAGCATATTTTCAGTGCACCCATGGACCATTGTAATGTGAACATCATGTGAAAATTAAGCTGTACTCCACCAGGAATTATAAGCACCATGTCCTGAAGACTTTTATAGCATCTCAGAAAATCACTAATTATGTGAAATGCTGGAAATAAAGGCAGAGCACCACTGAAAGTACCCAGGGCCTCATTTATGAGGCCGTGCGTCACTTTTACGCCGCCGATGCGTCACTTTTTGTGACGCACCAGCAGCGTACAAATTGTGCCTTGTTGCACCATATTTACAAAGTGACACATCTAGGTAGATGCGTCACTTTGTAAACCCCTGCGCTATTTTATACCTACGCCATTTATAATGTATGCAGGGGGGGGGCTTTCTGACGCAACACAGGGTCATAGAAGTGACCCAGTGAAATCTGTGAGATTTCACTGCGCCACTTCTAGGACACAAATACGTCAATTTCTTACGCCTGCCTCACAGCAGGCGTAAGACTGACGCAGGCCCTTTCACATGGGGCTTGCCCCATGTGAAGGACACATTGCTGGAGTTGCGTCACTTTTGTGAAACACTCCAGCAATGCGTCACTTTTGCGCCACACAGATACGTCAGAAATACTGACGTTTCTGTAACTCCTTGCGCCATGATGCGTCATACTGTAAATATGACGCATCATTGGTCTCGCAAGGAGGGCGCAGTGGAAAGGGACGCATCGCTGTTTTCACGCATCGATGCATCACTTTTCATAAATGAGGCCCCCAGCCTCTGTCAAGGATCTGGTCACTAATACTTTCTGTGTACAATAGGGAGACATAGACAGAAATACATCAGGGGTGATGTCCACTCAAACTATTTAATCGTAAACAAAGCCCCTGATGCATCTCACACACGTAATTCATGATACATGGGATCCCCTATTTTCATTAGGGTGGAAAACAGTTCTAGTGCCTATCTAGGAACACCCCCAATATGTGTTTTGCATATAAAAAGACAGGTCCTGCAACTAGGGAGAAACCATATGTATAAAATATAAATGCAAATATGAATAAAAAATATAGATGGTGCTTCACGTCAGCAACCACCATCGAGCCAGCCGGTAGGTTTTCACTAATTTGCTCCCTTTGTCATCATCAGCAACTTTCCTGTATATGGAGGAACCAACACCCAAACAGGATCAGCAGAATGTTGTGTATGTGTGTGTTATGTACGTAACCATATTGTGTATAGCACACATCTCAAAGAAATCCTCCCTGGGCCCTAATATAGGGAGGAGAATTTCATCCTCACCAGAAAAAAGTTATGTGTGGCACATAGCCACGATCTTTAATTCCATATGCCCACACTCATGAATAAAAATAGCAAACCAAGTTTAAATTATTTTAAGAAGAATTGCCAACTTGATTCATTGCCACTCTTTACTTACTGCTAATTGTATCAGGGAAAGGGGACCATGTTTCACCAATATCTGCATCGGACCATATGGCCACCGGTTGAGTGCCTACCTTTAGGCCATAGGGAAAAGAAAGGACAAGACTATGGCCCATATTTATCAAGCTTTTGGATTTTCCTAGCATCATCCAAGGTAACACAAGGACAACACAAAGGCTTCAGTAATATTTACAAAGCCATGCAAGGCCTGATTTGCTTAGCGCTGTGTGGCATTGTAAAGAAATGTAATGCATCGCATATCTTACATTTCAACTCAGAAGGCATTCCTTGGGTGGAGCATGGATGTTCATATGCATCCCCTATGTATTTTTGTGCATTCCCAGATTTACAGAGATTTTTAAACCCGGGAATACATCAAAATTCGATGCCTTACTTGGGGCCCGATGTAGGTCACCAAATACCGGTCGGTAACGGCTGAATTCGGCCGTTACCGACCGGTATTTGGTGATTGAGATGTAGGGGGCTATATTTTACAGAATCGGTAAATTTACCGATTAGGTAAATTTACAGAATCTGTAAAATACCGAATCAGTAATTTTTCCGATTCGGAAAATTCCTGATGTAGGTAGCACTGTTTCCAGTGCTACAGGCCTTTCAGATTCGGTATTTTACCACCCAATCCAATTGGGTGGTTAAATACCGAATCCAGGTGTGCATGCACATGAGTGCATGCACACCTATGCCATGTGACAGACAGACATGCCCTTAGGGCATGTCTGTGTTCCACATGGCACACATGCCTGTATTTGGGGTGCTAGAGGGTGTCAAAGTGACACCCCCTGCACCCTTGCTAAAATCGGTATTTACCGTTTCTGTAAATACCGATTCGGTAATGCCCATTGATTCCTATGGGCTTCAATGCCCATAGGAATCAATGGGCATTACCGAATCGGTATTTACAGAATCGGTAAATACCGAATCTTAACGATTCGGTATTTACCGAGTCTGTATTACCTACATCCCCCCCTCTATTTTACCACTTCTTAAATACCGATTCGGTATCATTCGGTATTTAAGAAGTGGTAAAATAAAATTACCTACATCGGCCCCCAAGTGAGGTGTAACTTCTTCTTTCCAGATGTACTGCATTCTTCAGCACACATAGAAAGAAGGAAATGCCTCCAAGGTTAGTCCCTTCCTGCACAAAACAACCCTCCCTGTACTGCAGGTACCCTTGCACTATGGTGAAAAGGTGCTTGCATTGGCGCTAGGGTGCACAGATTGCACCAGCATAACGGGATAGCAGAAATGCTCAATATCGTTGTAAATATGGAGCATTTCTGCTCTCTCCCTTATACTCGACGCAGTGCAGTAATTTTGCTTGCTGCCATGCGTGAAAGTTTAGTAAAACTGTCCCAACATCTCTAGCTTATGAAAGACAACCGGTAATCAAGTTATAATATCTAATTTCATGGTATCTGCTAAATTATATAATTTACTCAAGGCAGAATGGATTAGCTCTATTATAACCAAAAGTAAATCACCCTCTTTGAGTGGACCAGATGGCCTCACATTGAGTACATTGTAGTGTGATTCAACATAATGGCACAGATTCTTATGACTTTAATCTCTGTAGCTCTTCAAATTGATGAAATTTCACTCAGTGGTAGAACTTTATGCTTGGTGCCAATGTTGAAGAAAGGCAATCATACTAATCCTGATGATTATGACCTATTGCAAATACTTTGTTGCAAGACATTTTTTTGTTGTTGCAAGAACGGTACTTGGAGAACTAAATAACTGAATCAATGCTATAGATGCATTGCATATCACCAGTGCAGCTGCCCCTGTGTTCAAATTCAGTAAGAGTCAAGGTGGGGGCTGGGTGCCACTTTACTGTGCATCTGTGTACTTCTCTCAAGATATTGATACACTAGATTGCTCTATTGTCAGTAGTAAGGTTTTGCAATTGGGTTTTCTACCAGCACTTTTTTCAGCTTAAATCATGAGACATAGTGAGAACTGGGCCTTCCCATCCATGGCTGAAGCTGATTCTATGAATAACTGGATTGCTGCTTGATCTGGATTTGACAGAAATGCTTATTACTTTTCACTTTATTCAATCTGTTTCCTTGATCCTATGGAAGGAGCCATGCAGAATCAACCTCTGAAATTCAGAGTTATCATCATAAGGGCATTATACTGTGCTATTAATACAGTGATCCACAACATGACCTCCCTCAGCCTCCAGAGATCACTCAATGCCTTTGATAATACTTGGATGATCAATATCGGCAAATTAAAATTATGGTTTTATCACAAATAAATGCAGGAGGGAAAGTGGTCAGTAGGCATTTCCAAAATAATGTGGTCAATGTATAAATACTAAGGAGTTCAATGGAGGCTTTCTGGATGATGGATTATAGATTAAGATTATGGTTTATGGATACAATATTGTTTATGAATGCTAAGGCCAATGCCATGAATATACTTAGCAATGACCTCACATAATTTCACACCCAATAAGGTGGCTATTATCCGTGCCCATTGGTGAGAATTTAGCGATCAGGAAATTTGTCTTCACATATTTCGTCAGATGATGGGTATGCAAGAAGCTACTGTTTGGCGACAATTGTTTCCTTTAGAAGCAACTACTCAAATTGTAGTGTAGTTCCTATTATCCCAATAGGCTCTGCGCATTGGAATAATACCTTCAATAGTAAAGGCCTAGACCAGACGTTAACTAGGTCTACTACTGACGATATTAGACTTAAAGTTTTGGGTTTGCCAGCCAGCTCAGAGTTCACTAGAAACTTTCTCGAATGATCAGGAAGGAATTAACTTCCCTGATTAGACAAGAAGGGATTTAGTTTCTGACAACCATAGAACATGACAACTTTGCTCTCCCCTAATCAAGAGTGTATCTCGAGAGTCGTGTGAACAAAAGGCAATTTATTTTACTCAGTCAGTACGTGCATTCTTAGTCTCATCAGAATGTAGAGAAAAGGAAGAGACGGGCGTGTTCAATAAAAAGGTGTTATTTATTGATCAGTCTCTTTTCTCATACAAGAGAAATGGATCGATATTATTGCAATACTTATAGTTAAGTAAAGTGCATACATTAAAAGCAGAAGTATAAAATAATACTGTAAAAACATTGATATGGTTTCTAAGCCATAAGATGTTTTAAAATGAATAAAATATATTATATACACATATACATTTGACTAAACGTACTCAACTGGTGTTTCTAAATACGCCTACCCCGTGTACCTGACCTAAGCCTAATACGTGGGCGGGAATAGAAAGTTACACTTTAAGTTAAGTTTGTTTTTGCCAAGTGAATAACTAAAGAATTCTCTGCGAGGGGTTATTCAGTTCTGTACCTGGAATTAAGGATGAATGAGGGATGGTATCTCTCTCTCTGGTCTCGATATTCCAGGCTGCCTGCGAGGGCTACCCGGAAGCGCCGGTGCTGGATCTCTCTGCAGGAGAAAGCAGCGCGTCTCGTTCTCAGCGCGTCAGGAAGGCGGGGCTGTGCCAGCGGGGTCTGCTCTGCTCTGGGCTTCGGCAAGTATGGCTGCTCCGTCTCGTCACCACCGCGTGTGTTTGCATAGGGCAATATTGGTAATATTTATACCTTTAAGGTGCCGAGATTGACGTAAGGATGGACATAGATACGTCAATAAGGATGTCATACGACTTGCTCGTTAGCACATTCTTTTGCTGAAGTTCTCGGTGAAATCAAAACAATGGCCGCAGGGTTTTGCCCAGGTTGTCATAGGTTTGATTTGTTATGAGAACTCCGTATGCCTTATCAGGGGCTGGAGGAATATCGCTTGTCTAATTAGATCGCAAGCGTTATGACCTAATCAGATAACACGTTCCTGTGCCGTAGTGTGACTGCGTCAGATAACGGTATCTGCATCATGGGGGTTTTCTGCCTCATGGGCTGACTGCTAGTTAACTTGTTGGTTTGTTTAACCAGAATAGGGTCAGGAATAGGGGGATCGATTCAGAACCTATAGGAATACATCACACCCACTCCACGCTAACTATGGACATATTTACTAATCTATGCATAGTAAAACATACTATAGAGTATAGTGTATACCTTACCACCCCAAAATACATAAATGCATTTTGAAATTTTTCAAATATACGGAAGAATTACAATCATATGTATTGTATGCACTCAAGCTGTAGAATAATGCCAAAGTAATCACGCATTTGTATACATTATTGCTATTTGGTATATGAGAATTTACACATGAAATGGCTCTTAATACAGAAAAAAAAGTTTGAGACCATTCCATCACAGAATAAAATATTTATGAACATACCAGCGGGCAGCTAAGGTCTATAAGCTATCTAAAATTTAGAAACCTTAGTTCTCTAAGAATAGTTCTTTCTTTAAGCAGAAGATAGTGTCCCGAAAAATATGCAAAAATATTTTGGGGCTGCTGAAAAATTGCTGTCCGTGAACTGGAGGTAAAATTGTTCATGTGACTTTATTTTTAAAGTTGAAGGCCGAATTCAGGGAACGCCGTGTGCGAGCTTGCTCAAAAGTCTCTATTTCTGCTCTGGTGAGAACATCATATCATTTAGGCTTTCGAAAAAGCTGTCAACAGCTTCCTGGGAAAGTTCCACTAACTCGGAAAAAGGTGTAACCATGCATTCGTGCGCATGATTGTCTCCATTGACATTCTGATTCGCATTGCTGACAGAAGGTCGTACCTGTTCGATGCTGCTTTCATCTTGAACTTCACTACCCCTTAATCGTAGTGGTGAAGCTTCCACGAATGCCGTCATCAGGATTGGTAGCCTTTGAGGGCAGCACAAAGCGTGAACCTTGATCGGGCTCAACAATGTTTCTGCATCCATTGGCGCATCCGATTGTAGCGTCAGACAGGTGTCTAACACGCATTCTTCTCCGCATAGCAGACACCTTAATACAGGTAAAACACATCTTTGCCACATTGGTCGAAATGATAGAAACCAAGTCATGTTCAGGTCTCTAAGCCGGGAGAGTCCCAGGATTTTTGATATCCGGTCCTGGTATCCAATGGCTAGGATTGTTTCTTCCCTTGTCGCAAGAGTTTGGTCTGTGACATGGGTTGCCATAACGAAAAATAAGGACTAAGAATAGGATTCCTGCAATTAGTCCCAAGATCAGGGGAAGTCCGCCAAAAATCGAATGGACGAAATCTGGAAAAATACCCAGTATGGCTTTGAATGGTGTTAATGCCATCGAAAATACTGTCTTAAATACCTTTGAGACCCCATTGGTATCAGGAATATTTAAGATTTCATTCAGGATTTCTGCGAAATGTATGGGGGAATTAGTTGATAACAATGAATGTATCTCTGCAGTCGTCCTTGCGACTTGTAGATCATACGTTTCTTTTGATGACGTGAGCCTTGTAGGCGTCTGAAGAAGCACTGTTTTCATTCTGCTTAAAGTATCTATTCGAATAGAAGTAATTTTCAAGTTGGGCCATGCCCTTGCCTCCCTGTCTGGAAAGGAGCTGGGGAACAATGAGCGTCCACAGCACTTGACCTTCGCAGTCGTAGTTACGAGATAAGGTGTCCCGGGCATAAGACTACAACATCTGCGATCTACAATTAGAATGTAACTCCCATTATAGAGTCTTTGAAAGAATGGTTCAATCTCTGTTGCAGGTGCGCCTTGCTGGTGACATGAAAGGTTGTATGAATTCCCTTCACAGGCTCCATGCAAACTAATTCCGTTATACAGAAGCGTGCCGCTTAGTGACATCGCACAATTATTGCCACTAAGAAACACTTTCTGTCCTTTATTACTGACACATGCATGTGAATAGGGCAGGTTCCATGTTGTTTTGATGTACCCCTTTCCCAATTTCTCGTATATGCCAGCCTGTATATATTTTTGGCAGTATTGAAACCTGAAGGTTGAGATTGGAATATTTATTATCCCATGTATTATCCATTCACTGACAGGTCGTTCTGACATTGTCACTGGTAATCTTTCGAGTTTTTCAATGCTCAAGATTGTATAATCAGCACCCTTTTGTGCCATACTGATTTGTCTATCAGTAAGGTTAAAGATTTGGAATAGTGACGTTGTGTTGATTAAACGCCAAGGCACATAGCCTGAACGTAGATTTTGTAACGTCCAGCCAAGCTGTACAATAGAACGCAATTGGGACTGACCGTGTTGTAATAACAGTAAGTCTTGCGATAATATGTCGATTGCTGAAGACACAATGCTGTCCAAAGAAAAAATTCTGGAGGACAGAGTCATTAACCCATTGTCCACTACAGAAAGTGATTTTTCCAAATTAATACGGTCAATTTCCCGTATTCTCTCTGCTGTTTCAATTTGAGTAACCTTCCAGGCCTCATTGTATGCTGCATATACAGAGGCTGCTATGAAACGTTTTTGACGCTGTTTGCGCGGTCCCATAATGAAATCACGCAAGTCAGCACCATCAGTAAGTAAGGTTAGATGTTGCTTAATTTCGGTCAGTGTGGAAGTTTGTAGCCACTGAAGGCATAATTTGCCCACACTGTAGGTGGTTATTATCCCTGGGTGATGTCTTTGAGGATATCTAGGGTCTGGCCTGGTCATTTTGAACCCCTGTGTTTTGTTCAGGAATCTGTCTTGACAGTTATTAGTATCTGTGGGCCAGATCAACCACTGTTTCCAATCTGGATGTGTTCTGTTTTGGTTTAATACATAATTTACGTCTATCTCTTCATCTATAGAGCTATTGCTGTACATTGTTGGTTTTGGAATAGACGGTTTATTTAAGTCTTTAATTTTGGCTAGGATAAGACAGGTAGTTTGTTGAACAGTGTCATTTAAAAATATCATTTGTTCTGGGATCATGCAGGCTCTAAACAAAGATTCTATACACTGTACTTGCCATTCTTTTGTGCCCCAAACACTTTTCAATTCAACATTTTTGTCCCAATAATCAAAACCAAAAGTATTCATTTGTTCAAAGAATGAGTCCGAATATATCAATTTTGTGTTTGTTATCATGGTCTTTGTCCCTGTCTTATTTGACAATTTGAAATAAAATGTTTCAGCATTACTTATGTTAAAACCTGAAAAGTATGAATATATGTCATAGAAGGTTCTTGAGCTTCCTTTTGGAGGGGTTGCACAATGTTCCCATTGATTATAATTTAAAACATTTCTAGGTTGTGCAGATCTATGTAGAAAATGGTTACCATAGTGGTTATAACAGTACATACTATCATAATTTGTAGAACCCTGCAAATAATCATGTTTGGTAAATTTAGCAGACATTACTAAGTCAGACATCATATTATTAATGCTTTCGAAGTCCCAATCATCAGCAAATGAGCTTGGTTTTGCAAAGTCACTCAATGAGATCTTAATTTGGTGTGGATATTTCAGGATTTCGACCGGACCATAAATTTCATAGTCAGTGTTGTCCCAGGCTACCCCACCCGGTATCGGATTGGCGGTGAAGTTGACTGAAGAAAGTTCTCTTTTCTCGACGTGTGACGATGTGTGTGGTTTGAGGATCAAGTTGATTTTCTGACTTGCTGTGTCCATTTTAGCATATTTTCCCTCAATGAAGCGTCCCAAAGTAAGTACCATGATGAGCCAAAGTATGAGGATAAATGCACCAAAACCCACCCAAAATTCGATCCATGGAGAAATCAGATGTGTTTCTTTCAGTTGTTTCAAAAGTTCTTTAGCTTTATCTTTAAAGGTTTTTGATGATGTCTGTGTCTTTGATTCACTGAAGCCTTCAGAGGAATCATCGAAGTTTATGAAGTAGCCGGATGCAGTTCTGTCAATTGTTCCAATTGCTTCAGGATTACTGTTTCCTGCATTTTCGCTTGGTACTTCATTGTAGATTGGTGTGTCTCTGCTAAAAGTTTTTATTTGGGTTTTCAGAGGTCTGAGTTCTATTGCATTGTTGCATAGTCCTTGTTGTTCTTCTGTAGGCGTTTCGAATGTGATGAGCCTCTTCGTTAGGACCTCTGTACTGGTAGCAAACCTTGGTGTTCGGCTACTTATTGGGAGTCCACTTGGCCTACTGTTTGTTATCGGCCACATGATTGTGGTTTTACCAGGTCGATGGATACAACTCGGTTCTCCTTTTTACCAGCAAGTGGCGGTAGTACAACTGATCTTGTCCCGTTGATAGACAAGACAGGAACTGCTTTTCTGTAAGAAGGCCCAAATTCCTTCTTTACCGCGATCTTTTCCCTGACTAGATCCCCGACTTTTGGAATCCAGACAGGTCTTGCTGGGACAGGTGGTGGTTCTTCAGTGGTTGTTGGCTGTTGTTTCAACTTTATGTCGCTCAGGTCTTTTCTTGTTTTGTTTAAGTCCTGCAAAATAGCCAAACGGTCTTTGATATCAAAGCTTTTTTCTTTCACCACTGAAGTCTGACTATCAATGTCAGAGATCAACATCCTAGTTCCAAATAATAATTCGTACGCACTGAATCCCTTCAGAGAATTTCTTGGCAAGTTATTTAGACTACGTTGGACACTTATTAGATGTTTGACCCACCCAGCTCCCGAACCTAATATCCTTTCCGTTATAGATTGCTTTATGCCTTGGTTTTTTCTTTACACCATCCCGTATCCCTCAGGAAGGAAGTGAGAAGATTCCCGCTGTGCTATGCTCATTTGGCCATGTTTCCCATCAGGCTGGAGGGCTAGAGTGAAAACAATGGTCAAACGTAGCATGCTCTTAGCGTATATGCCATTTAGACTCGCAAATCTTTGTATAACAGTCCAGATGTCAGCCGAATTCTGGTGATCTACATTATAAGTGGAAACTAGCCTGTATATGTTAATCGCAAGCCTTCCTTTTTACTCTTGATTTTTTCTGGAGTAAAACGACGAGGTATTAAACTGTTTCTCTCCCCACTGCGATCTCTGTTGCAGTTTGGGCAGTTTTTTACAAACATGGTGTGACGCAGGCTCATGCCTGGCCACCAGTACCGTGATTGTAATTCTTCCAGAGAATCTTTTAGTTTGAGGTGTCTGAGACCCTCGCCCATATGTGCGTCTGCGATTAACAAGTTTCTCCTGTCCATGTTTGGAATCACTCTATCCCCCACTCCAGGGATTCGAGCAAAAGGGACGGAGATTGCATCGATTATGTATGTATAATTGAGTGGATAGTTGATCGGTAGCGTTGAGCAGTCGCCTTTTGATGACGTTTTCACCGCCAGCACTGTTTCACCGTCAATGTATTTTAATGTACGCTTTTTTCGAACTACGGGAGCCGATTTAGTGGCTGCCGCTGTGGCTGTCTCAGCCAATGAATTCCCCACAACGTGAACGCCATCACGCTGATGACTCAGTGAGTGTGTCACGTGAGTCTTTGGTAGCTCTTTTTGTAAAAGAGCTATTTGTTCCCAGAGCAATTTCTGCTTTATTGGTGCATCTGTGTCATCTTTGTAACCGTTCTGAATCCATGTCTGCAAATCCTTGTTATATGATTTGACGCAGTAATATGAATCTGACACTATAAGTGTCGGGAATTCGCGATCCGCATTATCTAGCGCCATTTTCAATGCTAGTATTTCAGTTTGTTGTTCTGAATTAGTTTCTACTGAGTGTGTTTTTGTTAATAAAGGTTTTAGTTTACCTCCGCGCCACACTTCTTTTGTAATCCCACATGTTGGGTTGTATGCCTGTTCTCCCCAAACGGTGGGTTGAGCATGTCCGTCTGTATAAATTACACAGGCGTAATGTCGTAAAGGCAGAATGTCGATTGGCAGAGGGAATGTTCTTTCATATTCTAGATTTTTTAATTCTTCTAGTTCTTGGTCAAAGTAATAGTATACTTTGTCCGTTGTGATTGAATTCACCCATTGTATCCATTCCGGATTCAATGTTGTTGTTGGTAAATTACACGGTGTTGTTAGTGCCTCAAAGGCTGATTCTGCTGTTCTGACTGTGATACCGTCAGCTTGATCTTTTTCTCTAGCTATTGCGGTTTGAACTGCATGAACAATTTTTTCTTTGTTGCTGAATTTCTGTTCAGCTTCTGTGTACAAGTGTGATTTGAATGCAATTGGTACCTTTTCTCCCTCATTAGAGGTCAGGTATGTGAATCCGCATCTCCCTGGGATGACTCGAATCACAAGATTGCGTGTGTTATCACGTGTTTCTAATTTTGTTTTAATTAGCATGTCTGTTTGTAAGGATCTCAAAATTTCTGTGTGTATTTGAGTCCAATTGGATCTTTTAAAATCTGGTTTTATCAGATCATAAAGGGGTTTGACCCTTTCTGCGTAATTTGCAATGTATGTTCTTCCGAAATTTAGGAAGCCTAGAATCGGCTGTAGATTTTTTAGTGTTCTGGTGCTTGGATTACGGCACATTTCTCTAGGAAATTGTCCGCCAGGCTTTTGCCTTCACTTGATAATTCATATCCTAAGAACAGGACTGTCAGATGGGCAATTCTGGATTTTTTAAAGTTGAATTTGTAACCCTCTGCTGCGAACCCAAGTATTATGGTGTTCACTCTCTTCAAGTGAGTCTCCAAGTCATCATCTGTTAAGTAAATGTCGTCGACATAAGATAATGCTTCATCATCATATATTTGTAGTAATTCTGTTACTCTCGCTGAGAATACTCCCGGGCTGTTCTTGTACCCCTGGGCTAACCGACAGAATTGTTTTTGAGTGCCATTTATTGAGAACGCAGACAAATATCTGCTCTCTGGTGCTATGTTTTGACAAAAGAATCCATTAGAGATGTCTAATGTTGTTTTGTATTTTTTGCGCACTATGTTATTCATTAGTGCAGCACTATGCGAATTTTGCACTGCAAAAGTTTTGCAACATGTGTTAAGGTGTCGGTAATCCAAAACTAGACGATATGAATTGTCTGGTTTGGAGACCGGAAACAAAGGGTTGTTCATTTGTGAGGTGCAAGTTTCAATCACCCCCTGGTATTCTAGCTGATCTAGTATTTCTTTTACCTGTTTTTTAGCTTCTTGCTTAATTGGGTACTGCCTTTGTGCAGTAGGTTGTGATTTTAACTGGATTTTGTGAGGAGGAGAGTCCTCATCCCATCCCACGTGATTTTTACATAAAGCAGGGGCTAGAGCCACTGCCCACTTTCTAGCAAGTGTGTATTTTTTATGAATTGGGATATGATTTGAGAAGGCAGGCATAATTACTTCTTCGCCATGAGGGCAATCCCTGACAAACTCTGGTGGCCAGTCTTTTTCAGCTAGAAGGATATCATAGCCCTTGGAGAGATTATCCCAAAATAGTCCTCTTATTTTTCTAGTCTTATCTCCCTCTATATGTAATCTTATTTCGTATATTTTGTGAGGTTTGCTAACTCTGGTGTCTGCAGTTTCCACTTGAAGATATTCATTCGTGTCCACTGTCTCCAGATGATTCATAAGGACTTTGCGAGCTATGCTCACTTCTGCTGCGCTGTCTAGCATTGTCTGAGCCCATTCCCCGTTTTTCAGTTGTGTCCTCAGAATTCTCGGCATTGTTAACTATTTTAATGCTGGCTACCTTCTTCTTTGGAAATTGTAATTTCTTTTTTAGCTGAGCAGGTTCCTTGTCTTTGGACTTGGCGTGCTCTTCTCTTTGTTCTGATCGTCCTCTTCTTTCCGATTTCTGCGAGGAAGTCTGAAAAGATTGAGAGGGACGTGTATCAATGTCTTGATATCTATCAGGCTTTTTTATATTGTCCCTATTTCTAAGGTTATATCTTTTCCCACAGGGGTCACTCTGGGGTGACCTGTGTCTTTGGTTCAGAGATTTCTCTCTTCGCCTAGGAGACCTTCCTCTGGACTGGAATTTCTTTTCTTTGGGATTGGATTGTTTGTTTCCATCCCAGCTCTTTTTCTGTGCTGTTGATTTATTATTAAAAAATATTTTTTTAGGACTTTCAATTAGTTGTGGTTTTACTGGTATTCCACCTAAACTATCTCTACCTAGTTCCTCATAGGATTTTTCTATGATTCTGGCAATTTCAGCTGGTTGGTCTGCTATATCTGTTTCCTTTAACCTCTGGCGGATCGCCACGTTTGCTGCTTCTCCCTTTATGTTGGCTAATAATATAGCCGAGACCTGCTTGAAGTCTTTTAGTAATTTCATACCAAGAGTTAAAGCGGGTTCTGGACCGTATTCGTCTTGAATTTGTTTTAGCACATCTGGTATTACCGAAATGGATGGAACACCGTGCGTTTTTGTGTAGATGGAAGCAAAGACTGTACCCCAAGTGTCACAGTCCTCAATGTGTGGTGCGATTCCCATTGGAAGACAGATAGTCAGAATCCTGTGCTTTTCTAGCGGGGTGGTGTCTGGAAACACCGCCTCTATTTGGGTGATTTTCTGCGCTAGCCAGAATGGTATTTGTTCCCGTTTAGCCGGTACTTTACCTAGGCAGGACTGGATGTTCTGTGGTGTAATTTTATTTGTGTTCCCCTGGTGAGGGGTCAGCTGTGGGAGTTTAATCGCTGGCTGAATTGTTGAAGTCCGCATCACATACTGGACTAATTGTCTATGTATTTTTATTAATTGTTTTAGCTGTGTTAACAGGTTAGCTGCAGACATCCCGTCGATGTCTGGATGTGGTGTGTATCCGGCTAGGACCGGCCACGTTGCTCCTGGTCTACCTAAAGGACCGAGCCTGGTGATGTGATTATTATGTTTTAGGGCGCCATCAAATAAGAGCAAATGCTCTTGAAATTTGAGTGGTACTTCCACCTCCTCGAAAGGAGTGTACGTTTCAGGAGGTTCCTCTATTTTGTAATAGTGGAAGTACTTTGTTACAGGATTTGCTGCTGGAAAATTTATCCATGAATAGTATACCTCTGTCTGCCGATATTCGTGTGCCTCAATTACGAATATGACTGTACCACCTCTAGGTGTCAGTCCATTTTCTATAAGTTTTATGGTTATAGATTTCCTTTTAATGACCGGGATGAGTATTATATCCGGGTCAGCTTCCTGTATGGTAGCATCAGCTGCTGCGAGTTCAGTTGCTAATCTAACTGCCTCTCTTTCTTCATCACTGTCTACCATTTTACCGACAGGATGGTTATTTTGTTTGTTTGCAGATCAGGTTTCTTATGGAAACAAAGATTAGATGCACAATATTTTGGAACAGTGTATCCTTCAACGTTGACTATACCAAGAACCATACATAGGAGTTCCCTCCTGCGAGGTCTGGCGGATATAACCTTTTACCCACTCCAGACGTCTTTGGAGTATTATGGGAGAAAGGGGTCTGAGTGAGAAAGCACGACTGAGTTACTTTAAATGTCTTACGTTAGTTTTATCGCCCTTTCCAAACACGTTGGGCGCCATGTAGTGTAGTTCCTATTATCCCAATAGGCTCTGCGCATTGGAATAATACCTTCAATAGTAAAGGCCTAGACCAGACGTTAACTAGGTCTACTACTGACGATATTAGACTTAAAGTTTTGGGTTTGCCAGCTAGCTCAGAGTTCACTAGAAACTTTCTCGAATGTTCAGGAAGGAATTAACTTCCCTGATTAGACAAGAAGGGATTTAGTTTCTGACAACCATAGAACATGACAACTTTGCTCTCCCCTAATCAAGAGTGTATCTCGAGAGTCGTGTGAACAAAAGGCAATTTATTTTACTCAGTCAGTACGTGCATTCTTAGTCTCATCAGAATGTAGAGAAAAGGAAGAGACGGGCGTGTTCAATAAAAAGGTGTTATTTATTGATCAGTCTCTTTTCTCATACAAGAGAAATGGATCGATATTATTGCAATACTTATAGTTAAGTAAAGTGCATACATTAAAAGCAGAAGTATAAAATAATACTGTAAAAACATTGATATGGTTTCTAAGCCATAAGATGTTTTAAAATGAATAAAATATATTATATACACATATACATTTGACTAAACGTACTCAACTGGTGTTTCTAAATACGCCTACCCCGTGTACCTGACCTAAGCCTAATACGTGGGCGGGAATAGAAAGTTACAGTTTAAGTTAAGTTTGTTTTTGCCAAGTGAATAACTAAAGAATTCTCTGCGAGGGGTTATTCAGTTCTGTACCTGGAATTAAGGATGAATGAGGGATGGTATCTCTCTCTCTGGTCTCGATATTCCAGGCTGCCTGCGAGGGCTACCCGGAAGCGCCGGTGCTGGATCTCTCTGCAGGAGAAAGCAGCGCGTCTCGTTCTCAGCGCATCAGGAAGGCGGGGCTGTGCCAGCGGGGTCTGCTCTGCTCTGGGCTTCGGCAAGTATGGCTGCTCCGTCTCGTCACCACCGCGTGTGTTTGCATAGGGCAATATCGGTAATATTTATACCTTTAAGGTGCCGAGATTGACGTAAGGATGGACATAGATACGTCAATAAGGATGTCATACGACTTGCTCGTTAGCACATTCTTTTGCTGAAGTTCTCGGTGAAATCAAAACAATGGCCGCAGGGTTTTGCCCAGGTTGTCATAGGTTTGATTTGTTATGAGAACTCCGTATGCCTTATCAGGGGCTGGAGGAATATCGCTTGTCTAATTAGATCGCAAGCGTTATGACCTAATCAGATAACACGTTCCTGTGCCGTAGTGTGACTGCGTCAGATAACGGTATCTGCATCATGGGGGTTTTCTGCCTCATGGGCTGACTGCTAGTTAACTTGTTGGTTTGTTTAACCAGAATAGGGTCAGGAATAGGGGGATCGATTCAGAACCTATAGGAATACATCACAAAATAGTTAGTCCACTTCCTTTACTTCCTTGTGCTGGTTTTACAAACTTAGCTGAACATCACAGTATCTTTTTTGTCTTGAATATGGTTGGAATTGAAGGTTACCCCAGCGATAATTATAAAGATTGTGTCTGCTATTATTTGAAATGGATTGTGAGATAACTTTCACGATCCAAATGTATCTTTATCCTGGTTTGGTAACATGTTAAAGAACACTGTACACAAAATGTTGCAGCTGTACAAGCCCTGACAGTGGAAAGCTGTTTATTCAAAGCACGTGTTTCATGTTACAATGGCCATTTGTCCAGAAGTATAATATCCTTTTATTCTATGTAAAGTCTAATACACTGCTGTGATGAAGACGTGATCAACTACCATTGCACTACAACGCTTGAGCATGGGAAAATATCAGAGAAGGAAGTAGTTATTGCCATTCTTGAGGCCAAGGTATTGAATTGTTTGTCCTAATGGTATTACATTGCCATTTTTCACTTGCGTGAAAACAAAATTACTCACACCAGCTTCTATTACTCCTAGTTTAAATAATCACCTTGCATTTGTTTACACTGATATGAACTTTGGTAAGCATCAAATATTAGATTGATGATTTTGAGAATTTATTGCATGTATACATTTTTTATAACGTTACTGTGGACAGCACGTACATAATATGTTTAAGCCGTTAGCCGCTGATGCCTTCCCAATTGCTGAACTCTTTTTTCAGAGCACTTCCTGCTTAGGTCTTCATAACTTTTCTTTCTCAAAAGGTTTCAAGATTAAATTTGCGTACTTTTTCTCACATCATGGGGATGGTAAAGGTACCCAGGGTTTTTGAATATCCCTTGAGGTAACCAAGAAAATAGCCAAAATACAGCAACTTATTTTTGGGGAATTTGAAAAAATGGGATAAAAGTGCTGCACAAGACAGTGTATGATTCTTTGTAAAATCGCCATCAACAATAGGTTTGCTGTGCTAAGATCACCATCTTCCCCACTTGAGGAACACTCAGAGTTGTAAAAGAAAACCAATTTTTACCTCAGTTTTTGCATTTTTGCAATGGGTAGCCTATTGTTCCTATTTTTGTGTTTTCAACCAGTTCCAGTTCAGCAGTGTGTGGTAGGAACAGGTGTGAAACCCATAGGTGAACCTAGGAAGCTATTCATGTCTGAAAGTCAGACAAAATTCTTAATTCAGCAAAGGGTCATTTGTTTAGTTTGCTCATGGTTTTCCCAAAGACACTGATCTTTAAAATAAAATATAATGAAAATAATGACGATAAAATAGCAATTAGTGACAAAGTTTTCATCTTTAATTCTTTTACTCAGAGCCAATTAACGAAAGTGATATACTGATATGTTTTTAAGGCCATTCTGGTCCAAGGGATGTAGAGTGTATCTTGTTTGTCTGAAAGTCCACAATACTCAGAGACAACAATTGAGCTGCAATTTATAATTATTTTTCATTGTGTACCATCTATGCAGCAATTCATACAGTAAAATTGAATGAATGGAAAATGGGTATGAAAGAAACATATGCATTATTTAAATGTGTAGTTGATACTGAGTATAAGAATGGTGGTCATTTGTATAGCTCTGAACTTAGGGCTCCCTATACTATCATGTGATTTAGAGGACGTTTTGCAAAATATGTTCTTTATTGTACACTTAACTTTGGAAGCGGAAAAATGAGAGAAATCCAATTGATAATAACAAATGTTTTACTATTATACACTCCCACACTTCTCCTGATAATAGCAGTAGTCCGCTTGTGAGACTGGGCTAAGCTCCCAAAACACAAAAGGCCCAAATACATGACAGGGAGATATGATGGAGCCTTGCACCAAACTGATTTTTTTTTTATTTAGAAAAAAAAAAATACCCGGGTGGGATTCCTTTTTTGAAAATAAAAAAGCAATGTCCTTTTTGCCATGTAGTTATCTCCCATGGCGAGGGGGGTGTTTTTTGTTTTTTACTGTCCCTTATAAACAAGGTTTGCCTGGCAGTGACGGACAGTAAAAAAACCTGCAATATGTCCACCCATTCTAAATGAGCGTAGGGACATATAGCCAGTTCTTTGACAGCCCTTACTCCTTCGGGCCATCTGAGAAGTTTTGCTATGCTGGTGATGCAGTAGTCACTGCCGCAGATTAACCCATGATCCGTTCGTATTTAAATCGAACAGGCAGACTGGTATGTTGGCAGGCAGGGAAATCCATCGCAGTTCAAAGGAGTTCCCTCCCTGGCAGCAACAAAGTCGGCCCCCGAGTTCTTATGGTATTTGGGGGGGGAGCTTCAGGACTCCTTAAGAGTGATATCTGTTGTTTAATTTTCGTCTGTCAATAAAAAGAATGTGTAAAATATAGGGTTGACTTACTTGCGATTAAAATATGGGTAAGAAGTAGTTATTTGTCCGAATTAATCTAGTTTGCACTAAACAATGGGAAGAATGCATGTAAGATTCCCCATTTCCTATTCTCTTCTCCCTTGCTTTTCTTAAAATGCTACACAATAGTATTACAGAAAGGTTTGGTTAGGGGACAGTTTGAGTTTATACCTGTATCTGTATCATTGTGTTCCTATGTATTGCTTGTGACTAGTGAGAGTACTAAGAGTAAAGGTTTAATTTAATTTGGAAAATCTTTTAATCCTTAGTTGACCCTTGATTCCTCACAAGGAGCAAATTGCCATTGGTGACAAGATCACAACTCCATAAATGAAATCTTGATGAGGACTGTTGTGTCATGCAGAACCTGAAGCCCAAGCTGGATATATGTTTGCTTACTGCCAGTTACACACAAATTACTCAGGTGATCAGTACTGGTGTCTGCAGCCAAAACGCGGGAGCACCCATGCACAGTTGACCCTCTCATAACACTGCAATCTGCTATGACAGCCGTTACTCCCCATTAGCCCAAATAGCCCAAGCCAGCCCAAACGTTTGCTGTGTGCACCTGGCACTAACACACAGGGAAGTCACCTGCCTTTTGCTCCCTGATGGTATGAGTTTAAAGCATGAGAACGGCAGGATGCCCAGTTGGATTTCGTTTTCTCATGGCAGTTGTCTGGGAGAGCATGGGGCAGCAGCAGGAGGCCGATTGAAGCCCCAGTCAAGGAGCAGCAGAATAGTGACGAATGGGCACGCATGGTGCTCACACAGTAACACCTGACCGGACAAGGTAAATCAGAAATGGAAGTTCAAGTCGATTGGTGGTTAAGCCTATTCTATTACTGTGGTCCCATGATAGAATATAGTACCTCTGCATCACAGGAAAGAGAAGAACCTTTTTAGGTTCAGAAAAAACCTCAAGAAATGTCTTGTTCACAGTTGACTTAGTTATGAGAGGTTCAATCCATGTACCTATATTGGCTTTTTCCTTTAGTTTGTACTGTTTTTAGCGTGGAGGTTTGAGCATCAGGATATTCTGGAAGGGGTTATAGTCTGTGCTGTACAAATGCCAAAAAACATAAACCATCCAAACAGCTGAGGCGTTGGATTCTTCATAACTTAGTGACATACAGCATAAAGTTTAGGGAATACAGCATAAAGTTTAGGGAGCTATTTTTTAAATTAAATAAAACATAATTCTTTAAGAAACTCGGCTTATAAAGGCATTGCTCTGAATATTTGCGGCAGCATATTTGTATATTACCTTCTCAGCCTATACTCTGAAACAAGCTGGCAGGCTATACAGCGTTACTGGGAACCAGCGGCGGTGGGTAGTGGGAGTACTGGCTGGGCGGTGATGTGGGGAGGGGGAGGGGCAGGGTGGGGGGTAGTAATGTATGGATTACGGACTTTAAAAGCTAAGTACACATAAAAATAAATAAAACAAATTTCGTTGCACACACTGCATCGCATTTGGTGATGCAGTGTTTGCAACGAAATTCGTTCTCTTTCTTTTTATGTTTACTTACTTTTTAAAGTCCGTAATCCATACATTACAACCCACCGCCCTGCCCCTCCCCCTCCCCACGTCACCGCCCGGCTGGTACTCCCAGTACTGGCCGCAGCTGCTGGGAACAAGGACAAACACCTGTTAAGAGCAACAAACGTTTGACATTCCCTTTTTTATTCTCGCCTAAAGATTTGATTTGATTTGATTTATAGACTTGTAAAGCGCACCTATGCTGAGGGGCGTCTTGGCGCTGGAATAGGCAGGAGTGCTGATATTTTGGCGGCCATAGCAATCCTGACGTTTCAGTTGGCAAATAACCATGTTTTCAGTAGTCTCCTAAATGCCATGAGCGACGTGGTGTTCTTTATCTGAATCGGTAGAAGGTTCCAGGTCTTTGCTGTCCGTAATAGGAAGCTTCTGTGTCCCCCCCTCTCCCCCCCCACACCCCACAACAAGCCTGCTGCTTGTACCTGGGGATTGACAGTAGTTGAGAGTGACCTGACCTTAGATTTCTGGTTGGTGTATATCTTCTGAGGTGTGTCTGACAAGACCTCATGTCATCACACACTACACACCATACAAATATACACAACTTGAGAAAGGGGATATTAGACAGCCCCTTTAAGCCAGTGGCTACATTAATTCAGGAGGCACTCTTCCTTCCGTAAGTAACATGTTAATCTGTGTGATGTAAAAAACTGTTGCCCCAATTCCAACTCTCAATATAATGCCCTCTTGATATATGTGCTTCACTTACACTTTTGTCCACATTTTTGCGTTCTGCAATCTGATTTCAGGTCTCAGATGCACACTGCTCTGGTATGTACAGTATCTGGAGTTGAGGCTCCTGCCGATTCTCTAATACAGATGTCATCAGTAAATTCCTCCTCTGCTTGTTTCAGTTTGTATACCTTTCAGATGATTGAACGTTTCAGGTGGCCATGCAAGGATTCAATCCTACACCATGTGCAGTACATATATACAGGAATGATGCTTTAGTCCCATGTTTCCCAAACTGTAGGTCGCGACCCACTGGTGGGTTGCCAGCTGATTTCTGGTGGGTTGTGAAAGTTCAAGCAATAAATAAAGATAACTTTAAATTCTGCATTTATCTTGACACATTTTCTGCTCAAAGACAGAGGTCAAAAGTCAGGCTGTGCTTTCTGATGCTTATTATGGTTTAGCTTGACAGTGCAGCTGCCACATGACAATTATCCGAGCATCACTAGAAAGGGGCTTTGGTTTCGTCCACATGTTGGGAGCGAGGAGTACATATTTTGATTAGGTAGAGGTTGTGTGCTTCCACAAAAGGTGCTTACACTCAATGCAGCTTTGATAATTGTGTTTATTTATCCAGCTGCCTAAGCTTGAACTTTCAGAAACACACAAATGACTTTGCAATGCTATTAAAGTGTCTTAAATAGATAACTAGATAATGTGTGTTGTTTTTCTCTGGAAGCACAAATGGGAGGAGAGCAGTCATTAACCTACATGAATTTGTAGGTCTGGCTGACAATGCTACTGTCACCTGGCCTTTTAACCTACACAAATATTATTCTACAGGTCTTTGCCTTCACACAAATACATATCAATTCCCATGTTACTTGCTTATAATGCTTCACTTTACCAGACATTTAATGAAAGCCAGAACTATTGGCATTTCCAATGCTTTTTTTATTTTTTGATGTTTTTTATTTTAAAGAGGACTGGTGATTACAAACTCATCTTACTTTGCAGTAAGAGAAAGAGAAATAAAGTGAATTATATGGCAATCTTGCTGGGCTGAAATGCTGTAGGATGTCATTTTTCGAAACATATAACAAAATGTATATACCTGTAAAAGAACTGTACTCATTAAGCAGCTGGGAAAGCAAAAATTAAGCAGATTTTTTGCAATTCTGAAGTGTGATGAAAAAAAAGATTTTGATAGGATCAGAGCAAATCAATACATTTTACTTGATGATGCACAAATGTTATATATTCATTGAAACCTGATTTCCACACATTATCATTTGTGGGCAATATAGTTTAACCAGTAAATGTAGCTACTATTTTAATGAAAAATGTGCTGCCTGTAAATGACAATTTGGTGCCACAAAATGCTCAAGTTACTTTTAAAAAATGTCTGCCTCATTTTCCATTAAAGATAGGTGGTTCGTGAAAGTTTGTCGCACTAAATAGTTGGTCATGGCTCTGAAAAGTTTGGGAAGCTCTGTATTAGTCATATTAGCTGTTTAATGAGGAGTGGCTGCAGGCCCTGCAGATCTCTGAACTCAGAGCGTTAACCCACTTACAAATCTTACCAGCTGATGCATTAGGTGAGCAAATACAGTCATAAACTTTCATCAGTGGGTTAATGTTCCTACAACTGAAATAACAGCCAATCTTTAGGTCAAGGGTTCAGGCCAGCTCAGGTTTGTTATCCCTTTAAGTTTGATAAACTACCTTTCGAACAGTTGGGAAAGAATAACATTAATCTTGTCTTGTACTGCAAGTCTGTGATAAGTTGTGTGATTTAAAAAAATAATAATAGTGCAGGTTTATGCACCTGATTTTGATTTTGGAGTTTTATACAGCTCAATGAAATCCTTCGGGACTACTGAAAGAATGACAAAAAGCAGTAACGGCCTAATGTACTAAGGACAGTGACAGACTAGACATTAGCAGCCAAATTTAAGACTCTGACTGTAGGACAGGCAGTCAGACGTGATTTTGGACGTAATTTGTAGGCTTTCCCAGATTCTGAAACTAAAAAGGGAAAAATGTCTCGGCTTTCTGACTCTTCGTACCTGATGCATACCAAGAAAGGCGGATTTAGGACTCATCGGTTCGTATGCTTTGGTTCTGGAATGCCAGAGGTTCGGATCCAACCCATTGGTAGCCCGAATTTCAAAATATAGACTATCACAAGCCTCTCTTGGATTTCTAGGCAATCAGTGGAGAGTTGTTGTCAAGTAGGTAGAAACAAGCTCTGGTAAAATAAGAAAAACGCAGGTTCAGTTTTTCGGCCGTATTCTGGACCAATTGATATGTGAGTTTCGAGTATTTGGGGGGTTAAAGAGATTGCAAACAATGAAGTATAGGTGAAACAGTGACGTTGCATTCCGTTTTCAGAGGGTCCTCTGAGATTACCCGCAGAATTTTCCTCAGTACTTCAAGACCTTAATTCAGTGTGGAGCATAATCCCAGGCGCAAATTTCAAGTCTGATAAATACAAATTAGGTGGGGTTTGGTACTTACCAGTTACATGAAGTGAATGCCGTCTGGGTTGCACAATTCAGAATGTGGATAAAACACTAATTACATGAGTTTCCCTTTGTTTCAGTGTGCACCAGGTTTTACCTTACAAAATTATACTGCCAAATAACCGTGGTGGTGCATCTCGGAAAACCAATTCCAGTACGGAGGGGACTTTGCACCCAACATAGAATGGTGTTTTGACAGCGTAAAAGCTTGTTCCAATAGTATTACTTGCTTGGTGGATAGGCACAGAGGGCCTCATTTATGAAAAGTGATGGATCAGTGATGCATCGCTGCGTGAAAACAGCGATGCACCCTTTTCAGTGTGACATGCTGGATGCGTCATATTTACAGTATGACGCATCGTGCCACAAGGCGTTACAGATACGTCAGAATTTCTGATGTATCTGTAGGTGCACAATTTACGCATTCCTGGAGGATGTCATGAAAGTGACGCAACACCATCAATGGGTCATTTCACATGGGCAACTACCATATCTATTGTGCCTGCGTCAGTCTTACACCTGCTGTGAGGAAGGCGTAAGATATTGATGCATTTGCTTCCTAGAAGTGACGCAGTGTAATCTCATAGATTTCACTTTGTCACTTCTACGAGGGTTACGTGTGTCAAAATGCCCACCCCGCATACATTATACCTGGCGCAGGGGTTTACAAAGTGACGATTCTACCTAGATGCGTCACTTTGTAAATATGACGCAACATGGCACATTTCTTCACGCTGCTGATGCTTCACAAAAAGTGACGCACCGGCAGCGCAAAAGGGACGCAAGAGCTCATAAATAAGCCCCAAATTCTTTTCAGATTTCAAGCCCTCTGGGTACCAAAAGAGGAGTTGTGAAAAAGGCTAGACAGCCAAAACCTTGGAGGGGGGCCCAAGATCTGAATGACTAGCGTCACCCAGAACCGTAGCCTCCATGTTTACCAGTGTTCCAGCAATACACTTTTAATAAGCAGCTATCACCGCAATAACCTGTCGAAGAATATGCACTATGCTGCTAAATATTAGACAGAGTTGTTGTTTGGGCACTGAATGGGGTTCTCACTGCTCATGTTTAATTTAATTTATAGCTGTAGATATGCATACATGGAAAACAAGGAATGATTCCTAAATCGGTTACCCTGATAAAAAAAAGGCAGAGCAGAGGCTGCCATAGTTTTTTTAAAAGGCCCTGCCTTATGTGCATTAAGGCTAAACAGGGAGGTCGCACACTACATGTGTCACCATCTTACTGCAACCCTTCCACAACTCAGCAGAGTTCTGGTAAGATTCTGCCAATCAACGTCTCTGTACATTCCACAATCAAGGGTGTAGGAAAGTCTTCCCTTTTGCCCTGAGTACCCCCATTTGTTTTTACGGGAAACAACCTTTACAACGCAGTCATTACATCGCACTACTTTTACATAGCAGTCATTACATTGCAACATCCTTTACATCGTATGTCATTACAACGCAGCCATTACATTGCATGTCACTACAACACATGTCATTACAATGCATGTCACTACGCAGGCATTACATCGCAAGTCACCACAATGCATACCGTTACAATGCATAGTACCCTTACACTATCCAACACTTTACTGTTGCACTCACTGGAGTTAGAATAGTAATTTTTACCCCTACACTATCCAACACTTACCCTACTGTTGAACTCATTGGAGTTAGAATAGTCATTTTTACCCATACACTATCCAACATTTACCCTACTGTTCCACTCACTGGAGTTAGAATAGTAATTATTACCCCTATACTATCCAACACTTACCTTAAATGCAATGTAATGGTATGCATTGTAATGGTATGCGTTGTAAAGGTATAATGCGATGTAATGAATGCGTTTTAAAGGTAGCTTCTGAAAATGCGATGTAATGGCATGCTATGTAAAAGAATGCATTGTAAAGGATGGTGCGATGTAAAAACTGTGTTGTAAGGCATGCATTGTAATTGTATGCGTTGTAACGTCATGCATTCGTTTTTACTGATGCTGGTGGTTACCTACTTTGAAAGTGCCCTGGGCTCTGCTAACCAGGCCCAGGACCAGTGCTCTGTCCTTTGAAGGTTTATGGCAATTAGTATAATTCTAATTGGCAAAGGTAACTTAACTGTAAGTCTCTTGTTTTTGGTAGGGCATGTAGGTTTAGAGACCCCATTGGACTTAATGCATGTAAATGTGCACTGCCGTGGTGTCCGATGTCATTTGTAAGCCCGGCCTGCCTTGCAGGTTGGTTATAATAGAAAACTATGTCCAGATTCAACTTTGGAATTGAAAATACTTCCAAAGTCCAAAACGACATTTTTATAACTTATACGTCACCCTAAGGTCTACCCTAGGTGCCCATGGGTAGGATGCATTATAATAAAAACCAGAGAAAATATAAAAGATGTGTCATATGCCTGGTAAGGAAAATTTGCCAAAGTCGTTTTTCCCTATTGTAGTACTGCTAACCCCATAGGCTAACCTGGGTAAGGCTTTATTAAATTTAGTTTAATAAAGTCTACCTTTGTATTGAAGCTAGCTACCAATATATTTCTAAGTATCAAAATAATGGTCACATTTAGTCCAACATCTTGCCAAAGTTAGATTTAATGTAACTATTGCCGGAATGTCCAACTTACTTTCCTGAAGTTACCTAAAGCAGAATTGTATCAGCCTCTTCTGATTGGTCAGTCTTTGACAGTCTGAGCCAAGCTTCTCCCTGAGTAGTTGTGAAGAGACCTTGCTATTTGATGGGAGGAGACTTGCTTCATGGAGAGCTGCAGGAGCTCCTCAGAACACTGCCTGAAACAAAAGAAGAAGGACTACCGTACTGGACCCTTGGACTGCATCACAGAAGGCTTGCACACAAAAAGGCTGCACCTGCTTCACTCACTCCGCAAAGAAAGGGCTGTGCCTGACTTAAAGGTAAATATGCGGACTTACTGATCAGCAACAGGTAAAACAGAGCTGTAAGAAGTCACCTGCACAGTCAAAGAGATGTTCACCCCAGCTGACCAGTCGCAACTGAATTTTTCTTGAACTGTGCAGGTACATTGTGGGAAACTGAGTACTAGCCACCAAGAGGCAATCCAGAGTCTCTGAACACTTGGCTGGAGCTATTGGACCTTTCTTTTCCCCAAAGGAGCAAACAAACTAAAAGATTTAAAAGTTTGGAAACTTTCTGGAAAATTTAGCAGAAAAGCCCCAGGAAGACTGGCTCGACTTCGAGAGTCAAGCTGCCATTGTCAACTTGCGAATCCGACTGATCACGCTGCTTTGTTCCACTGAAAGCCCTGGAGCACCTTGCTATTGATGTCCAGGATAAAGACTTCAAGAGACTCACAGAGGCATTGCACTGCAGCAGACCACTGTCGTCAAATTGAACTTCAAATCCAAGATGCCCAAAGACGCACCAACAAGTCCGTCGATGAGAGAAAAGCTCCAAGAAAAAGACTAAGTCCAAAGGTAAACTTTTGACCAGGACCTAGCCCTCTGCATATACAACCCACGCTCCATCGTGCTTGGCAATAAACTTTGACTTTGACCCGGTCCAGCACAACCAGAGAGCCACGAGTTGCGCTTTTTGCTTTTTGGCTCTAGAATACACAATTTTGTATTTAATCATATCCCTGGCTCCCTGCATTGATTTTTTGTTTCGGTGTTGTGCTTGGTTGCTCCCAATTTGTAAGCTCCTGGGCACCGGACGGGCCAGCCAAGCTGAATGTATCCTGTGGACCGATACCTCACCATCCATGGCAATAGCCATGGCAAATTCCTAGGGTGGTCATGGGTATTAAGGGCCCGCTCAATAAGTTTGAATGAGGTTACATAATGATATGACCTAAAGTAGCTATTTTTTCACTAAGCAGTATAGGATATAATAGTAAGTATCATTCATCACGATCCAAATGAGTTTTATATGAAGAAGGTGTTTCACAATAAATGTTAATCTTACTTAAGATTGTGATGTGTATTGTATATATTTTTAACGTTTTTACAACACTCTTTTAGGATTTTTTATCAAGATTTATGACAAGTGTATTCACCTTGTCCTTTCGAGGCCAGGTTTAGCATGTACTACCACTTAGTCTTTTGATTAAGAGTTTTTAAAGATGGTCTTAATCAGGGCATGCACTTCTGTCCAAGAAATATATAAAAGGAGGAAAAAGAAGTAACTCCCTTTTATAACCAATAATTGAATGTTTCTCCCATTGACAGCTGTTTTATATAATTAATTCTAACTGTATTTTTGTAAATGCTTTTATGACAAATTTGTCGAATAAAGCTGTTGAAAATGAAAATGATACAAATATGTTCAAGTTTTATGAATTGGTGTTGAATATTTATTGTGTTGTGCCTTTTACTTATTTACTGTTTTGGTGGTATTAAATGCTTTACACATAACCGTATCCTAAGTTAAGCCTGACTGCTCATTTGGTAAGCTACGAAGGGTTAATTTAGTGACACTTTACTGGACCTATTAGTGATTGTGGTATTATTACTAGCTATAGGTGAATACCCCCACCTAGTGATAATCTACTTTCCTACAAATGGTATCATGAATACCAGTTTCTTTGTTTCATATTAAATCCTCTGTATTTGCGACATCTGACCACAACCCATTAAGTCATTTCATTGGTTTGCCCCAAAGGATAAAAAAGAAGGTATTATTAAAGAAAATACCTGAAAACATCATGGACAGTCCTAGGCCATTGGTTTTTTCTTGTTTTCCTTCGTTGCAACTATTTACTGTTCCCCCCAACCCTAATCTCCCAGGAGAGTAGATTATAATAGGCAAATCTCAGAGAAAGTCTTAATGTCTTGCTTGGGATACAGTATGGTCATGGGGTGGTGCATGCTTGCAGCTGTTCATGGTAGAAGCTAGGGAGTAGGTCGAAGCACTTGTCTGTGAACGTCACCTTAGAGATCAATCATGCAATAGGAATATGTGCAGAAGACTTGTTAGAGTTAACAACATTGCTCAAAGTATCAATATGTTGATGTTCCTAATTGCTTGCTGAGTGAACTGGCTTTGGAAGCATTCCTCTGTTCAAATTTGCATTTCTCTGAGCTTGGGATCTACGGGCCTGATTCACAAAAGTAATCTGAGATAAAATCCTAACTTTACTACTTTCGGTATTCACAAAAGGAGTAGTAAAGTTAGGATTCCTGAGGGGCAGAGCTAGCCAATGAGCTAGATGGCCACTTGCTAGGCGAGCTCCTCAGAAACGCCCAAAATATCCTCACATACATCCTCTTCAACACAACAATAAATGCCTGAAACGAACAGAAAACCAGAGAGGAATGCAGCAGGTAAAGTTTAGAGCCGTGCCTGGTCTCTGCATCAAACTATAAGCACCGAACGGTGAAGAGAAAGCAGCGGCCTCTGCACAAAAAAGCGAAAGTGCAGCCGCGGGATGTAGTGGAGAGCCAAGCTGCGACGTAGGACATGCAGGGCGGCCAAGCGGGGTGAGGTGCCCCGCTGCGGCTGTGCCCGGAGACATCGAGAGCCAGGCGGAGTGGCCCTTTACCCCAGACAGACAGATCGGAGTGCGACGTCCGATGGTAAGAAGCCTGCGCGTGCACTTATGGCAAACAGACACCACAACAGGACTGAGGATTAGAGCCTGGGGCCTGTCTGGATGCTCCCGAGGCCCGCACTACACAGCACCAGAGAGGAGGGCAGCGGGTAACATATGGTGCAGCGTCTGGCCTCTGCATCAATATTTGAGCACCAAACGACGGAGAGCAGGCATTCGCACAGAAAGTGCAGGCGTGGCAGCGGGACGTGGTGGGGAATATATTTTATGGACAACAATGCCTTTGACACCATGAATAACACTCTTTCTTTTTACCCCAAGAGTCCCTTTTATTGACTTTGGGCTTTTAAACAAATAATTTTTCCATTAATTATCTTTTTTATATATTGGTATTCACCTTCATTTCAAAAGTTTTTCTATTCAACTCTCCTTGTTTTATATCATACATCACGTTTGGACTACATAAATTTACATACAATATCTATATACACAAAACTTTTGATAGACACCATATATACATTTCCAATTGTAACATAATTTCATTCCAAACAAGTTGGTAAAGGATTCCTAATGAATCATCATACACATGATTGATACTTGATTTTGTCAAAGAGAGGTGTTTTTCTCCTCTCTGTCCTACTTCTACTTTCGTAACTGTTTAACTGGGGTCAATTCTCATTTTATCCCTCAGTTATAATTCTTATTCGGGTCCTATATAGGGTCGGGGGTCTATTTTTAAACAGTTATGCTCCACGGGGAAATTAATCCTTTCCGCTGTTAGTTCCCATGGGGGGAATCTGAAGTGCATAGAGTCCTCCAAACCACTATTTATTGCCAACGCGTTTCGACCTTCTTGTTGTTGGACCAGGTGATGTTTTCATATGTGGTCTTCATCAGGGCTGTGTGCTTTCGGGGTAGGACATCATGGTACACCTGTAGAATGTAATAGTGTGTTTCAATATGTGTGTTGTTGGTGTACTGAGGAACTTTATTAAACTTGATGCATTTGGCTCTATGTTATCACGTACCCTTTGTCTTTTGTGTCCGTTATGTGCAGTTTTGTCCTCTCGATTCAGGGTCTATCTGCTGATTTTCTCTTGTTTTTTCTTAGTTGTGGGAAGCGGTACCAGTTCCTGTGGGGGTAGTAGAGGAGGGTGTACGGTAGTATGAGCACTCTCAATTGCTGGTTGTTCTCAACAGTTCCATTATTCTTCGTTCATAAATGGTCTTGTTTGCGAATGTTATGGGGCGGGGGTTATCTTCCCTTTCTGGGTGATTATATTGGTGGGGGTCGTTAGTTCGCTAGATACTTGATTCTTTTCAATTGCAGCTTCTTAGAGAGCGATACCTAAATTCGCCTTAATTAAACACCGTTCACCCCTATCTTCTGGCGCTCTGCAGTTTGCCTTATTATCCTTCTTTCATGTTTTCTCTACGTGATTTAGAAGACCTACAGGGTTTCCGTACCTGCTGAATCTTCAGTGTTTCGCCATTCCTTCAAGCCGCCTTCTCTTCCGGGTGTCGGGCGTCTGAGAACGTGGCCCCGTTCCCGGTTACGTTGTCTGCGTTTGTGAGCCTCTTTTGTTTGGATTGCGGTTGCCCCTGGAAACGGGGACGCGCTTGGGGGTTCGTCTCGTTTGCTTAGAGACTTGCTTGTTACATGAATGGGTTCCTTGCCGCTGAAGATCCGGTGGGGAACCGAGCCACGATGTAGGACACGGGGGCAGCTGAGCGCGGTGAGAAGCCCCGCTGCGGATGCGCCTTGAGCCATCAGGAGTCAGGCGGAGCGGCGCTCCACCTCTGGCAAACAGATCAGAGCGCAGCGGCTGGCAGGGAGAGGCCTGTACACGCTCTGCCAACAAACAGGCATCAAATCTACCAAAATAGACTGGGGACTGGAGACTGGGACCTGGCTAGATGACCACGTGGCCCCCATTACAAAGCTGCTGTGACCCTGCGCATTACAAATTGGAAGGGGACCTTTGGGTGGCCGCTGTGCATCACGCCCAGGACCAAGCTTTGTGCCGGGAGGCTGAGGTAGGCATAGGCGCGCAGCGATCACCAGGAGGTGAGCCTGCCTCACTACTGCAGCCACACAGAGACATCCACTGCAGGGTTGATACTTGGTCTTCGGAGCCCTCAGGATTGTGTGCCCCCGAGAGGTGAGACCCCCTGAGTGAGCGGGCTGGGGTAGGGCAACGGGCCCCTGAAGACAGTAGAAGCAGCCATACTGCAGTTAATATCATCACACATATGAAGACCGCGGTGCAATTGAAACAATCCCTTCCTCTGATCTGCTGACTACTGGCTTAGCCGCAGGGTACGGCGACGGGCTGTGAATACAGGCCAATGCAACAAACGCCATGGGCGGTCCTGTGGGTGATGAATGGGCACTGTGGGCAGTCGGCCCGGGGTCACTTCTGGGAGTTTTTACATTGACACACTGCTCGCGGAAAGAGGGGTGCAGAGATAACAAAACAGTGAGAACCGAGCAGCATGTCCCCTTGTCCTCCCCCCGGATGGGTAGTGGGCCCTGAGACTGGACCAGTGATCGGGGCTCACTCTGGAACAGCAACAAGATAGGCGGGCACGCATAAATACTGGACCATGGATGCACTGTAGCCTTTTTCCGTCATACTACACACACCGGAGTGACCTAACCCAAGGCGCCATTCCTTCTAAGATATTATAACAATCACATTTGTGGGGCGAGCCAATCCACAGCTGTATCATGGGCAAGACAGATCGCACCCAACCAAAATTCAACTTTGATCATGCCAAGAACCAGCAGGAACAAAGCATAGATGAACAACCGACGACGCCATCACTGACCGATACCGCAGGTGGAGTAACAAATGGAGAAATTCAGACCATGTTCACTATGATACAAGCCACGTTATTCAACATCGATGGAAAATAGACATGGTGGAGCGACGAATATCTAAGCCGAAGAGAGCCAAGTGCAGATGGATGCGAAACAGACGAAGATGGAGAAGCAATTGGCGGCAATGACGGCGAAGGCGGAGGATTTGGAGGCCCGGTCCCGTAGAAGCAACATTTGCCTAATGGGAATTTCGGAAACAACAAACACGGGTCCAATGGAGCACTATGTGGAGCAACTGCTCATTTCCATGCTGGGGCAGGACATCTTCTCGGACATCTTTGTGGTTTAGAGAGCCCACAGATAGCTAGCGCCGAGACCGCCTGCAGGGTCCAGACCGAGACAGATCACTGCCAAAATCCTAAATTACAGGGACAGGGATGCAGCACTCCGAAAGGCCCGAGAACTAGGAAAGTTGTCTCATAAGGGCATGGACATATCCCTGTATCCAGACTTCACGTCATCAGTATAGGAATTGCGAAAGAAGTTTGTTACGGCGAAACAGAAACTGCAGGATCTGAATATTCCATACGCTATGCTTTACCAGGCCAAGCTCAAAATCACAGTTGACGGCAAGATAAGAATCTTTGCTGAACCAGCGGAAGTAACAAAGTTTATTCAGCAGAAGGGTCAGCTGGGCCCACCGAGAAGATCGCCGAGAAGAGAACACGGAGAGCAGTCCACCACGTCAGACGTTGAGTGAAAATTATATATGGACGGATGTTAGACACTGCAGCGCACTGTTCGCATGCTGTGGAGGTCAGCCGCGGCTCGGACACTGAGGGTACCAGGGTATACTGAACCAGATAAGTTACCGACCACCATTTAAAGTTAATATTTTCACTGTATAGCCTTGCCTAATAATGTATGCTTGCGCAAGATGGATAAGACCCATTGTAGTGAAGGGGGTGCTCTCATACGTTTGAATAATACAGATACGAAGTGTTGAAGTTAGAAATATGTAAGACTAGGGTGTCGCCCCCATGTGGCTTATGCCACAAGCAACGGGAGGGCAGCTCTGACCCCTATGTGTGAACAGCATAACTTTATATATCTTTCTTATCTTTTTATTTTTTGGGTGGGATTGTTGTATGTCACAGTTGGGTAAGTCCCCTCTAGAACGGTGAAGGTGGAGTGAGAGGGGAAGGGCGGGGGGTAAGCAGGAAAACTCTGGTCAGTTATGAAACGGCGTATAGACGCACAGGTGACAAGATCATACACCATAGACACGAACATTGGATAGATGACGGCGAACCGGTAGATGACTGACACACTGCAACAGCGTAGGCCGCTGGCGCTTATAACCTGGAACATTAGAGGGCTACACAATCCACAGAAAATTCGAAAAGTGCTAGCGTACTTAGACAGACACAAAATGGACGAGGCTTGCTTGCAGGAGACGTACCTGACGGAAACTAGAGAGTCTCAAATAGGGGCCAGGTGGGCCACATTCAGATTGACATTGTCTTACTCCTCATATGCTAGGGGTGTCCTAATATAGGTGAAACGCAACACACCCTTTCAGCTCCTTCAGTCTGTGTGGGATGACCAGGGACGATATGTGATATTGAAAGGCCGCTTCGGAGGTACAGTGTTAACAATTGTAAATGTGTATGGACCGAATAATGATGACCCATCATTTTATGCAGGCATCTGGACGCAACTATGCGAACTCCAACCCGGCACTATCCTTTGGGGTGGGGACTTCAACACTTGCCTAGACCCCACACTGGACAGGTCAACTGAAACCGACAGATATGGTAAACAATCGGCTAAAGTTTTACAGGAGGGGATGTTGGATTGGGGCATGGTGGACATATGGAGACACAGACATCCGGAAAGGAGAGGGGGCACATGCTTCTCTTCAACACATCTCACATGGTCCAGACTTGACTTCTGGCTGGTAACACAAGATGCATGCACGTGGACTACTGATGTCGTCCACTTACCCAAAACACTGTCTGATCATGCCCCGGTCCGTATCCAAATGGACATCCCGAATCATACCCCACGACAGTTCACGTGGAGACTAAGACAGACGGCGCTCCAAGACCAAGTGTTTAGAGAAGGGCTAGGCTATCATAGACTTCTTCGAACAAAACTCCGGATCGGTACAGAGCACAAGGACACTCTGGGAGGCTTTTAAAGTCACAATAAGGAGACACTGCATTAGTAAACACGCAGGCATACTAAAAGATATTCAGGGACAACTGGAAAGAATTGAAAGGGACATTAATAGACTGGAACGAGAATTTGAGGAAATACACGACAACACACTGCTGGCCGACAGTAGTACACAAATGGACAAATATAACGAATTTGCGGACGATGAGGTAAAATATATATCGCGTAAATACACTGCCAGGAACTATGGGGAGGACGGAGGACCTGGCAGAGCGTTGTCATACAGACTATGTAAGACTAGGGTGACGCCCCCATGTGGCTTATGCCACAAGCAATGGGAGGGCAGCGCTGACCCCTATGTGTGAACAGCATACCTTTATATATCTCTTATCTTTTTATTTTTTGGGTGGGATTGATTTATGTCACAGTTGGGTATGTCCCCACTAGAACGGGGAAGGTGGAGTGTGAGGGGGAGGGCAGGGGGGTAAGCAGGAAAACTCTGGCCAGTTATGAAACGGCATATAGACGCACAGGTGACACGATCATACACCATAGACATGAACATTGAATAGATGACGGCGAACCGGTAGATTACTGACACACTGCAACAGCGTAGGCCGCTGGCGCTTATAACTCGGAATATTAGAGTGTTACACAATCCGCAGAAATTTCAAAAAGTGCTAGCGTATTTAGACAGACACAAAATAGACATGGCTTGCTTGCAGGAGATGCACCTGACGGAAACTAGAGAGTCTCAAATAGAGGCCAGGTGGGACATATTCAGATTGACATTGTCTTATTCCTCATATGCTAGGGGTGTCATAATATGGGTGAAATGCAACACACCCTTTCAGCTCCTTCATTCTGTACGGGATGACCAGGGACGATATGTGATATTGAAAGGCTGCTTCGGAGGTACAGTGTTAACAATTGTAAATGTGTATGGACCGAATAATGATGACCCATCATTTTATGCACGCATCTGGACGCAACTATGCAACCTCCAACCCGGCACTATCCTTTGGGGTGGTAACTTCAACACTTGCCTAGACCCCACACTGGACAGGTCAACTGGAACCGACAGATATGGTAACCAGTTGGCTAAAGTTTTATGGGAGGGGATGATGGATTGGGGCATGGTGGACATATGGAGACACAGAAATCCGGAAAGGAGAGGGAGCACATGCTTCTATTCAACACATCTCACATGGTCCAGACTTGACTTCTGGCTGGTAACACAAGATGCATGCACGTGGACTACTGATGTCGTCCACTTACCCAAAACACTGTCTGATCATGCCCCAGTTCTTATCCAACTGGACATCCCGACTCATACCCCACGACAGTTCACATGGAGACTAAGACAGACGCCGCTCCAAGACCAAGTGTTCAGAGAAGTACTAGGCTAGGCTGTCATAGACTTCTTCGAACAAAACTCCGGATGGGTACAGAACACAAGGACACTCTGGGAGGCTTTTAAAGTCACAATAAGGGGACACTGCATTAGTAAACAGGCAGGCATACTAAAAGATATTCAGGGACAACTGGAAAGAATTGAAAGTGACATTACTAGACTGGAACGAGAATTTGAGGAAACACACAACAACATACTGCTGGCCGACATTAGAACACAAATGGACAAATATAACGAATTTGCAGACGATGAGGTAAAATATATATCGCGTAAATACAGTGCCAGGAACTATGGGGAGGGCGGGAGACCTGGCAATGCGTTGACATACAAGATCAGGCCCACACATACCACGGCGTATATTACACAGGTTAGGGTGAACAGTGCACAGCCGTATATGACACCCCAGCTATATTAGACTGCTTTATCAAATACTACGCCCAGCTATATACCGCACAGGCAAAATCTTCCTCATCAGATATACGTGACTACCTTGAAGATGTAGGATTGGAGTGGCTATTGGACATTCACCGACAGTACTATTGTCTCCCTATTTCTAAAGACAAAATAATAGATGCCATCAACTCCCTCGCTAATAATAAAGCGCCAGGACTAGATGGTCTCCCGGGAGAATTTTGTAAGGAATCCCGGGATCTACTGATCCCACATCTTGCTGAAATGCTTGAAGAGGCCTATAATGAAGGCACACTTCTACCCTCATTAAGTGTGAGTGAGTGAGCGGGCAGGGGTAGGGCAACGGGCCCCTGAAGACAGTAGAAGTGGCCATACTACAGGTAATATCATCACACATATGAAGACCGCGGAGCGCTTGAGACGCTCCCTTGCTCTGATCTGCTTACTACTGGCTTAGCCGCAGGATACGGCGACGGGCTGTGAAAAAAGGCCGGTGCAGCACACGCCAAGAGCGGTCCTGTGGGTGATGAATGGGCGCTGTGGGCAGTCGGCCCGGGGTCGCTTCTGGGAGTTTTTACATTGACACACTGCTCGCAGAAGGAGGGGTGCAGAGATAACAAAACAGTGAGAACTGAGCAGCGCGTCCCCTTGTCCTCCCCCGGACGGGTGAAGGGCCCTGCGACTGGACCAGTGATCGGGGCTCACTCCGGAATAGCAACAAGATAGGCGGGCGCGTATAAATGCAGGACCGTGGATGCACTGTCGGCTTTCTCCGTCATACTACACACACAGGAGTAACCTAACCCAAGGCGCTATTCCTTCTAAGATATTATAACAATCACATTTGTGGGGCGAGACAATCCACAGCTGCATCATGGGCAAGACAGATAGCACCCAACCAAAACTCAACTTTGATCAGGCCACGAAGCAGCAGGAACAAAGCACAGATGAACAACCGCGACGCCATCACTGACCGATACCACCGGTGGCATTCAGACCATGTTCACTACGATACAAGCCACGATATCCAACATCGATGGGAAAATCGACTCCTTGACGTATAGTGTCGACATGATGTCCGAACGAATTGATAAACATACAGAAAGGATAGACATGGCAGAGCGACAAATATCCGAAGGCGAAGATAGCCAAGTGCAGATGGACGCGAAACAGACGAAGATGGAGAAGCAATTGGCGGCAATGACGGCAAAGGCGGAAGATTTGGAGGCCTGGTCCCTTAAAAGCAACATTCGCCTAATGGGAATTTCGGAAACAACAAACACGGGTCCAATGGAGCACTAGGTGGAGCAACTGCTCATATCCATGCTGGGGCGGGACAACTTCTCTGACATCTTTGTGGTTGAGAGAGCCCTTAGATTGCTAGCGCAGAGACCGCCTGCAGGGTCTAGACCGATTATTGCCAAAATCCTAAATTACAGGGACAGGGATACAGCACTCCGAAAAGCCAGAGAACTGGGAAAGTTGTCTCATGATCGCATGGACATATCCCTGTATCTAGAATTCACGTCATCAGTACAGGAAGTGCGAAAGAAGTTCGTTACAGCGAAACAGAAACTGCAGGATCTGAATATTCCATACGCCATGCTTTACCCGGCCATGCTCAAAATCACCGCTGATGGCAAGACAAGAATCTTTGATGAAGCAGCAGAAGTAACAAAGTTTATTCAGCAGAAGGGTCAGCTGGTCCCGCGGAGAAGATCACCAAGAGGAGAACACGGAGAGCAGTCCACCACATCCGTCGTTGAGTGAAAATGATATATGGACGGATGTTAGACACTGCAGCGCACTGTTCGCATGCTGTTGAGGTCACTCCCTTTGACGGGATGCCGGACAGCCGCAGCTCGGACACTGAGGGTACTAGGGCGTACTGGACCAGATAAGTTACCACACCACCATTTATAGTTAATATTTGCACTGTATAGCCATGCCTAATAATTAACCCTGGGCGAAGCACTACGCTAAGCTCGCGGAGTTTGCAAAGTTTTCGCAACTTCGCACTACGTGAGCTGCACATAGCACAGTGCGAACATGCGTAGTGCAGCGTAGCGTAGTGCAGCGGTCATTTTTTGCTTGTTCGTGGTCCTGAACGTCATGTTCGCGACCCCGAGCAAGCAAAATGACATCCCGGCGAGATTCTCAACGCGAGGAGGTCAGGTTTCTCATTGTGAGTGGTTGCGCATGCTCGCGACCGCTCTCAATGAGCGTTGGCATACAAGATCAGGCCCACACATACCACGGCGTATATTACACAGGTTCAGGATGAACAGCGCACAGCGGTGTATGACACCCCAGCTATATTAGACTGCTTTATCAAATACTACGCCCAGCCATATACCGCACAGGTAAAATCTTCCTCATCAGATATACGTGAATATCTTGAAGATGTAGGATTGGCATGGCTATCGGACATTCACCGACAGTACTTTTGTCTCCCTATTTCTAAAGACGAAATAATAGATGCCATCAACTCCCTCCCTAATAATAAAGCTCCAGGGCTAGATGGTCTCCATGGAGAATTTTATAAGGAATTCCGGGATCTACTGATCCCTCATCTTGCTGAAATGCTTGAAGAGGCCTATGAGGAAGGCAGACTTCCAACCTCATTAAGTGATGCACTTCTGATAGCACTCCCGAAACCGGGCAAGGACCCAATGGAGTGCGAATCATATCCCTGATTAATGTAGATGCTAAGATCTTAGCTAAGATAATAGCGAACAGAATACAACCACTGTTATGTAATCTGGTACTGCCAGATCAGGCAGGCTTTATGCTGACGAGATCCACTACCCACAATATCCGCACCATCTTCTCACTATATCACCAAATAGACCCGAACATGCCAGCAGCGGCGGGTCTCTTAGATGCCAACAAGGCTTTTGATTTGGTGGAGTGGAACTTTATGTTTGTTACTCTCCGCAAGATGGGTTTTCCTGAACCCTTTCTGAAATGGATTTCCCTACTATACACAGCGCCCAAGGCCCAAATTAGAATACATGGCTACACATCCAACCCAATAGAGATAACAAGAGGCACCAGACAGGGATGCCCACTATCACCCATGCTTTTTGCACTAATCCTAGAGCCACTAGCCTGTAAAATTCGCCAGAAATACTCTGACTCTGCCCTACAATTTGAACTTCGGCCTATTGGGATAGCATTGTACGCTGATGACATGGTACTTTACACCACACACCCGGATAGGAATTTAAACCTGCATATAAGGGAGTATGTCAGATACGAACAGTATGCTGGCCTCCAAATAAATTGGGGATACATCTATAGTGATTCCTCTCACTAATGTCACATCGGAACCTGATCTGGAGTACCCTTTAAAATGGCCAACAGACCCAGTTAAATACCTGGGGGTCTGGATCCACCGAGACGCAGAACTAGTCATCAGAGAGAACTATGGCAGGGCAATGGAGAGACTAGAAGAACAGGTAGACAAATGATTAAAAATGCCCTTCTCAATGGCAGATAGAATAGCCTTGCAGAAGATGATAATACTGCGTAGGTTCTTATACCTGTTCTGGAATATACCTATATGGTTAAACAAGGCCTTCTTTGATAAACTATGCTCCCTACTGCAGAGGCTGACATGGGCAGGTAGACAGGCCAGAGCCAGCTGGAAGGCCCTCACGCAACCATACCACCTAGGTGGTTTCGGGGCGCCAGATTTTCAATTATATTTTCTATGTGCACAAGCACAACATGCACACTACTGGACTAAACCCCACGCATACATACCCCAAATTGCGGTGGAAAGAGATAGCGTCTCCCCCACGCCACTGACTGCACTCATAGCTGACCCAGTGAGATACACGCCAAGGGATAAGATACATACGGCTCAGTGCACTTCCAGGGCGTGGCTTGTGCTGTCACGTAGGGCAAATAAGTTACCGGTATACGCTCGGGCGTTGCCCACGGTGAGACATCCTAAGCTTACTGTAACACAAGAACAGAAAATGTACACGTTACTGGCGGAGATGGGACTAACCTCTATGGGGCAATTATTTCCACACAATAAGTTTTTCGGACGGGTCTTCACTTTGTGCACACCAACTCCCCCTGAAGAAATGTGCTTATTTAAGACTGCAAACGGCAATCAGGTCCCTATACACCTCATTCCCAGATGAACCCACGCAATTAAACACACTACAAATACTCCTAACGGCCCCTACCCGGATAAACCTGGTAACGCGTTTATACAACGCAGCACAAGACGAACAGGCTGAGAAACCTACTGCAGCTCTAGGTAGATGGGAAGTAACACTGGGGGAGACACTGGGTGAGACAATAGATGAGCAAGACTGGCAATACAGCTGTACACAACTCTCACTCCTCACGTCAAATTGCAACTTGTACATTATACATTTCACATTCCTTCATTAACTATATTACACGCCGGTCAAACTACACAGACTGGGCCTAAGGGAGACACATGCCTGCCAGGGGTGTAATGCACAGGGCGCAGATTCTTTGCATGTAGCATGGGCATGCCCACACTGCAGACGTACTGGGGTGAAGTCACCTCCACCCTGACTGCTATGCTGTCGGAACAGATCCCCAACACCCCTTTGGTATGTGTTCTAGGCGTCAGAAAGCTCAAACATGCTAGCCGCAGGAAATTCCTAGCAGTAACATTACTGCTTGCAAAACGGCGAATAGCGATGAGGAGGGAAGCAAGAGACCCCCCCAGTCTCAAAGACTGGATGGCGGACATGACTTATTGCAGGGAAACGTTAGAGACTTATGCAGATGATATACCACAGGCATCACGACCCAGAGACTTCTGGGGGCCACTTGTCCAATATTTGCAAGCAACCCCGGAACCAGACCACACGAACTGATTAATAATATCACTGAAGCTGGTACACCACTTTATGGACAAATCACACAGGACTTAGACGGAATGAGAAGCGCACGGTAGTGGTCTGGGAGAGATGCGAAATCACAGGTGAATTAGATTATTGTCTGTTGCAGATGGAATTAAAGAAAAAAGTGATAAATGATGCGTGTGTAGCACAAATTGTACAGATAAGTGTCATATGTTACTACACGATTGTAATGCGATGTCTAATGTGCCATGTAACTGCTGGTCGGAAGAAAAAATAAAGTCATAAAAAAAAAAAGTTAGGATGCCTAACTTTACTACTCCTAAATTCATTTTGTGAATACCGAAAGTCCTAAAGTTAGGATTTTGTCTTAGATTACTATTGTGAATCGGGCCCTAGGTCTCCAAATTTTAAGGCACAGTTGTACTCTGTAACCCATGACATTACCTGTAGAAAAACATTTTTAGGTCTTGAAGATAGACAGTGTTAGCTGTCTCTTGTCAAAGTCCTATTGTCTATAATACAATATACATACTGTGGGCTTTGGGTTAGCCCCTTTCTCATGATTGGATCACTTTCTTGTCTATCTACGTTCTCGGTTCATTTTTTGACGGCTTTCCTCCCTGCTATTGTGTTTGTCCCACCCATAGAGCATTGCTGCCTTAGATCATTTCTCCTTGGGGGAGCTGCATCCTTCCACTGCAGATGCAAGCGATTATTTTATATTTCAGTTTCAGCACACCATGAGAGTGCATCACTATCTTCCAAGAGTACCATTCTGCCTTTAACAACAATTTTTACAAAAATTGACATGTGTTCTCATTGTTTCGACTGCTTAATGGAAGAAGGAGCAAATGCTGCCTGTAGCAGCACTTTTTATGTAAACGTGTGCCTGCTGAATGATATTAATGTAACGCTCCGTCTTCCGATATTCTCCTGCCCCTCCTCTTCCTGTTCCCTGATTTCTTACCTGTTCTCTTCTCAGCCCCTCACTTTCTCGCAGCCCGCTCCTCTCCCTCCTGTTTTTTTCCTGTATTTTCCCATCCATTCGTTCCCTCTTTGTATACCCTTCTCATACTGTTCCCCTTCCCACTCTCTACTATATTACCCTTTCCTTCCATATCTGAGCACTCTCTCCCAGTCCGCTCCTCTACCGCCCCTTCCTTTCCCACTGCCCACGTTTTGGCCTTTTCTCTACCCCACCTGTTCACTCTCTGATTATCCACTGCTTTCGACCACTCTCCAGCCTCTTTTCTCCCTCATGTGCCCTTCGCCCACCCGTTCCCATCTTCCTGCCTTTTTAATAAGGATTTTTTTTTCGGCGCTGCAAACTGCTACATTGTTTCTAGATTCCTTGCATGTGGCAGCTCCCTGCACATACTATATTTGTATGAAAATGTACTTTCACTGGCAGGCAGATAACGTATCGAGGTGCTCCAAGCTTTAATTATTCGAATAAACTAATATTTTATTCAAATCAAGATATAAGTAAAACCTCACATTAAAACAGTAACTGTACCTTTTTTTACACTTCTCCTTAAGTCGAAGTCCATCACATTATTGATTGTTTTTGAGCTGCGAAAATATGTGTTGTTTCCAATTATTGTAAGAGTTCAAAGTTCATCATTCACAAATACCAAATATCAACCACAATTACTAAATGTTAAATTGAGTTTCGTGACCAAGATTTGAAACCAAAATTCATAAATATCCATGATCAAATGTATTTGTTGTTACGTCTGTGTTTTAGTAGAAGTTCTTTAAGTATCAAAGGGCAGGGTAACCATCCTTTCTCTCTACTGTGTGCCTCTGCGTGTGTGATTGTCTTTGGAATACAGTAGCAAAGAAACCTTGCTCTAGCCCTAAGGAAGTGACAATTTCTTTTGGATGCAAAACACATGTCCACATTTGCGCCGAGACTTACTTACATATTGTTTCATGGGTGTGCAGCACTTTCTTGACATAGATACCACACAAAATGGTAGTTGAGATCTAAAAGCCACCCAAAGGCCAATTTTTACCGCCTTGAATGACTTTGTAAAAAAATAATAAAGCAATACTGCACCTTTTACTGCGTTACATTACACTGCATCGGGAGGCTTTACAAAGGTGGAGCATGGGCATTCACAGTCATCCATTCATGTTTGTACACCAGGGCCCAGATGTAGGTAGCCAAATACCGACCGGTATTTGGCTTTTGAGATGTAGGGGGCAGGAAACGGGCCATTTCGGTAATTTTAACGATTCGGTAAATATACCGGTCGGTAAATTTACCGACCGGTATTTTTACAGAATCGGTAAAATTGAGATGTAGGTGGGACTCTTCTGAGTCCCACAAGCCCTACAAATTCGGTATTTTACCATCAAATTCAATTTGATGGTAAAATACAGATTCAGGTGTGCATGCACATGTGTGCATGCACACCTGTGCCATATGACACCTTAGGGCAGGTATGCCTGCCACATGGCCCCCGAACCTTTTTTGGGGGTGCTAGAGGGTGTCAAAGTGACACCCCCTGCACCCTTGTCAAAGTCGGTATTTACCGATTCGGTAAATACCGACCGGTAATGCCCCATTCATTCCTATGGGCTTCAAAGCCCATAGGAATGAATGGTTTACAACAAGGGGTGGTGATGGACAGAGTCTCTGAATTAAGCAGAGTACTCTCACCCAGTCAAGAGATCAGGGCCAGATCCAACACCGTTTTTTAGCTCATTGCACCATCCCAGTTTCAGAACCCGGCTGTATGCAAACTAGTCTGTCCCTGGCCCAGTGCATCATGGGAACAGGGCAGACCAGACTACAAAAGCCAATTCTTACACTGGGAAGGAAACAAGCTTCCGGGGACCGGTTTCTGGCATTTCAGCCGTCTTCGGCCCGGCTTGCCTGAATCCTGATGGTGCAATGAGCAAGGGACTCACATCTGAGTATACCCTTCCACGCTTAGGGTGGACAAAATTATTTACAACAAGGGGTGGTGATGGACAGAGTCTCTGAATTAAGCAGAGTACTCTCACCCAGTCAAGAGATCACCAGGATTCAAGCAAGCCGGGCCGACGACGGCTGAAATGCCAGAAACCGGTCCCCGGAAGCTTGTTTCCTTTTCAGTAAAGAATTGGCTTGGTAGTTTGGTCTGCCCTGTTCCCATGATGCACTGGGCCAGGGACAGACTAGTTTGCATGTAGCTGGGTTCTGAACTGAGATGGTGCAGTGAGCTAAAAAACGGTGATGGATCGAGCCCTGATCTGTTGACTGGGTAGGAGTGTTCTGCTTAATTCAGATACTCTGTCCATCACCTCCCCCTTTTTTGAATCATAGGAATGAATGGGGCGTTACCGGTCGGTATTTACCGAATCGGTAAATACCGACTTTTAAAGATTCGGTAAATCCACATCTGGATTTACCTACATCTCGGTACTTCTATTTTACCGATTCATAAATACCGAATCGGTAAAATTCGGTATTTATGAGTCGGTAAAATAGAATTACCTACATCTGGCCCCAGATCTATTAAAGGGATTAAGCCAGGGTTCACGTCAAAATGGTGCACCTACGTAAGAGAGGCTTAACAAACGGAAATATCTTTATTTCTCCTTGTTACTTCCTTTTTTCATGTGTGCTACATTAAGCAGCACTCATAAAAAGAGGAGTATGTCTCTAAGGATTGTGTTGGGAAATACCCCTTTCTGAAGGGTCACACCAAACTTTTTGCCTTCCTCCTCCTCTTTTTCTGACCTTGTTTTTGTTGGCTTTAGGACTCTCAGCACTTTAACACTGCTAACCAGTGCTAAGGTGCATGTTCCCTCTCCCCTAAACTTGGAAACTTAGGTGTATACACCATTAGACTATTTAGTTTACTCTTAAGTCCCTTGTAAAGTGATTTACTGTATACCCAAGCCCTGCAAATTAAATGCTACTAGTGGGCCTGCAGCACTGATTGTGCCACCCACACAAGTAGCTTTTCAATTCTGTCTGTGCAGTTTACTGGCACTTCCACTTGGCATTTAAAACCACTTGCAATTCCTTAAACTCCACTTTCACAACATGTAAGTCACCCCTAATGTAAGCCGTAGGTAACCCTAAGGGCATGGTGCTGTGTAAGTCAAAGGTAGGATATGTACTGGTAGGCTTTGCATGTCCTAGTAGTGACAAACCCCGAAATTCATTTGTCACTACTGGGAGGCCTACTTCTCTCATAGGTTAACATAAGGAATTCCTTAATCCAGTTTTAAGTTGTAAGTCCTGATTAGAAACTAGTGGTTGCATCATGTTTTATATCTTTGGAATAGCAATGATACATTCTCTTTACTAAAGTTGAATTTAACCTTACTGTTTTAAAAATGCCACTTTTAGAAAGCAAATATTTCTCTGCTCTTGCTGCTCTGTGTGCCTGCTGCCTGACTTCAATACATGTCTGGGGTGGGTGACAGCTACACTTTGTGAATTCCTCTAGACAGCCACAAATACAGGAAGGGTGGGTGTGACAGAGAACTCATCTGCATTCAGCTGCATTCTGATAGCTGTTCCTCGGCAGGAAAAGAGAGGGGCAGCTGACTCTTACACCTGACTAGGCAGTGTCCTCTTTCCCACACACAGAGCTGATTAGTCGCTACTGATAGTCTGGAAATACGGCTGAGATGAAAGGGGAACCTGTGCACTTCAAGGACATGATCTGAAGTCACCCCCACTTCAAAGGCACAACTGGGTATAAACACTGGGGCTCTGACCCTTTCAAGACAGTACACTATTTGACCTGTGAAGAACTCTGACAGGAGTAAAGACTGCTGTGCTCCCAGGATTGCCACTCTGCTTGATTGCTGCTCTGGAAGAACTGCTTTTCTGCCTTGTTGTGCTTCCCTGCTGCCTGCTGATCTCTGCCCTGCGGAGGACAAGAACTGGACCCATCCCACTTGAACCCTGAATGACTCTGGTTTTTTTTGCTGGCTTACTGGTTTGCCCCCTGTTTCGACGTCTCAGAGCCATGAAAGATTTCGTTCAGCTCTGTAACAGCACCTGGATTCTGCAATCTGTGAGTCCTACCCTGCCAATTGGTGCCAATCCAGTCCTGAACCCTTAAAAGGTAACTTCTACTGTACAAAATCATAAAAATCAATGCAGTTACGACTTTCCACCAATCAGAACCTACGCCTTGCACTTTGATGCCAATGCAGGGGCTGATTGACAACATCACTTCGACTTCGAGATTGCATGGCTCATCAACGATGGACAATGCAGATCGACAATGACGCAGTGCCTGCATCGTAAAGGGGTTTGTTGATGAAGCCTTCATCTGCGCGGATCTGAACCAACACACAGAGTCTTTGACCGCAACACTTCCTCCATCCAATGTACTTTTTTAGTGGGACCTGCATGAGTCCTGTAGTTGGCCTGCCCTCCATCATGGTCAGCCTGAACTTTGGATCTACCCAGGTCCAGCGCGATCTCAAGAAACCCCTAAGCGCTATTGGTTTATAAGCACTGCATTTTTTGATTTAATCTTCAAAAATTCACAGTTCCACTTATTGGATTTTTGTCATTTTGGTCTTTGTTTACTCATAAAAATATAATCTATTTTTCTAACACTGTGTGGGACATTTATGTTGCATTTTCATTGTTTTACTGTGTGTGTTTGTTGCACAAATACTTTACTCATTGCCTCTTTAGATTAGCCTGACTGCTCTGTGCCAAGCTACCAGAGGGTAAGCACAGGTTATCTTTTAACCCCTTCGCTGCGGCAGCAATTCCGCCGCAGCGCTAGGGGGGAGGGGAGGCCGCGCGGCACTCCCATGCTGGTGACGGAAGCGCTCTGTCACGAGCCTCAGGCGCGCTGTGCTTGTGAAGGAGCGGTTCCGTCACGGCCCTGCCCGCTTAATAGAACGGGCCACGCAGGCACGAAATCAGCGCCGTGCAGGCGCGGCGGCCGGGCCGTGACGGAACCGCTCCATCACCAGCACAGCGCAACCGAGGCTGGTGACGGAGCGCTTCCGTCACCAGCATGGGAGAGATTAATGTGTACAAAAAGTGACCCTGCACACCTCAAAAATAGTAAGCAACACAGTTTAAATGCTATTTATGCATATGATCATAATCACTACATTAGTTCTCCCAAGAATTTCCAAAGTCAAGTTTCTTCTGTAAGCAGATTCTTTTATTCAAAGTTGATGTTTAAAACCAATAGCCAACGCGTTTCGTCCGTGGCCGGACTTCTTCAGGGCTTTTTATCGAACTTTCTATTTGGTACTGCTTCACATTGGTCTTCACACTTGAAATTCAAACATCTTCAATAAATAAGGAGATATTATATGAAAGATACACCAAGTTTTCAATCGTTCAAATAATGAATGGCAATTTGTCAGCCATTAGTGGAATTTCGGCGTCTCGTGTTACGTGCGGTCGTCTGGTATATGAGATTAATGTGTATTTACCTTACCCTGACTAGAGTGGGGGTCCCTGCTTGTACACGGTGCATACTCCGACAACCAGAAACCTCATTTCTAACAGATTGTTTTTGAGCAGGAAGGATTCCCTTCCTTCATAAAAACAACCCTGCCCATAATGCAAGCACCCTTGCACGACGGTGCAAGGGTACCTGTGTTAACTCAAGGCTGCCTGAAGTGCACCAGCACTTATCTCAGTGGATATGGCGCATGTCTGCTCTCTCCCTTTCTTGCAACGCAGTGCAGCAAGTTACCTTGCTGTGTTGAGTTGATTGAAATGTCCAATTTTGCAGATGACATACTGTATTTGTGGGTGATGAACTGTGAAATCATACCATAATTGAAATTAGCATTAGCATTTTTGTACAACAGGAGCTATTCAATAGTATAATGAACTTTCAAATGCCGAGTAATTAAAAAAGGCACTATTACTGTTTTACTGTGAGGTTAAATTCATATTTTGGTAAAATGCAAGATAAAAGAATAATTACAGATGCAATCATTTTTGTGAGTAATATTACATTCTACTTTGAACCTAGGCTAATAAATAATGGGGGACGAAACCCACTTAATTAAAAATCTTTTATGTCTTTACCTAAGCTAAAATATTTATAAAAGACATTGGTCAGATGTTATCAACTTTCCCAGTACCAGGCAATTTTGACTGTTCTTGACAATTTACACCAGTTTCAAACAATTTTATAATGATTTTTGCTTTTCAGAATAGTGTGAAAATTACATCTGTGCCGAATTAGCAGTGCAAAATTAGCGTTATGCACTAGTCTTTGGTGAAAATGTCAGTTCAAGGTAGTTCAAATTCACACACTTTTCGTACTCTGACCCATGTTAAGCTGATTTCAACTTCTGTACAGATAACCTCTAGAGGTGCCTTTCATTATGAAACTCCAAAGCCCACGTTGTCAACAAGGCACAATGGCAGCTGACCCACCTGAATCTTTGTAAAGTAATACTCTGTAGTACAGAACAGTGAATTATGGCTGGATTGGTTAAAATTGGCCTCATAATTTTAAGAATGTTTTATACCCAATCATCTTAGACTATTCGGCATCCTAGAGTTATTTTTAAACATATTTCTATTAATTTCAGAGATATTATATTCTATGATAGTTATATAATCATAATGCTCATAACATTTAGGGGTCAATTCCGATTCGGTAAAATCCCCTCTGATTCGCCGTACGGAGCTTTTATCCCGTACGATTCGTACACCTACAACGTCCCCGTACGTACGAGCAAGTACGTTCCTAACCCAAAGCATATCTACGTACAAATCGTACTAAACACCATACGACCAGAAAATACATACGATTCATATCCGGGTCACGCAGTACGCGCCGTCCGTACATAAACAGGCAGTAGTTTCCTGCCCAGCAAGTACAATCCGTGTCGACGACACTCCGTACGACCCTATTGCTACGGGAGCTAAAAACATCCGTAAAAGCAGAGTCCGGTCCGACCCATACCCCGGTACGCGACAGACACGCCATGAACCCCATTGGCCGTGTCATCCCAGTCCTGTACGCCTACGACCTGGTGCACAGAAACTGACGATGGCGCATATGGTGAGAACAACGTACCGCAACAACGGAAGTGTACTTGTACGGTGCGTCACACGCTCGCGTATGGCACCATTGCAATAGTGCAAAGAGATGCACACACGCCATGAATGTTGGGGAACGTTGCGTCACACGCTCGCGTATATCACCATTGCAATTGTGCTACAAGCCGCACACATGCCATGAATGTTGGGGTACGGTGTGTGACATCTGAGGGGTGGGTGGATATGACTCCCAGCAGTGCCCAACAGTATGGGGCTGGGTGGATTTGACTCCCAGCAGTGCCCAGACATATGAGGTGTGGGTGGATATGACTCCCAGCAGTGCCCAGACATAAGAGGGGTGGGTGGATATGACTCCCAGCAGTGCCCAGACATAAGAGGGGTGGGTGCAGAGGACTCCCAGCAGTGCCCAGGCATATGAGGGGTGGGTGGATATGACTCCCAGCAGTGCCCAGACATAAGAGGGGTGGGTGCAGAGGACTCCCAGCAGTGCTCAGTTATAGGGGGGACATTATCATCATCATACCACAACCTCATGGGTGTATGTTTATATCCCTAACCTGTGAGAGTCCTGATAGTGCCATAGCAACACATCACTTACAGCAGTGTCCCACTACACGGAGGATGGATTTCTGTCACACACTGCGTGACACACCACATGTGGGTGTGATGTCAGATCCCACATTCATATCCACCCTACCATCATGACACAATAGTGTATAGTCATGTAATAGCCCACCAAACAAATAGAGCAAAAAGGAAAACCACACTGGCATGTACATCCCTGGCCTGATATGAATATCCAGGTGGTGAAACATGTACTCTCTCATGGAAGGAACAGGGTTAAAACCCTCTTAGATACAAAGCACAAAATTGTGAGTCGTGTGCACAAATACCCTGCATAACAAATCCAAACATAAGGGTAAGGCTGTGATTATACATCTGCATAGTGTGAAAAAGGGTGAATGTGTCCATGAAGGCATTTCTACATACTAAAAACACAAGTACAGTGAGTATCATGGATGACACAGACTAATGAGCAGTACTCATCTGTGAGCAGGGATGGCCATTGCTGAAGGGATCGTTCAACAAAATAGTAAATCTGCACACATGTCAGCACAACAATTGTGCAACTGTCTGTAGTGAAGATCTCATGTGTCACTGAGGAAGGGACACTCTTTGGGACAATGTCTGTAGGCAAACTGAACACACACAAACAAAGATTAATTGCTGCAACATTGTGATGGCAAATAGATACCATGGTCAACCTCATTCCCATCGTAAAATAGACATCTTTCACAATCCCAAAACATTACCATGACACCAACTTCTAGGCACACAGCACCTAAAGCAAGTACCTGAAATGCAATAGTTTAGAATGAAAAATAAAATGTTTTATTCAGCTCCAAAGGAAAATGAGTCCCGGCTTAAACAAGGCCAATGGCCAGTCCACATTAAAGTTTGTTTGGGGGACGTTGGGGAGGTTGTCAACCCCAAACTTGCCTGCACATGATGGAGCTCAAGGGTTGTTGATGCGTGGAGGGCATCATCTGGGTCAGGGACCGGCACCGCAGGGACAGTAGAGGGAAGGGTAGGTGTTGTGGGTGCAGGGGGGAGGAATCCTCCTCAGTGGCTTGTGCAGCGCCAAAGGTGGAAATAAATTCAGCGCTGCACACTGCTGCCAGTTCAGCCAGACCACCACCTGCACCCGGGGACACAACGGGAGTGGAGGTAGAGGGATGTTAGTCTTGCGGACTTTGTCTGTGGCTGCGTGCCTGCCATCTAACCCCAGTCCCTGTGGGTGTGCCTGCATCCCTCTGAGATTGCGTGCCAGGAGATCTGCGCTTACACTTCGGTGGTGGTGTGCTGGTTGTGTCTGTTGGTGTGCGTGACCATGTGTGTCTGTGTGTGCTCTGCACAGGTATGGGATGGGGTGTGGATGGGTCTGAAGGAGGGGGGGACCGACCGCTACAGGAGGGCAACTGCTGCCATCAGTGAGGAGTCCATGGACGATAGAATCCGAGGTTGGTCAGACATCATAGCTGACATGCCCTCCATGAATGACAACAACTGTGTCAGTTTTGTAGTGTGGCCATGGAGGACAGTCAGCATTGATGTCTGACCAACATGAATCTGCCAGAGTAGGTCCCCAGACTCAGCACTGAGGGCAGCAGGGGAGACAGGGGCAGGGGCTGCGATGCTGGGGACGAAAGAGACATGGGGGCCAGCACGGACAGAAGGGACTATAGCAACTAGGAGGGTGGAGATGGGTCTGGAGGAGGCAGGGACAGACACAGTGATGGAAGATGGTGTCACTGCGTATTCCCCCTCCTCCTGGGCATCAGAAGCAGAGCCGCCCGCATGGTAAGAAGTGTCGCCTTCCAAAGGTCCGCCCGCCTAACTCCCCTCACCCTCCGTGCCACTGGCTCCTTCCGACTCCTCAGCACTGGTGGCACTGCGGCTGGGTCCCTCCTCCTGGTCCGTGCTCATGTCTCCTCCTATATCGGTTGATGATGCTGTTGGCAAAGAGAAGAAACAAAAATGCATCAGTCACCTGTACACATCTGACACATGAGACCAAAATCAGTTAGTCACACTGCAAAACATGGCATGCATCATGAGTAACAGCCAGATAGCTCAGCACATATTTGAGAGTAGTACTGCAGAGTTGGTATAGACGCAATGCTACTTGGACACAAGGATCCAAAGAACACACCAGGCCACAACTTGAATGAGAGTCAAACTGAGGAGCTTCTGTTTGTTTACAGGAGAGCAGATCTATACAAAGAAGTGATGCCACCTCAAGTTCACAAACAAATAAACAGTTGTGTTTCCCCTCAGGGCAAACTAACACACCTCACTCCCCAAGGTGACACCACACCCAGAGCCCTGTAAGTACATTTTGGTGAAAACTAATGTCACAAATTGTTGGCATCTTGGGACTCACCATACTTCACACATTCAACATGTATTGAATGTGTAAATTAGCCATCTTGTGAAGATAACATGTATGTGTCTGCATGAAAGATCTCTCACAAGGAAATGCACACCAAAAATATAGACACATTCATTGAAACAGCTGGCACACTTTAAGATGAAAGACTGTTAGAAACAAATGGCGTGGACCATATACAATATACCTGGTCCAACGGAGGTCTTGATGGCTTGACACACATTAGTCTGTACAATTGACACCAAAGGAGTCTCAAGCACTCAAGACCACTGTGGGGACATGTCTATGGAGATCAAGGCACCCCATTAATCACTAACACTGGCCTCCTTCAAAAGCTGCCTCCTTAATCCAAAACATTGCAAATGTTGTTTGGTGTGCACTACCTTGTGAGACAACTATAATGCAGACACATTAGTGTAACCTACACAATTTGTCATATGAACACATTCAAAAGATATACAACTCTCAACAAGTGTTGGGAGTGCCAAAGTACATTCATCAATGTGAGACAACTTCAAATGTGTCATTCCTCACAGGGGCATCTATCACCTGATCGTACAGTTGCTAGCACATAAGACCCACTGGCTGTCATATGAAGTGGCCCACATGTCCCAAATCGGGACAATGCTTAAGCTAATGTGCCTGCAATTGTGAAGAACAAAATCATTGCTGCATTGTGGACACACCCTTGTCCACATGCAAAATGTCAACACAGTAGTGTGCACACTAAGACAAAACAGCGTTTCACCAGAACTACATACATGTGGTAAAAATTATTGAGGCACAATCATCTCTGGAAGCAAACGACATAGCCTGTAAAGCCCCTAATGAAAGCACTGTCCAGTGCATGGTGGAAAATCTACCTCCCAATTTACATCCACAGCTCACAACTGCCAAGACCAAACAGGCAGGCTCATCACACCTCTCCTGCACAAAACCCCCATCACTCAGTCAATGTGATTGATACAGCTCAAGAAGTGCAAACACAGAATCAGGGTAACAAAAACAGTGCAGCAACTTTTTTTTAAAGTAAACCAAGGTCACCTCGTGGGGCTGGCAATACATATTAGTCACAAACAACCAACAACAGAATCTTGTGAATAGGCACACAGGCACTGTCCAGTGTGAGTATGCACAAGCCAAATCTTGTATCCATGGCCAGTGTGCACATGTATCTGACACATGATAAATACAAACTATGCCAGGGACCAATGCCACTGAGGCAGACCCATGCTGAATACACATAGAATGGGCACAGTGTTGGATGACAAACATGATTAGGAGGCCAGGGTGTTGCAGGGGACTGTAGTGGGCACACTGATCCGTGGGTGTAGAAATTGCTGACTATATCATGAATAACCGCCATGGCACTATGCATATCTCGCAAATGATGTACATCATGTCTGAGAAAGCAACATGGGTCATGCGTGCTGCAAGGGTGTGCAGTTTAAACCTCACACTCCTATGTTGAGACTCATAATCAGTGCAAACAAACATGAAGGCCAAACACAGTGCACAGGTCATGGCACATGCAAGGTACCAACACATGTCACAGACCTCCCGCCCACATGATGCGCTAATCAATGTGCAGTCTAATTACCTTGCACCCTAGAAGAACATGTGCAAATGTGAAAAAACACAGACCAGGGGACACATTTGGAGGAGGGGAAGGGATGAAAAAGAGCACCAGCTGAATATGGGGAATTGAAACTACAATGCACAAATAGCCTGTCTGACCAGACACCCCAACTGTGGGAGGGTTTCCAGGCTTCAGAGCACTTCAAGTAGCAGGTGACACACAACACTACAAACAGCCATGTACCTACCCCCTCCTTGCTGCTGTCTCTCCTGCAAATGCCTATTGAGGTCTGGAAAGACCACTTCCCGGACCCGGAGCAATTGGGGGGGGTGAGGTGACGGCTTCCACCATGCCGGGGTAGAGGTGACAGCTTCAGCTGGAACCGGGCGATACACCGGGTCCAGCACCGGATGTCCTGCAACCTTTTACCTGATGTTGCTCAGCCACCGGCCAGGGCCCCCCACAGACCTGACAGCCCTGACAACGTCCAACCAGATCTCCCCCTTCTGGTAGGTAGTTACCTGTCAGGAAGACAAAGTAAAACAACATCACTACACGTGCTCCATGTCCCAGAGACACACACTTGCACTACATTGATGATGTGAACAGGACATAGGATGCTGACAGGACTTGCATCATTGTCCATGTGAATTCGGCCTGTGGGCAAACCCCAATGCACTACATGCCTTTCAAAGGCAACAGATGGCATAAGGGGTGCAACACACTCACTGATCATGCCACACACTGTACAACACATGCAACTGCAGGGTGTGGGACAGCACGTGACAAGCTGTCACATATCCCACTCCACCTAAGAACCCTCAGCAGACCACACATACACACCCTGGCACAGATCACTCGCCTGTCAGTGTCAACAGTGTATACAACCCTCACTTTGCACATGTGCCACTTGACAAAGAGGTGCCACAGGTGTTGGGCTAACTGTGCAAGTCAGGTACACAACACTGCATACTTGTCACATCAGATGGCTACAGCTGCTGCATACGCCATGCAGCTGTGGTGCAAAACATCACATACACACTCGCCCAGGTGACAAGGAACATTCACACTCTTCAATGTCAATGAGTTTAAACACAGCATTTGTACAATATCACCACAGGTCCCCAGAAGTCATAAACATCAGTGAGTACATTCAGCTGTCACTCCTGGGGGAACACTGTTACACCTCAGTAAATTAGGGAAATAAAACCAGCAAGGTGTGGCACAGCAGAATGTGTCATTGACTATGCATTGAATGTCAAAGTTAGCATAATGCAAGTGAGGAGTGAACACACTTGAACTACATCATGCTCTGCATGGGAGACACCACAATGTACATACCCGGCACTCACTCCAATCTCCATTGCATGTCTGTTCCACCAATACACAATGCCTGTTGTGACACTCACACAACAGGTGCACAGTCAAAGCTAGTACAGTCATCACTCACCTGCTCCCCTGGTCTCTCATCCAGCTTGCTATACTGTGGTAGGAGGGCATCCAGCAGGGCCTGGTTTTCCTCATCAGTGAATGCTGGTGCCCTCTCCATGGTAAGCAAAATCAGAGTCTAGGGAATGCAGAGACAGCAGCAGTGTGGTCCACTCCAATGTTGTGCAGGCAAGTGCTCTCTCACAGACACATGCAACCTTAAATCAGTGCTGCTGAGGGGCTTTTAGTTTCAGGAGTACAGTGTGATAGGCCAGATTACTTTGCATCCTGCGTTTCATCCAATCACTTTAAACATAAGGCCATGAAACACATTCGCATGGTTTAAAATGTGAGCTTCAGTTCAAAATACATATTGCAACATTATATACTTTTGACAAACTGACTTTTTGCAGGACACCTGTAGCACACACTCAAATCACAGTATCCATGACAAGCAGGCTGCATTCAGGGCCTATGTCCCCTAAGAATATTTTTTGAGATCAACACACGTCTACGGTGCGTTCAAGTTCGCGTATGCCACCATTTTAATTGTGAAACGATGCGCACACACGCACGTAATGTCGGGGTACGGTTCACCCGCGTATGCCACCATTTTGTTGTGAAACGATACGTACACACGCACGTAATGTCGGGGTACGGTTCGCCTGCGTATGCCACCATTTTAATTGTGAAACGAGGCGCACACACGCACAAAATGTCGGGGTACGGTTCACCCGCGTGTGGCACCATTTTAATTGTGAAACGAGGCGCACAAACGCACATAATGTCGGGGTACGGTTTGCCCGCGTATGGTACCATTTTAATTGTGAAACGAGGCGCACACATGCACGTAATGTCGGGGTACGGTTCGCTCGCGTATGCCACATTTTAATTTTGAAACGAGGCGCACACCCGCACGTAATGTCGGGGTATGGTTCGCTCGCGTATGCCACTATTTTAATTATGAATTGAGGCACACACACGCACGTAATGTCTGGGTAGGGTTCGCCCGCGTATGGTATGATGAGAATTGTGAAACTAGGTGCACACACGCACGTAATGTTGGGGTACGGTTTGCCCGTGTATGGCACGATGACAATTGTGAAATGAGGCGCACACACGCACGTAATGTCAGGGTGCGGTTCGCCCACGTATTGCACAAAGACAATTGTGAAACGAGGCACACGTAATGTCGGGGTACGGTTCGTTCGCGTATGGCACGATGACATTTGTGAAACGAGGCGCACACATGCACTTAATGTCGGGGTACTGTGCGTTTCACACGCTGTAGTGAATGCAGGGGTAGAGTGCATTTTACACAGTGCGTTTCACACGCTGTAGTGAATGCAGTGGTACGGTGCATTTTACACAGTGTGTTTCCCATGCTGTATTGAATGCAGGGGTACGGTGCATTTTAAACGGTGCACTTCACACGCTATAGTGAATGCAGGGGTACGGTGCGTTTTACATGGTGCGTTTCACATACTGTAGTGAATGCAGGGGTACGGTGTGTTTTACATGATGCGTTTCACACGCTGTAGTGAATGCAGGGGTACGGTGCATTTCACACGCAGATGCCAATGCAGGGGGACGGTACGTTGCACGTGCTCACATATGGCACCATTACAATAGTGATACAAAGGCACACACATGCCAGGGATGTAGGGGTACGGTTAAAACAAGGATGTCTATCAAGTTTTTGTCATTGCATACTTACATGAGCAGGTCTTAGGTGTGGCAGGCAGTGATATAGCACAGGGCATCTGATCTTGTTGCACAATCGATGTGTGATGACCTGTTGACGCATGTCATGTGTGATGGTGCACTATGTGGTACACATCATCTTTACACTTGTCCCATATGTATCATCATGCACATGTTGTCATGCACATCAACACTGGGATGGCACAGTCTTCACTACGGGCACCTGTCTCATGATGCCAGTGACTGGGGCACTTTCTCACTTGACAATTTGATGCTCAGCATGACCCTATGTGACAATGTCATGTGTGTGTCATGTTAAAGATTTAGCTTGCTGTTTGTGTTCCGTAAACTGCATCTGCTGTTGGTGCATCTATAATGGGTCTGTGTTGTGATTGAAATGGTTTAACATGTACGCACACCATGCCACATGTGCATTTCCACGGCTTTTGGGTCTGATGGCATCATACATCATTTATCCCCAGGCATACATGTCTGCATCGTGACAATGGCTGTGTGTTGCATTGTCAGATGCACACCTTATTAGCAATTTGTCTGATATGCACAATAGATAAACCATGTGACATGGGCGTGTGCCTTGCAGTTAGCTGTCTGGATGGGATGACAACCTTCTAATGCAGGTCTGGTGACGTGTGTCACTCCAGTGATATCTTGGTCTGCTCACTCAGACCAGCCCAGCAGCTCTTTTGTGTGCATGTAATGTTCATTTCACAAATGACAGGTGTATCTGGATTTTCATTGGAGTGCCAGCAAGCTGGCATATGTGTCTTGGATGTATTACACACGCCAGACCCCATAGTGACTTGATGTGTAGTAGCAGTGTTGCATCTGCTATGTACATTGGTATCGTTGTCGGCTGACAGTTGTTCTCCATTCTTCCCAAATATGTCCTGCAGGGCACCGCCTCTACCAAGGCCTTTTCCAGACTTGGAGACCATGAGGGAACGTGATTGCATCCGACGTTACAGATTCACTCGAGAGTTGATTCAGGACTTGACGGAAAGGCTGGAACCACATCTCCAACCTCAACACAGGTATCCGACTGCGCTGACACCAAAGGTGAAGGTGATGGCAACCCTAAATTTTTTTGCTACAGGTACGTTTCAATTTACCATAGCTGATGTGGGGGGTATGTCACAAACCATGTTCAGCCGTGTACTATGTGATGTTTTAGCTGCGATGTTGGAGAACATTGATTAATTCATCAAATTTCCTACTCCTGAAGAGTTGACAGATGTGAAGGGTGAATTCTATGCCCTGGGAGGGATGCCACTTATCATTGGGTCCATTGATGGAACACATGTGGCTTTGGTGCCACCACAGGCTCAGGAGCAGCCCTACCACAACAGGAAACATTACCACTCAATAAATGCCCTGGTGGTGTGTCTTGCTAACATTCTGATTACACATGTTTGTGCACGTTTTCCAGGATCGTGCCATGATGCATTCATCATGAGGCGTAGCAGGATACCACAGATGATGCTGCAGCTGCGCAACGATCGGGCATGTCTTGTTGGTGGGTAAACTCTGCTTGTCCTGTATGTCTCATTTTTGTTTTGCTCTGACGGCATCTCATTACACACTTATTTACATGATGTATATTTGAAGGAGACGCGGGATATCCCAACATGCCGTGGCTCATGACACCGCTCCGCAACCCAAGAACAGCTGCAGACCAGCGGTACAATAATGCACATGGGCAGACATTCCGGTGCCTCAATAAGACTGGCGGATCCCTCCCATACGCCCCCGTCAAGGTGTGTAACATCTTCATCGTGTGCTGCATACTGCACAGAATGGCAGTTGAGAAGGCCGTGCCACTCATCCTGGATCCCGAGGAGCTTGAACATCCACCTGTTGAGGAAGAAGGGCTTGGCCACGATGAAAGTGATGAGGAGGAGGAGGATGATATCCGGAGTCAGCTCATACGCAACTTCTTCTCTTAATGGTGAGTCACTGGGAATTAGTGTGCAAGCTTGTAGCATAGAGTGGCATGTGTTGCATACTGTGTGTCAATCTGACTGTATGCAAAGTCACTTTGATGTCTGTTGTAATGTGTCACACAAGTGATGATGTCATGCCACACACATATGCGCAATGAGTGATCTTGGAATGTACATGTGTACTACATTGTTAGTGTTTTTTCATGACAATGTCTGTAGTAAAATATTTTGAACGTGATCCCTTGTGAGCCTGTCATCTTAGTCCTCCTGCTATTCGTCATGATGATTACAACGTGTGCTGAATAAGCGTTCCATGCACGGACATGTGGAAATGTCAGTTTGGGTAAGAAATCCAAACAGGCTGTTTTGGGTTGGTATGGTTTGGGAATGTGTGGGAACTGTTTCTGTACATGTTGTAGAACCATACATACATGTCTCATTGCCATGGATCAAATTGCATGTTGCACCCATGACAGGACAGTCACCCTTCTTGACAGTCATCTGTTGTGGAGTTTTGACTCTGGTGAATGCATCAATGTGTGTAAATCTTGACCCTGACACATTGCGAATAACACCGGTTGACATTGTGTGGGACATCACAACCACAGGCTCTGTGTGGAATTGCAGCCTCACTGTGTGCAGCAGGATGTGTCTTGCTCATCCCCTTAATCTTGTGGGCCAGTACAGTTTGATTTCCAAACAACCATGTTTTGAAGGTGTGGGCCAGTGTATGTCCCACAGTCCTTCAGCTTCAAAAGATCCACGACCCACCACCACCCGCAACAGGTACCTCACAGGAATTGGAGCAAGATCACCGCAGACCAGCTCACCACCTCCCTCAGCCAGAGCCCACCCGCCAACACAATGGACCCCAACGAAGCAGCCCGCAACTTCACACAGTGGCTGACCGCCTGCGCCGACGACCTCGCGCCACTAAAGAACCTTCCCAGCAGACCCAGAAGCAAAAAGGCATCCTGGTTCACCGACGACCTCAAGGACTCCAAGAAGACCTGCCGCACCCTCGAGAAAGCCTGGCTCCTTGACCGGACCACCGACAACATGACCGCCCTCAAACACGCTACCCGCAAGCACCACCAGCTCATCCACACCACCAAGAAGAAATCCCCGAAGGAACGACTGGACAACAACGCCCACGACAGCAAAGAGCTCTTCACTATCGTCAAGGAGTTCTCCAACCCCAGCACCGGCACCAACGACATCACTCTGTCACAGACCTCTGCGACTCCCTCGCCTCGTTCTTCCACCGCAAGATCGCCGACATCCACAACAGCTTTGGCACCCCACCCACGCACCCAACCGTTGAACCAATGCCCCCCACCGCCACCCTTCGCACCTGGACCACGGTGACCACCGAAGACACAGCCCGCACGATGAACACCATCCACTCCGGATCACCGACCGACCCCTGCCCACAACACGTCTTCAACAAGGCCGACTCCACCATCGCACCCCAACTCCGGAACATCATGAACGCCTCCTTCAACACCGCCACCTTCCCGGAGAGCTGGAAGCACGCCGAGATCAGCGCCCTACTGAAGAAACCTACTGCGGACCCCACCGATCTCAAAAACTTCCGCCCCATCTCGCTCCTCCCTTTTCCTGCTAAAGTCATCGAGAAGATCGTCAACAGACAGCTGACCGCCTTCCTCGAGACGAACGGATCCCTCGACCCCTCGCAGTCCGGCTTCAGAGCCAACCACAGCACCGAGACCGCCCTCATCGCAGCCACCGACGACATCCGGACCCTGCTCGACAAGGGGGAAACAGTGGCCCTCATCCTCCTGGACCTCTCCGCTGCGTTCGACACGGTCTGCCACGCGCACCCTAGTCCAGCGCCTCAGCAACATCGGTATCCAAGAGAAGGCACTGGAGTGGATCTTCTCGTTCCTCGCCGGAAGAACACAAAGAGTCCGCCTCCCCCGTTTCGCTCCGAGGCCACCGAAGTCATCTGCAGCGTCCCGCAAGGATCTTCACTCAGCCCCACCCTCTTCAACATCTACATGAAACCTCTCGCAGCCATCGCACGCCAGCACAACCTCAACATCATCTCTTACGCCGACGACACCCAGCTGATCCTCTCCCTCACCAGAGACCCCGACACCGCCAGAACCTGCCTACACGAAGGGATGAAAGACGTCGCCGAGTGGATGAAGGACAGCCGCCTGAAACTGAACTCAGACAAGACGGAAGTCCTCATCCTGGGATCTTCACCCTCCGCCTGGGACGACTCCTGGTGGCCCCCAGCCCTGGGCACCGCACCCAAGCCAACCGACCACGCACGCAACCTGGGCTTCATCCTGGACCCCTCCCTCTCGATGACCAGACAAGTCAACGCTGTCTCCTCATCGTGCTTCAACACCCTGCGTATGCTTCGCAAGATCTTCCGCTGGATCCCGACCGAGACCAGGAAGACTGTCACCCAGGCACTCGTCACCAGCCGACTGGACTACGGAAACGTCCTCTACGCCGGAACCACAGCCAAGCTACAGAAAAGACTCCAGCGCATCCAGAACGCCTCCGCCCGACTCATCCTGGATGTCCCCCGACGCAGCCACATCTCCAGCCACCTGAGGAACCTGCACTGGTCCCCGTCTACAAGAGGATCACTTTCCGGCTCCTCACCCACGCACACAAGTCTCTCCACGACCTGGGCCCCAAGTACCTCAACGACCGCCTGACCATCTAAACGCCCACCTGCCAGCTACGGTCCACCAGCCTCGCCCTCGCAGCCGTACCACGCATCCGAAGAGCCACCGCCGGAGGAAGATCCTTCTCTTACCTGGCTGCCAAGACTTGGAACTCCCTCCCCATCCACCTTCGGCTGACCCAGGACCATCTCGCCTTCAGGAAACAACTCAAGACCTGGCTGTTCGAGCAGTAGCATACCCCTCCCCCCAAGCGCCTTGAGACCCTCCCGGGTGAGTAGTGCGCTGTACAAATGGCATGATTGATTGATTGATTGATGTTCAGTCAACTGTCCTGTGAGTCTGTTCGTATGGATGCATTGCCCCTTGTGTCAGTATGGCATGTCACTGTCACGTCGCTACATCAGTGCCAGTGGAGAACACTGCTTTGCAATCCTTCTCTGTAAGTTGATCTTAACATTCTATTCCCATGATGCCAGGAATGTTGCGCTGATGATGTACCAACGTTGTGCTGTGGCAAATGTAAACACTTCCGTGACACCAGTCGGGGGACATTAATCCCAGGATTCTCTTGTGCCGTGCTACATATCCTGGTCGCACTAGGGCTGGTTTAGTGGCTTTGTTTCTCATTATTCTCTGTTGAGTTTGGTCCCACCTGCTTGTCATATTCGGCATTGTAAGGCACAGTTTGAAGAGCCAATGACTGGCTCTTGTGGGGCTTCCTTGTGTTTAGATATTTCCATTCCTCGTTGGATGAGCTTATTACGCCTCTTGCGGGTGATGTGTAATTTACTTTCATGACCCTCACTGATTCCCAGGGCTAACTACGGATTGTTGGCTTTGTGTGAGTAGCACTGCTACACATTCAATTTAATGTAATTTGGAGACGCATGGATACACTGTGACTTAGTTGATGACCGCATGGATCTAATTGCATTGAAGCAGCCTGGTTAGTGTTACACACCCTTCATCTAGGTGACAAATTCTGCTACCTTTTATGTGTCCGTGTACAATCCTCAGATCTAGTATCATTTGAAAATCTGTGATCCCAAATAGGATACAGTGGCTGTGGTTAAACTTCACAGGTGTAACTGTTACAGTATAGGTCATGAGGTATTTGGTGATACAGTGACAAGAAGTGTTGATTCCGTATGCTTGTTTACCTTTGTTTCAGATCTCCCTCCCTGCTGTTCCCATCCTCTCCTTCCCTCAACTGATCACCCTTTTGAGTCCTACATTTATACTCAGACCAAGGGACTATCTGGAGATGGACCCCTTTCATCATCGCACGACTCTGAGGATCAAAGGTACCGACAGTCCCTGACAGTTGTGTGGAGATTCTTTCGCCAGCATTACAGGTAACATCATTGCATGACTGTTATTTTCTTCAGAGCAATGCCACTGGCCAGGTACATTGGCTAAAGCAGCATGGCCTCAAAACAAACTTGATCCATTTGTGTAGAAAATGTGTTCCCAACAGTACATTGTGCCACATTACTGTCACTGCAGATCTCTTGCCAGTCTGCATGCGTCATCTATGGCATAATTTACAATGATTGTGCATATATGGTTATGTGTACTGTGGCAACATTAATGCTGTTTGTAATGGCTAATGGTCCATATTGTGCATAACGTACATGGTTGTGTATGTATTGTTTTACCTTGATACCCACAACGGGCAGGCTACACCTGCTGACGCTGTGGTCCTGTGCCCCGCTTGGCCTTTTGGTGCCTGATCCTGTGCCCGTCATATTTGGAGATTGTTTACCCATTTTCGTGTAGTGACCCATGAGTAACCAGACACTCCTTCCTTTCCATACACATGTTACATAGTGCCTTGCAAAAATCCTTGTCTTTGTGCTCTAGTTTTGCATGGTGTCTGACCCCTTCTGCCGTCATGTGTTCACTCATTCCTGCTGCTGCCTCCCCAGCGACACCACAACACCGAGTGCCCAGATTCTGCAACACACAAGCCTCCAAGATGCTCCTCCATCCATCCATCCGTTCTTACGGCAGGCTGCAGCTTGTCAGTGCCACTGTTGCACCACCTCCGTGCCAAAGGCAGGACTGTCACCGCCTGCAACGTGCACAGTGCAAGACCCTCTGGTCATTCCATGATGCAGGTAATACAAAAGACTCATGATCCGGCCACCCTCCACACAGTGAACACCAGACAATCATCCACCTGGTATCAGGAAACCCCTAAGCGCACCCATGACAGCTTCGCAGGCTGTGTGTGCAACTTACACTGCCAACACCGCACTCGCCCACATAACAGTGCATGTCCGTACAACCAGGTCATGTGCCTCGTACTGCTCACACGCTACTTCCACCAGCACCCCATTGGACTCTCTTAACTCATCAACACAACAGCAACACACATCGCCTTCATTACTGTAACCTGGTTGTACGCAACCTCAGCACACTACTTCTACATTGCCATCACAGACGGATACTAGATCACCCGCAGGGACCAACACAAACAATCCAGGAGTATGATTAGAAATACTTTATGAGGTACACCCTCAGATTCACATACAACACCAAGGACACACTCAGCATTGTCAAACATCTGCACTTCAGGTTTCACACCAACACCCTGACCACCCTCAGTGTAACTATTATCTACAGATCTTCAAGCCTACACACACAATTCTGCTAAGCCATCTACAATTATATTATTATGCATTTCTAGGGCGCACATTTAACACAACGGGGTGTTCCAGCGCTGCAGTGCGCCGAAAAGGAGGAAGCATACGGAGGAGCAAGTAATCAAGCAGGCAAAATGATCAGGCTTCAAGGGCTTGGCAAGACTCACATTCAGACAGAATTATACGCAGCGGAAGAGGTGGCTTAGTCCAAATTTGGGTGGTTTTTACCTGTATGGTTTCACCTCCTGATCTTGGTTTGTCAAACCAAGAACCAATGAGCAAGTGCTTGTCATTGGAACGTAGAGATCGTGATTGACAATAGGGACAAAGGCTCCTCCTTAGGTAGACCGGCCCACGGCCTTGTCCTGCCCTGAAGGCGCGTGTCAGCGCATAGAAATCTAGTTGTGTAGCCATGGTCAGCCAATGGACTAGTTGAAGAAACGGGTAGATATGTTGTCAAACTGAGACTCCACATGTCAGGCGGTCAGCCGCATTTTTGAGCGTCTGCAGTATACGTAGCAAGCCTAATGTGAGACACACGGATGGGCATTTTGCGTTGTCAAAACGGGAGGTGATCAGTGCGTGAACCTCTCTTTTCGGGGGTACATTGTGCAGATAGCTAATAGATCTGTCGATGATTTCAATTTTGCCTAAAGAAGCGGCACCCGCCTCTTGTACCTGTGTGGGAAGGGATAGCTGATTGTCCCATCTGACTCACAGATCCCTGACCAAGCCCTTGAGTGCCGGAGCAATGGCCAGTTACTCTGCCCACCAAAGATTGGAAGAGAGGGCAGACGGTTGGTTTAAAAGTATAGGACCTAGGTGGTATCTGGATTCAGTTTCAAGAAAAAGTGGTCCATCCAGGCCGCACATTTTTGACAAATTTGGAGAGGGTCAAAATTTGCTGCTCAGACAGAATTTTAGGTGATTAGAAGCTGAAGATCCTCAGTATATGATATTACTTTGACTTCAGACATGGCAATCGATTCAGCCAGCGGGGTTAAGTAAATATTAAAATTCAGCGGGCTCAGAGCAGAGCACTGCGGCACGCCCCACTTCAGTGGTTTGACTGGGGAGAAGAATGATTAGGTGCAGACCTGCTGTGTGTGGTCAGATAGTTAGGACAATATCCAGTTCAGCACTGAGGCCCCCACACCTATGGTCTTCATGCGGTTCAGAAGAATGGGATGGTCGACGGTGTCAAATGATGTAGACATGTCTAACAGCACCAACGCCACCTTGGAACCTCCGTCGACCTCCCAGCGTATAGAGTCTGCCATTTCTATTAGGGCCGACTGCATACTATAGCTGGGATGGAAGCTGGATTGTGAGTCGTGAAGGAGGCTATTATCTTCAACAAAGGGCATCAGTTGCTACCAGGAAAATTTCACTGAAATCTTGTCCAGAACTGATAAATAGAGTTTGGTGTATGATTGGAAGGATATTCAGGATCTGCGTTGCCTTTACTTAAGATGGGCAGGAGGAACGTGTGTCTGGATTAGAGCCCAATCTGAGCTAAAGGTTCCAAATGGCATTTAAATGGTGATTGTGAATCTTAGCAAGGATGTTTTATTGCTTGGCGGGCAAGGGGTAAGTAGGGGAACTGAATTTACACAACTGGTAATCGAGCAGAGAGGCTTTCCCATAAATTGTGTCAAAATCTGAGACCACTGAGCTGGGACACTACTTTTTTGATTGCTCCTCAGACATTGGACTACTACATCAGCACGCAGGCCCGCACCTACACAGAATACATGGGTCAGGGGTATAGCAACTCCTGGCTGGAGGACAAGCACACCACCATCCTGCATTGGTACATCAACGTTTGCATCCAGTTCTCCAAGTCAACACCATCGCTACCTCATGCTGCAAGTACCTCCACATGCTGGAAAAGATCTTCATATGGATCCACTCCTAGTCAAGACAGACAGCCACCCAGGTCCACAACACCAGCCGGCTCAACTACGGCAACAACCTCTACACAGGAACAAGAGCCAGACTCTAGGAGTACTTGTGCACATCCTGGGTGCATACGCACAGCTCATCCTCAATATCCCCTGCCACAGCCACATGACTGTCCACCTGAGATACCTACAATAGTCCCGCTTTCAACTGCCGGATCACCTTCATTCTCCTCAGCCACACTCAGTAGGCACTCCACAACCACATCCCAAGAAAACAAATATGGACGTCTCCCATCTGTCCAGCCACCCTTGCCCTGGGCCATATTCATCACATCCTCGGTACAACTGCATGCGGGTGATAGTTCTCCCACCTCAACAAAAAGGCCTGGTACTCCTTCCCTGGACACCTACACATTACCCATGACCTCTACACCTTCAGGAGACTCTTCCGTAACTGTCTGTCAGAGCAGTATGTCAAGCCCCCCCCTCAGCAGATAGTAACCATCACGGGTGAGTATTGCCCTCCATGTATGTAGTTGATGATACATTGTGACATATGTGTGTCCTCAACTAGAATCAGATCCCAGTGTATGGATGGCTTGAGTCTGTTCCAAACTCTGGCATACTTTGACATATCCCCACACGTATGTTGTTGACTCTGGGAAAAAGACTTCAATATCAATACGTATTGTGTTTGTTAAATTTATTTATCCATCTTGTGCGTGACATATGAGTAGGTGGTAGGTGCTGTACAAAAATGCTGGGAATCCAAAGTTCACAGAGGGAGATGTGATGCCTTGCAGTTTGAGCCAACAGAGTCCAGACCACAGTGCTTGGAATCATTGGTCACACTGCGACCAGCAAGTCCATGTGGGAGAGTCAGACAGTCAATAAGGTGATGCTGTTGCACATAAAGGCAAGATGCCAGACCAGGTGACCTGGGAGATGCGCATGGCCCACTGCCTCTCAACGTCTTCTCCGCCTTCCTTGAGTAACCCTCATATGCAGGCCTTGATGATGCATGGGACGCTCTGTCGGACGATTCCACCCCCTCCTCCCTCCCTGTGCCTGTTGGCAGTCTTTGCCTCCGTTTTTCTGGCCTAGTGACACAGGGAGGGTGCTGCATGTTGTCAGAGATCCGACGGAGTGAATTGCTTATGTCCCTCTGCACCACCAGGAGCTCAGCCAGTGTTGCCTCCATCCGTCCTTGGTGTCATCGTTGACTGGCGTGTTGCTCGGCCTGCTGGTTTTTTAATTCGATGAGGGCCCCCACTCCCTGTCTGAACTCCCTGGTGCCCCGCCGGTATTCCTCCATGTTGTTTCTCAGTTCAGATATACTGGGCCCTGCAGCTTGCTGGTCAGGTTCTCACCTCCGCCTTGTGCCACTCCCACCACCCCTGCCCACACGAGCCTGGCCTGCTGTTGTGGGCACATTGGGTCGACGGAACCCCTGAGGGTTGACAGTGGTGGTGTTGTCTGCCACCTCCTGGGTGCCCGGCGAACCTTGTCCCTCATTGTCAGACCGGCTCAGTTTTGGATTGTGGGCAGGGCTCTGAGCTGTCTGCTGGGCTGTGGCAGGAATGGGTGTGGTGATTGGCACAGATGTCCCTGATCCAGTTGCTGCACGGGTTTGGGATCCAGAGGTGCCAGGTTGGTCGGGGTCATCCATGGAGTGGTGAGAGGCGTCGCTGTTGGTGGGATCAGGGTCCTGCGGAGCCTGGGACTGTGATCCATCTCCCCCCTGGTTGGGGGTAGGTTCCGCACGTTGCCCTGTCGGTGTGAGAGTCAGACGATGTTAATGCCATTTAATGCAACATCCAATTTTCATATACATTGTCATTGCCACTGTTCCACCTGCTTGGGATTTTTCTCAATGTTCACGTGTGGATGGATATTTTGTGGGGTCAGATAGATCTGTGCTCAGGAGTCATTGACATGTGAGGGTCTATTTACAATGACTGGCACAGCCAGGCATATCAGCAGGGATTTGCCAGTCATTGTGCATCACAGCTATGCCAGCATGGATGCAACACATTAACATTGTGGATCACCATGGTGGGAAAACAGCATCACGCATCTCTGCCATGGAAGTGGCACATTGCTGGAGTTGTGTCGCTGGTGCAACGCAGATCCAGCAATGCTCTGTGTGGCCCTATCTGCACAATGCTGTGTCAATCCTTATGTCTCCTTCAAGCATGCACAGGGTTTTGAGGCAGCATGTACATAAAAGTGACAGTGAAATGTTTGAGATTTCACTCAGCCACTTTTGGGAGGTGTTGCTGCTCCGTGACGGGCAGCCACCGCCCACCACACCACAACCAGTACACCTACTTCTGGGGCAGGGCTTTAGAACGTGGCACATCTCCCAGATGCATCACCTTGTCAATACACAGCACCATGGTGCTAATTTTGTGCGTCCGCTGCGTCACAAAGGTGAAGCTACGGCGTCGTGAGATAAGGGCAAGGGACTTGTGAATCAGCACCGTGCATGTTTTGCTTGGATGCTTCATCAGATCTGTATTTGTTGTGTTACATGACGATTGTGACAGTGGGGCACTCCACTGCCTGTCCCAGGTGGCTATGTTTATGTAAGGGGTGTGTGACAGGCCTTGCTGGTAGTTTGAGTCTGGTTTGCAACTGGGCGTCCCTCGTGGTGTGGCTGTCCCCCCATGGAGCATGCTGCCATGACAGTGGTTGTGAGTTCCTGTCCAAAATATCTGACCTTGCTGTCCTGGTCTTTGTGTTTGCACTGGTCACAGGAGGGCCTTGTGCTGCATACACCAGGGCCCAGTGTCAGCTATGTTGTCAGTACTTTCACACTGCCTGTACATTGAGCATGGTGCATGGGTATGTACCTGGGCCAAATGGGATGAATGCAATTGGGCTTGTGCGTACACAGTATTATTGATAGGGGTGGCCAAATTATTAGCTTCTTCACCATCCCCCTTGCACCCTCCTGCCCTCCCATTGTACCTTTCTCACCCTACCCCTTGCAGCCTTCTGGTCCTCCCCCTTGTACCCACCCCCATACTGTTGGCCACTGCTAGGAGTCACATCCACCCACCTACATTCTATTGGGCAGAGCTGGTAGTCCTCTGCACCAAACCCCATTCTGATGGGCAGTGTTAGGAGTCCTCTGCTCCCACCCCACATATGTCTGGCCAATGCTGGGAGTCCCCCCATGTTACATGAGTTGTTTGTATACTAACCAGGCTCCACGACTCCTTCGATTCCATGTACTCCCACCGGTGGTAGCAGGGCCATGACCTTCTCCTCCCAGGGCTGGTACTGTACTGGTCTGCGGGGACCACCACCTCCAGTGTACTGGCTCTGGGCATTGTCCTCATCCATCTTCCGCTTTACCATCCTCCGCACCTGTTCTGGCAATCCCTCCTGGTGTGCCTGATGGGTGCAACAGCATTGACCCTATTGACGATCCTCTCCCACAGCCGTGTTTTGTCAGCTATGCTGGTCTGTCTGACCAATGCGCCAAACAGCTGTGGCTCAACGCTGATTACTTCATCTGCAAGGATCTCCATCTCCCGGTTTGTGAACTTTGGATTCTTCTGTGCAGACATGTTGTGGGCTGAATGTGATTGGGGTGACGGTGTGTATGGATGGGGGTGTGGGTCTGAATGTGAAGGGGGTGTGTGGGTCTGAATATGATTGGGGGTATGTGTGAAGGTGGATGTGTGCAGCTGGTGTGTTGTCAGTCTCTGTAGGTAAATGGGTATGTTGCAAAAGATGCTGGTTTGTGTGTGTGAGCCCTTTTTATTGGTCCATTAGTGGGTGTGGCTTAGTTTGATTTTTTGGTGGGTGTTTTATAAGGGGTGGGTCTGAGTTGGGCCCTCTGTTTGCCAGTTTGGATCTGGCCAGGACATTGATTTGCAATGGTTTGTACACAGGAGACATGTTTTGTGGTGTTGTGCAACTCGTTTGCATCCTCCTTGTGCTGTTTTAGGGGTACGCGTGTGCTTCTTTGAGGGGGGTTTATTTAGTAATTTATTGTGTAGCTCTCTCATACGCGATGTTTTTAAGGGGTATGGGCGTGCTTCGTTGAGGGGGGTTTGTTTTGTAATTTATTGTGTAGCTCTCTTATACGCGATGTTTTTACGGGCTACGCGTGCACTTCGCTGAGGGGGGTTCGTTTCATAATTTATTGTGTAGATCTCTCGTACGCGACGTTTTTAGGGGGTATGCACGCGCTTCGTTGAGAGGGGTTTGTTTCGTAATTTATTGTGTAGCTCTCTCATACACAACGTTTTTATGGGGTACACGTGCGCTTAGTTGAGGGGGGGTTCGTTTTGTATTTGATTGTGTGGCTCGCTCATACGCGATGTTTTCCGTACAAATCACAGTACATACGCAACGACGTTTTCCCGTACGAATCGCGTTCTTGGTCCCCGGTACGGATCATACTTGGCGGGTCATACAGCATGTTTACAAATCGTACGGTTCACTTCCCGAGTCCGTATCGTATGGATCTTCGCTTGTTTTTCGTACGGTTCGAAAACATTCGGACGTATTTTTTGGAAACTGATTGTACTACGCGATTCGGATGGGTTTGTACGATTCGTACGGAAACAGCTACGAATACGAATGTCGGACGTTTTTTTTTCTCTGAATCGGAATCAACCCCTTAATGTTGATTTTACAACTTGCTACATATTCATAACTAAGAGAAGATAAACAGATGCTTATATTATTGTACAGTAACATTTAACAAATGTAATATTTCATTTTGTTTCTTTCACATGGAAAACATTTCACATAATAGCCTCTCCTCTGCCCCACTTTCATGAAAATATAAAATCTTACACTGAACTCCTGCACATTTGCTTGCACTTTTAGAATTGCACCCATGTCATCGAATTATAAGTTAAAAGTAAATAGTGATATGTTGCACTTCACCAATATCCTCTTTTCAGAGTTTCAATAACCCTGATCCGGGACTTGTTGCTGATTGGGCCGCGAATAATCATCTTTGTTGAACCAACATGTTAGACATGTTGGTGAAATATGCAACAAAAGATGTGGAGAGGCTGGCAAAAGAAATTGAAGAATGTACAGAAGAATTTAAGAAATTATGTGAAGAAGATGAATTTAATAAGGAAATAGATGAAATGGAAGCAAGTCTCAGCAAGATAGAAGATGATATTAGTAGGTTAAAAAACAAAGAAAATTCCAAAGGGATCTGGTGGATTACCAGCGAGGGCAAATTATCACCTTTGCCAAGAAATATGATAAAGTAAGAGGCCAAGTATCTGCAACAAGTAATACATCAAAACCCAGAATAAATGTGGAAGAGACAGAGGGACAACAAAACAGTGAATTACAAACTGAAGGGAGCCTAACAAGTGGAAGTGATTTTCAAGTACATCAGAATTCTCTGGAGTAAAAACCAGTGTTTTAACAGAGTTCGACATGGTTACGAAAGGCAGACAAATGACCAAAAAATGAGGAGGATTTCAAAATCAAAGAAGAGGAAACAGAGGAAGCAACATTTCTACCATTGGAGAGTTGGGAAGCCCCGTGGGAAGACAGACAAGGGGCCAATTGGAGGCGAAATGATGGAGAGGAAAACAGCCATCAATTTCTCTGGAAGAGAACTTACAAAATTTGAGGTAGAACTTCTTTCTATGGGCCTAACTTTCTGCCCCTCTAGTATGTTCAACTACACTCAGAGTCATTTAGATTTATTTTTCTTTACGAGAAAATTGCGTATAAAAAAATGGTATACAACTAAGGTATGGGAAAAAGAGAATGTTATTGAAGAGAAACAAAGTGAGATCCGTATTGCCGATATTGAACTGTTACATTCTTTGAATGTATTATCTGAAACTGTAAGAGAGAGGAGTGATCCCATGTGTAGCCTGTTGAATGAGAATGTTCCATTAGACATGAGTGCTAAAAGCAATTTTAGACTGAAGTCAATCTTCCTTCCTTAAATTAAAAATGATGTAATTGATGGTTTTGAAAAGAGCGTGAGCAAAGAACTGCTTAACAGTAGTAATGTGAAAAGTTACAAAGGTTGGAGTAATATCACAACGATGCAAAGAAAAGCAATAGAAAATCTTAAGAATTACAGTACAATTGTGATAAAAAAAATCTGATAAAGGCGGCAATGTCGTGGTCTTATCAAGAGAGAAATATGTAGAAGAATGGCTAAGACAGCGAGCTGACAGTTCAAAGTACATTAGAAGCAACAGAATGGAGTATGAACATGCGGTAAAATCTTATAATGTACAGTTATCTACCTGGAAAGACATAGGATTACTTGAGAAAGAAGAGTTCAAGTTCCTTGAGTGTAAATTTCCAAGATTACCGACAATCTATCTGTTGCCAAAAATTCATAAAGATCAAGAAAATCCACCAGGGAGACCTATAGTCTCGTCCCAAGGAAGCTGTCTAGAAAACACGTCTAGATTTGTACATCATTTCTTACAAAGTCTAGTTCAGAGTCTTCCTTCATAAATCAAAGACTCAGGTAATTTTCTTTGAAGTATGAAAAATATTAAATGGAATGAGAACTATTCTCTACTGTCTCTTGATGTCACGAGTCTCTATACGTGCATCCCCCATGATTTAGGTCTTAATGCTTGTAGATATTTTCTGTCAAAAATATCAATTTCACATCTTCACCATACTGAGATGTTACTGGAAATGATGGAGATTTGCCTCAAACAGAACTTCTTTCTCTTCGATAACAAGATTTTTAAACAAACCCTCGGAACATCTATGGGGACCTGCTTTGCTCCATCTTTTGCAGATCTCTTCAAGGGTTTGTGGGAAGAGAAGATAGTGTACCAGTCATCGATGTTTACAGAAAAGGTGGCCAAATGGGTCCGGTACATTTATTATATTTTTGTAGTTTGGAAAGGCACTGAAATTGAACCTACAGAATTTGTGAACTCATTGAATATCAATGACTTCAATCTCCATTTAACAAGTCAGTGGTCGAGGAACAACCTTGAGTTTCTAGATTTGAAATGAAAGGTTGTGAACAACAAGTTAGAAAGCTTACTTTACAGGAAATCTACTGCTGGGAACAGTATTTTTCACGCACGTAGTTGTCATCCCAGTTTACTGATCAATAGTATTCCAGTGGGTGAACTATTACGTGCCAAAAGAAACTGTAGCACAGAACAAAGTTTTAGGGACGAAGAAGCCATTATGACCAAAAGATTCTTGGCTAGAGGGTATCCACCAAAGGTAATTGAGAAAGGAAAATCTACGGTAGCCGAAAGGTTGAGAGAAGTACTTTTGGTGGAAAAAGAGAAGGATGATCCCAATAAAACAGATTCAGAGAATATTCATCTTATCACGACTTATAGCAATCAGGCGTATAAGATTCGGAGAGGTTTGGAGAAATTTTGGACAATGTTACATACAGATCGTGATTTAGCCAAATGTGTAAATGCATCTCCTCAAATTACTTTTAGGAGAGCCAAGTCTTTGAAAGATCTTCTCTGTAGAGCAGTTGAACCCCCGAAAACATGTCTCTTGGGGACACAAGGCTTTTATACATGCAGAAAGTGCAAGGCGTGTAAAAACCGTAAAAATATGAAAGAAGTGCGATTATCACCTAATTGTCAACATTATCACATCACCGAACGCACGTCTTGTAACACTGAGTTTGCAGTTTATGCATTGTATTGTCCATGTAAAAAGGCATACATCGGCAGCACAATTCACAGAGCTAAGATCAGGATTCTGGAGCATTTACGAGCAGTCAAAAATGGCGATAAACAATATCCGATCGCTCGACATTTTCAAAGCCATCACAATCAAAACACGAATCTATTAAGTTTTTGTTTACTCAATATGATCAAATTCAGTGAAAGAGGAGGGAATAGAGTACAGTGCCTACGCTGCTTTGAATCAAGGTTGATTATCCAGTACAAGACATTAGTCCCTATAGGTCATAACTGCGATGAAGAACTTGCAGTTCACCTAGGGTAGATTTTTCTAAAGGAGTTGATTAATCAGGTTACATATGTCTTTTGATAGAATAGCTTTTTTTACGGTGTGATAGTCTTACTAAAATGTGAAGAGGTCGAAAATTGGTAAGAAATGTAAATGGATATAATAGAAGAGCTTTTTCTGAAGTCCCCTTAGTTATTCCCATGGAATAGATGTAAATATTTTATTGTATAACATATGCTCGTATGTATGTTTGTTGTAATTTATTGTTTGTTAATGTTTAGGTTTTCACAAAAAAATTGTATTTTTGTTTTTTTAACAGATCGTCTATTACTTGGTGTATGAAGAAACGTGAAAGAGCAAAAGTATTTATACGTCCACGAAGTGCACATTTGTTAGTAACAGTAAGGTGCCCACTTGGGCGATGATGTTAAAAGCGGGAGATTTTAGTTCAAGACATTCGTTCCGGCGTGTTGATTTAATTCTCCTCTGGGAAATATGGTTTAGCCATGTACAGATGTCATGGCCAATAAAGTTGTTTCCTTCAAAAAAAGCCCACTTGGGCTAGATTAGAAAGGAACAGGGTGGTAGTTCTCTTTAAGAAAGAGGCCGGGTACGCATGGTTGTGATTTATCAACAATGAAAAATGTTCGGTAAATTTCTTTTTGTGCACATAAAATTAGGAAATATTTTTTATTTTATGTATTGGACTTGAAATAACCTTGTATTTGAATATTTTCAATTCATGCACAATCACTGTCATGAATTGTCGTTTGTAACAGAGGTCTGTTTTCTATGTTTATTATGTTTTTGTTATCACATTCTTTTTAAGACGAATCAGTAACCACTAACCACTAACGTTACTCGTGAGCAAGAGACGGTGGTCTCGAAACGCGTTGAGTTTTGTCATTTTGCTAAATATTAAAAACACTGCTTTGCAGAAAGAGTTTGGGGTGCTGTTTTTTCAAGGTCCTTGACCTGAAGAGGGTTGCAGCGTATACATATATATATATATATATATATATATATATATATAATATATATATATATATATATATATATATATATATATATATATATATATATATATTACCTACTGGCGGTCGCCAGTAGGTATATATAGTTAGGATTTTTTCTCTATGGCATTTTTGAAAATTCTATGTCTAATAACTTTGGCGTTTGTGGACGGAATTGGCTGAAATTTTCAGGAAAATGGAACATTTTGCTTCTGAGCAGCCCCTGAAAATTTGAGGGGGTTTCGTCAAGGGGGGGGCTGAGAAAAAAGGGGGGTCCCAAAACACGTTTTTCCCATGTTAATTTCCATAGGGCGGTTGGCCTCACTTTTAGCTCGAACGGCTGAATGGATTTGCACGAAACTTGGCAAAATTGTAGGGACTGGTAGCCTGATGTGCCTTTGCTAGGTCTCAATATATGTGCTCCAGTGAATTTTGATAAATTAACGTTCAAAAAAATATATATATCTGTAACAGCGCTCCGGGTAGCGCTCCGGTTCGCGTACTTGACGCGTAACGGAACTTCGCAAAGCGAAGCTGATTGGCTCTCCGGTGTCTGTCAACATTCTAAACAGTCCGGAGCGGCCGCCATCTTGTCTCTCGGTAGGATCGAGAGACAAGAGGAGGCCAAAACAAAGGGGGAAATGACCATAAGGGGGCATAGTAGATCCTCCCTCACCCTCTAGGTTTGATGTGGAGGCTTTAAAAGGGCCCCGCGGGGCAAAAAATAAATAAATAAATAAATAAATAAAATATCGTTTTTTTGCAGGGGAAGCGCCCGGTACGCTTTTGTGCAATGGGCGGTGGTAATCTAAATGATGAGGGGGGGGGGGCAGCGTTCAAAGCACATCAGCGTGCATAAACACGAAAATGTTTTTATCTACCACATACTTGACTTATCTCTAGCTTTATTAATACAATAATCAATAATGAAAAATCGACATCAATAGGGTTGTCCGTATTCCCAGTCAGTACCCTTCCCCGCCCGCCATGTGCACAAAGACCGCATACATCCCCCATAACGTCAAGGCTAAGTAACTAGAACGTCATAAGGAGTTGCAAGTCGCTCCCATACTGGCGCCATTTTGGTCGAGGCCAGGCAGGTCCAGAGTATAGTTCAATGTCTCCAATAAGTAGCGGCAGGACCAGAATCCCTTTCGGCAGTTCTGGATTCGTCATTACGAGCACTAGAAAACAAGACATTCTGGGCAATACCACCCTTGACGCAGCCCTTTATTCTACAAGATGGTGTCTTTCAAAAGCCAGGGGTATAGGAGTATGTAACAAGCGAGCCATTTAATTGAAAAAACTAAACGTGACAAACGGTTGCAGGATTAGTGAAGGTTGATTTTATAATTGAAAGTATAACAGGATCAGTTACAATAAAATCGTTCATATGCACACCATGGGCGAGTATCATGGGTAACATTATTTCGAAGCTTTATTAATACAATAATCAATAATGAAAAATCAACATCAATAGGGTTGTCCGTATTCCTAGTCAGTACCCTTCCCCGCCCGCCATGTGCACAAAGACCGCATACATCCCCCATAACGTCAAGGCTAAGTAACTAGAACGTCATAAGGAGTTGCAAGTCGCTCCCATACTGGCGCCATTTTGGTCGAGGCGAGGCAGGTCCAGAGTATAGTTCAATGTCTCCAATAAGTAGCGGCAGGAGCAGAATCCCTTTCGGCAGTTCTGGCTTCGTCATTACGAGCACTAGAAAACAAGACATTCTGGGCAATACCACCCTTGACGCAGCCCTTTATTCTACAAGATGGTGTCTTTCAAAAGCCAGGGGTATAGGAGTATGTAACAAGCGAGCCATTTAATTGAAAAAACTAAACGTGACAAACGGTTGCAGAATCAGTGAAGGTTGATTTTTTAATTGAAAGTATAACAGGATCAGTTACAATAAAATCGTCCATACGCACACCATGGGCGAGTATCATGGGTAACATTACTTCGAAGCTTTATTAATACAATAATCAATAATGAAAAATCGACATCAATAGGGTTGTCCGTATTCCCAGTCAGTACCCTTCCCCGCCCGCCATGTGCACAAAGACCACATACATCCCCCATAACGTCAAGGCTAAGTAACTAGAACGTCATAAGGAGTTGCAAGTCGCTACCATACTGGCGCCATTTTGGTCGAGGCCAGGCAGGTCCAGAGTATAGTTCAATGTCTCCAATAAGTAGCGGCAGGACCAGAATCCCTTTCGGCAGTTCTGGCTTCGTCATTACGAGCACTAGAAAACAAGACATTCTGGGCAATACCACCCTTGACGCAGCCCTTTATGCTACAAGATGGTGTCTTTCATTCAGAAAATATTGCTTGCAGCATTTTGAAAGGAAAGATAAACGGCCGTTCTCCTAGTGAGTCTCACATTGTTACATTTATGAAGAATGTTGAAGAGTAGTATGTTGAAAATCTGAAGCCTTCGTTCTACAAACTCTCAACCAGCCTTGGATGGAAAAATCCTGAAGAATGTACAAACTGAAAACCAGTTTTTGTCTGCATAGCATCAGCAGCAACACTTGAGTCAGCTTTGTGTGAAGCCGCCATCTTGATCCAATCAATACCGTCCCCCTGCACACATTCAGGGACCAGGCCGCATTGCCAGGGCACCGCAAGACGTGTCTTCAGGTCAAACGGATTGTGGGACAAGGTTCAGAATGAAGAGTCACCAAAAGGCAAAAAGTTCCGCCGGACCCCGGGAGCCGGCCGCCTATGTCGGGGGCGATCTCAGGCCACACCAGGGCAACAAGACTTGGGGAGGGGGCAGGAGCCAAGCGCCCCCTCCCAGTCCGCGCCACCACACCGCCCCTCGGGGGCCTCCGTCAAGCGGTTCAGGGAGGCACCGCAGGCAGCGGTTCTTCAGATCAGTGGCTCTCACCGGCAAGGCTCCCCTCCGTCAGCAGCGATCGTTGGCGCTGTGGTTGCGGCCGGAGGCCCCGCCTAGTCAACGCCCCGGCCTCTCCATGTCGTAGGCCGCAAGAGTGGGCGCAACTCAGCTGGATGGTGGGTGAGACGCTGTAGCCGCAAGAGTAGGCGAAACTCAACCGGCCGAGTGAGGCACTGTGCCGCAAGAGCGGGCGGAACTCAGGTGGCCGAGCGAAGCACTGTGCCGCAAGAGTGGGCGGAACTCAGCTGGCCGAGTGAGGCACTGTGCCGCAAGAGCGGGCGGAACTCAGCTGGCCGAGCGAGGCACTGTGCCGCAAGAGTGGGCGGAACTCAGCTGGCCGAGCGAGGCACTGTGCCGCAACAGTGGGCGCAACTCAGTTGGCCGAGCGAGGCACTGTGCCGCAAGAGCGGGCGTAACTCAGGTGGCCGAGCGAGGCACTGTAGGTCTTTCTCTCACAAAGATGAAAGTCAGAGTGAGGAAACAAGGAGGGGTTTTCATCATTTGGGACAAAAAAATAGTTCTAAACCAATGAAAAGTGTCATTTTTAGGTCACATGACCTAGCCTTACATCATTAGGAAACCAAAAGTGAAATGAACCAATGTAAATTTTTATTAACAAGTCACATGACCTGTTATGCTTACGTTACGCGCTCCGCGCCGCGCCCCGGATCGCTTCCGGGAAACTGCGCTTCGCGCATCGCTTCGCGCATCGGGTGCGCTAATGCGGCGCGTTTTATGACGCATCACGCGACAACGCGATACTACAGTGTTTCTGGATGTTTCAGACTGAAGCTGGCGTCAGCATGAGAGCACCCCGTGGCTACGTCTTGACCGTTCCACGAGCAATCATGGCAGTCGCTCCCCACCGGAAGTCTGCGGGAGTCGGGGGCCCCGGTGACTCTTGTAGAATCTTCAAGGCTGAGGGGACGCTTTTGGGAATTGGGCCCATGCCCTAGCAGTCAAGCGTCCGAGTTCCAGGGTTGCCCAGAGCCATCCTTGCAGGCCAGGCCCAAGTCTGTGGAGCCGACCGCCATTTCGTGAGCTCCGTGGCAGCCGCCTGTCGCTGTACCGCAAGAGTGGGTGCAATTCAGCCGGATGGCGGGTGAGACGCTGTAATAGCAAGAGCAGGCGCAACTCAGCTGGCCGAGAGAGGCTCTGTGCCGCAAGAGTGGGCGTAACTCAGCTGCCGAGTGAAGCGCTGGGGTGCAGCTGAGAAACCTCCACCTGGGGAGGTGGGGAGGCTTGTTCGCGCCGCCTCTCCCTTCCAGTGCACCCCACGCCGTCTCCTGGCGCAGCTATATGTGATGGTCGGACCAGGGCACCGCAGGACGTGTCTTCAGGTCAAACGGATTGTGGGACATGGTCCAGAATGGAAGAGTCACCAAAAGGCTAAAAGTTCCGCCGGACCCCGGGAGCCGGCCGCCTACGTCGAGTGAAGCGCTGGGGTGCAGCTGTGAAACCTCCACCTGGGGAGGTGGGGGAGGCTCGTTCGCGCCGCCTCTCCCTTCCAGTGCACCCCACGCCGTCTCCTGGCGCAGGTATATGTGATGGTCGGACCAGGGCACTGCAGGACGTGTCTTCAGGTCAAACGGATTGTGGGACAAGGTCCAGAATGGAAGAGTCACCAAAAGGCCAAAAGTTCCGCCAGACCCCGGGAGCCGGCCGCCTATGTCGGGGGCGATCTCAAGCCACACCAGGGCAACAAGACTTGGGGAGGGGGCAGAAGCCAAGCGCCCCCTCCGAGTCCGCGCCACCACACCGCCCCTCGGGGGCCTACGTCAAGCGGCTCAGGGAGGCACCGCAGGCAGCGGTTCTTCAGATCAGTGGTCTCACCGGCAAGGCTCCCCTCCGTCAGCAGCGATCGTTGGTGCTGTGGTTGCGGCCGGAGGCCCCGCCTAGTCAACGCCCCGGCCTCTCCATCTCATAGGCCGCAGAGTAGTCGGGGAGAAATCCCGGGAACGGCAGCATGTATTTGGATCGATGTTGCAGCAGGCTGCCATGTAAATAGTTATTTAATAAAACGTTTTACCCTGTTACTTTGCTGGTGTGTTGTATATATTTATAATATTTGCATAGGGTTTGTCGTTATTTTGGGCGGGGTGGGTGGCGGAGCCGAGCTGTCTTGTAGCCATCATGGCGTCGAGCTCGGTTCCTCTCACTAGTTTCATATTTCTCATGAGGGGTTGTTCCTAATGTTTCTATTTTAGCGAGGTCAAATAGAGATCCCATTAGTGGCCTACTGATTTTGCTTGATTCCTTTTGTTTTTTCTAACGATTTTTCACTATCTGCAAAGACTAAACAGAGTATTGGGACTCTGTGCTTGTTTGTAAATAGAGAATGAACCAAAGAGAAGCAATTCCAAAACAGTAAATGCTTGGATAACAATCAATCAAATGGAGAGGGAAGCAGGCACGACGGATTACAACGGGGGCAAAGGCCTGCGTTACCTACCCTTCACTATCTGCAAAGAGAGAATACTCCTAAAAGAAAAGAGGGGGGGGGGCAGCGTTCAAAGCACATCAGCGTGCATAAACACGAAAATGTTTTTACCTACCACGTACTTGACATTTTAAAGCTTTTGATATTTGCTAATAAAAAACCATTGAAATTCACTGAAAAAACCATAGGTTATAGACCATATATAGTTAGGAATTAGCATTTACAAAACCTTGAAAATTCACTGAAAAAACCATGGGTTATAGACCATATATAGTTAGGAATTAGCATTTACAAAACCTTATTTTACTCACACAAAACCATTGAAATTCCATATATAGTTAGTTGCAATAACTATATATCGCGCACCCGCAATCCACTGCTGATGATGTCACATATTACATCATTCATGACATGGTCAGTGACATCACTGATGACATCACTGATGACATCTCAAATGACATCACTGATGACATCACTGATGACATCTCAAATGACATCACTGATGACATCACTGATGACATCTCAAATGACATCACTGATAACATCTCAAATGACATCACTGATGACATCACTGATGACATCTCAAATGACATCACTGATGACATCTCATTTGACATCAATGGTCACATCACTGATGATATCATTCATGTGACAATACAATGCATCTCCTCACACTTTAATATAACCTCTGTTACACCCAGTGTTAAATACAGAATATAATTTTTTAAACCATTGACACACCAATACTAGTTACTAAATGTAAATGTAAATGTAAATGTAAATGTAAATGTAAATGTGTTGGACTTGTAAAGCGCACAGCTGCCCGTAAGCGTCCCGGCGCTTGCTTAGGGAACCCGTCCTGGTATTCCCCTGTGAGAAACCCCGGCAGGGTGTCCACAAGGTGAAAGCCAGGCATCCCGCCGCACCCACTGATTCCTACGTCTACACACACATTCACTCATTCACCCATACAATCATTCATACATACAATCACTCATCTTTACAACACTATCATATGCACTCATACACCTATACAGACACTCACACTCTGCCACTCATCCATGGAGTTACTCACACACCTCGTCAGTCCTGTAAAGAATCAATCACACTTCCATTTTCTAATCTATACAGTTAAACATAGAGTACCTTACATTTTCAAACATATACTAACACATACTTACTCTCTTATACAATCATTGATACAAGAACACATTGATCTGCACAGAGTCACACATCTCCCAGCCAGCCACACACACACTCAGTCTCCCATACAAATACTTGGACAATCAATCAATAACCCATATAGTTACTCATATAGCTACTGATCAACACATGCAGCAGTTTACAGAACAACAGACATAATGATGCACAAATTAAGACAGTTTAGTCACTAACCCATGCATTCAGTGAGACACATTTAATCACTCACTCATACAGTCAGTCACGCACCTACTAAATCCTTCATCCAGACACTTCTAGATCTACTCATTCTTCAATATGTAAAACATATTTAAACTTTACAGAAACACACAGTCACTGGATGATGTCATCAGTGATGTCATTTGAGATGTCATCAGTGATGTTATCAGTGATGTCATTTGAGATGTCATCAGTGATGTCATCAGTGATGTCACTGACCATGTCATGAATGATGTAATATGTGACATCATCAGCAGTGGATTGCGGGTGCGCGATATATAGTTATTGCAACTAACTATATATGGAATTTCAATGGTTTTGTGTGAGTAAAATAAGGTTTTGTAAATGCTAATTCCTAACTATATATGGTCTATAACCCATGGTTTTTTCAGTGAATTTTCAAGGTTTTGTAAATGCTAATTCCTAACTATATATGGTCTATAACCTATGGTTTTTTCAGTGAATATATTACCTACTGGCAGTCGCCAGTAGGTATATATAGTTAGGATTTTTTCTCTATGGGATTTTTGAAAATTCTATGTCTAATAACTTTGGCGTTTGTGGACGGAATTGGCAGAAATTTTCAGGAAAATGGAACATTTTGTTTCTGAGCAGCCCCTGGAAATTTGGGGGGGGGGTTCGTCAAGGGGGGCCGAGAAAAAAGGGGGGTCCCAAAACGCGTTTTTCCAATGTTAATTTCCATAGGGCGGTTGGGCTCACTTTTAGCCCGAACGGCTGAATGGATTTGCACGAAACTTGGCAAAATTGTAGGGACTGGTAGCCCTATGTGCCTTTGCTAGGTCTCAATATATGTGCTCCAGTGGATTTTGAGAAATTAACGTTCAAAAAAAGATATATATCTGTAACAGCGGACCGGGCAGCGCTCCGGTTCGCGTACTTTTCGCGTTACGGAGCTTTGTGAAGCGAAGCTGATTGGTTCTCCGGCGTCTGTAAACATTCCAAACAGTCCGTAGCGGCCGCCATCTTGTCTCTCGGTAGGATCGAGAGACAAGAGGAGGCCAAAGCGAAGGGGCAAATAACCATAAGGGGGCATAGTAGATCCTCCATGACCCCCTAGGTTTGATGTGGAGGTTTTAAAAGGGCCCCGCGGGGCAAAAAAAAAATAAAAAAAATAATAATCGAACGGCTGAATGGATTTGCACGAAACTTGGCAAAATTGTAGGTACTGGTAGCCCGATGTGCCTTTGCTATGTCTCAATATATGTGCTCCAGTGGATTTTGAGAAATTAACGTTCAAAAAAAGATATATATCTGTGACAGCGGACCGGGCAGCGCTCCGCTTCGCGTAGTTTTCGCGTTACGGAGCTTTGTGAAGCGAAGCTGATTGGTTCTCCGGCGTCTGTAAACATTCCAAACAGTCCGTAGCGGCCGCCATCTTGTCTCTCGGTAGGATCGAGAGACAAGAGGAGGCCAAAGCGAAGGGGCAAATGACCATAAGGGGGCATAGTAGATCCTCCCTGACCCCCTAGGTTTGATGTACCATTTTGCCAAGTTTGGTGTAATTCCGTTCAGCCATTCAGGCTGTAGACGTATCTAAATGTCCTATGGAAAATTGCATGGGGAAAACACATTTGAAAGTGTTGAAATTTAGAACCAATTAAAATGTTACTTTGGTTTTGTATTTGTGTGTGATGAAAGTTAATTGGTTATGTATATATCTAAAATGAGAGGAAACCACAGCCATTTTGTGATACTACTGTCTGAGGTACATTTGTGAGGAATTTTTGGTGCTCAATTTCTGGTGTTTGATTTACACAGTACTAACGCTTCTCCTACTTTCAAAAAGGTGAGTTGTTAATTTGTAAGGGGAACTATGTTGTACACTTTAAGATAATTTGAAAAATGTTTTCTGTTATTTATTTACAGTCCTTCTGTTATACTAAATACTTGATAAAGTTAGTTTTATATTATGTATTACTAAAAACGATAAATGAAAGTGATTATTTTTTTCTGCAATTTACAGCAAGAAATGTCAAAATAAAATGGATCACAATGAAGAGACGGTGGCAATTTCTTTTGAATTATCCACTACATTTATTGAAATTGACAGCACCAATAATGAAATATTCTCACAAGGAGGAGATGACTTGAATGATTTTTTTGATCAATCTCTTGACGGCGAATTTATCAAATGTTTGGAGACCATAGAGTTACAAGAATCATCATTGCAGTCTTTTCATGAGGAGATTCCTGATGAGATGATTGAAGAGGAAATTCCTGATGAGGACATGTTACTAGTTCTTTCAAATTATGAAAATTCAGAAGAATAAATTTATATTTAGAAATCAAAAATTGTTTGAGACATTATTCATTTTTATTTTTAATTTATGAGGTTGTAGCGAAGTGATTGTAGTATAAAATGAGACTTATAGTATAGAGTGCAACATTTTTATGTTACATAGTAAGTTTACTCATATGTACTTCCCTTCTCCCACTATATTATCTCCAATGTGTATTTGACATCTCTTCTTCATCTCCGGCCTCCTTTCTCTCACTGTCTGTCTCTGATGCATCCTATCGCTGCCATTTTGTGTAATTACAGAAGAGAGTAAAATAAAATAGTTGAGAACATGAAAAGGGGGCAAAGTAGAGTACCCCTCACCCCCTAGGCCTTCTCAGGCGGTCCCAAAAGGATCAGTTCCTGCTTTCCTGAGAAATTATGGTATGAGTTCCATATACCACAATAACTTGCATTACAACATGCAAGATATCTACAGAGGACACGGTGTACATTTCTCAGATGAGGGGAACAGAGTCTTTCTCTTGAATTTTAGACTCTGCATCGGTACCTACTTGTAGGTACTTAAATCACCCACATAACACAACAGCTCTTTTTAGAGCTACCCTACCTCTAAGCACTCCAAATTCTTATTTTACACTATTTTCTTTCACTGTTTTTCCCTGTGCTACGCTCAGGGTACGCGTACCAGGAAGCGTACATGGGAACGCACCCAGCGCTTACCCCGCGAAAATTTAAAAAAAAAAAAATAGTTTTTTTGCCCTTCAGGGTCCTTCTAGGCCCCCCTCAGAAAATCTAGGGGGTCAGGAGGGTCTACCCTGAACCCTTTTAATCATTTCCCCCCATTTATTTTCACCTCTTGTGTCTCGATTCTACCGAGACACAAGATAGCGGACTCTCCGGACTGTTTAGAATGTTGACAGACACCCAAGAGCCAATCAGCTTTCCCCTCGCGCACTTCCGTGGCGAGCAGGGTGCGCTCCCCGGTACGCGTACCGGTAAGCGCTAGAAGCGCGCATATAGATATATATGTGTTTTTGAAGTTAATTTAAAAAAAAAACACTGGAGCAATTTTCACCAAATATAGAAAAGGCACTTCTGCGTACCAGTCCCTACAATTTTGCAAAGTTTGGTCTAATTCCGTTCAGCGGTTCGGGCTGTAGCCTTGTCTATTCGTCCTAAGGAAATTAACATGGGGGAAACATGTTTTGGGACCCCCCTTTTTTCTCGGCCCCCACTTCACGAATCCCCCCCGAACCTTTCAGGGAAGGAGCAGAGCGGAGCTGGCCTTAATTTTGGAAAGTTACAGGCAGATCCCTCAATCTGCACCAAAGTTATTCCCAATAGAATGTTGCGGATTTCCTATGGAAAACAATCCTAACTATAACTACCTACTGGCGACCGCCAGTAGGTAATTACCTACTGGCGGTCGCCAGTAGTTACCTACTGGCGGTCGCCAGTAGGTATATATAGTTAGGATTTTTTCTCTATGGGATTTTTGAAAATCCTATGTCTAATAACTTTGGCGTTTGTGGACGGAATTGGCAGAAATTTTCAGGAAAATGGAACATTTTGTTTCTGAGCAGCCCCTGGAAATTTGGGGGGGGTTTGTCAAGGGGGGGCCGAGAAAAAAGGGGGGTCCCAAAACACGTTTTTCCAATGTTAATTTCCATAGGGCGGTTGGCCTCACTTTTAGCCCGAACGGCTGAATGGATTTGCACGAAACTTGGCAAAATTGTAGGGACTGGTAGCCCGATGTGCCTTTGCTAGGTCTCAATATATGTGCTCCAGTGGATTTTGAGAAATTAACGTTCAAAAAAAGATATATATCTGTAACAGCGGACCGGATGGTTCTCCGGCGTCTGTAAACATTCCAAACAGTCCGTAGCGGCCGCCATCTTGTCTCTCGGTAGGATCGAGAGACAAGAGGAGGCCAAAGCGAAGGGGCAAATGACCATAAGGGGGCATAGTAGATCCTCCCTGACCCGCTAGGTTTGATGTGGAGGTTTTAAAAGGGCCCCGCGGGGCAAAAATAAATAAATAATAATAATCGAACGGCTGAATGGATTTGCACGAAACTTGGCAACATTGTAGGTACTGGTAGCCCGATGTGCCTTTGCTATGTCTCAATATATGTGCTCCAGTGGATTTTGAGAAATTAACGTTCAAAAAAAGATATATATCTGTGACAGCGGACCGGGCAGCGCTCCGCTTCGCGTACTTTTCGCGTTACGGAGCTTTGTGAAGCGAAGCTGATTGGTTCTCCGGCGTCTGTAAACATTCCAAACAGTCCGTAGTGGCCGCCATCTTGTCTCTCGGTAGGATCGAGAGACAAGAGGAGGCCAAAGCGAAGGGGCAAATGACCATAAGGGGGCATAGTAGATCCTCCCTGACCCCCTAGGTTTGATGTGGAGGTTTTAAAAGGGCCCCGCGGGCCTGGGGAGCGTACTACAAGGAAACAAGAATGATTGACTTTTAACTTATTGTATGTTTATAGACTTTTTTTTTCTTTTTTTTTTGCTGAGTGACGTCTTGGCCTATCTCCACGGGATGCAGTCCCTACCATCTCGGCGTTTAAGCCCAGGGGGACCGGTAGTGTGGTAGAGATAACGTCTGTTAACGTTCGATTCGAAGGAAATCAGGAAGTGTTGATAAACATTGTCTGCGCCATCTTGCCTTTTTTCAAATGCCACACTTTTGTCGTGCACGGCAGCCATTTTAGATGCCTTGACCAGACCCACTCTCTGCACGCTGTCGATCCTTAGCATGGCTCCCCACCCTCACAAGCATCTCCCCCAGGCACTGGTCACCCCCGCTCTCTGTCCTACGCATGGGCAATAAACCTCCCCCCATCTGCGCTGCTCTTCCCTGAGAATCACACCCTGTGCCTGTCCGACACCTCCCTTTCGCCCTATTCACTACCGCACCCTCTGACACTCCTCTTCCTCTGTGTCCGATTGTCCAGGCCGGTCCCAGGCTATCAGCTAGCCCTGCAGATGTAGTTTATGGCCCCAGCTGTAAAGAATCACCCCTCTTCAAAGGAGTTATAGTAGATCAAGGCCCACACCCGATGAGATCCGTCACACCACACGCATTCCTACTATCTGAAAACCATTCTGTATTGTGATTGGGGAGGGGACCGAGCCTGAAGCGGAAGATTCCAGGGATGCCTCTTTGTACATCAAAGTTTTTACAATTATGTGTCACATTAAAAATATATAGCACTCCAACAAAGTAGTAGGATTATAAAACTTTAATAACTTATAAATATATACAACAAAACAAAAACAGTAAAAACATTTAAACATTTTTAGGGAAAAAGAAGGAAGTAGCGGTCGGTTGTGCGAATAGTCCCAACGCAGCACAACGTCCAGATTTCTGGACGGCACCCAGGTGATGTTGCCTGGGTGCCGCACTGATTTCGGTATCCGGCGTGGGGCGTCGCGGGGGGTGGGTCATCAGTAGCGGTCTGTTGTGCGAATAGTTCCAAGGCAGCAGAACGATGGCACCAAGGTGATGTCCAGTAAGTTGCCGCCCTCCGAATAACGGCGTGGGGCGCCCCGGGGGGGAGGGGGGGGTGAGGCGGCGTGAACGGGCCTCCCCAGGTGGAGGCTCGTCTGCTGTAGTGGGGCGCCCCTTTACCGTTTCAGTTGCCATTCCGTCCGCTTTTGGTCCACTGTGTCAAAATCCGCCATTCAGCTGAGTTGCGCCCACTCTTGCGGTGCAGCGATAGGCGGCTGCCACAGGACTCTCAACATGGCGGCAGGCTCTTTCCTTTTTGGGCCTGGTCCACTGAAATGGCCTTGGGACACCTTGAAAATCGGACGCTAGTCTGCTAGGTCTTGGACCCCATTCTCGAAAGCGTTCCCTCAGCCTTGAGGATTGTACAAAAGTCTTGGGGGCCCCCGACTCCTGCAGGCTTCCGGTGGGGAGCGGCTGCCATGATTGCTCGCGGAATGACCACGACGGAGCCACGAGATGGTGGTGCTTTCATGCTGACGCCAGCTTCAGTCTGAAACATCCAGAAACAAGGTGGGGCTTTCATCGTTTGGGAAAAAAAAAAGTTTTCATCCAATGAAAAGTGTTATTTTTAGGTCATATGATCAAGCCTTCCGTCATTAGGAAACCAAAAGTAAAATGAACCAATGAAAAGTTTTATAAACAAGTCACATGACATGTTATGCGGCATAGGGTATAAAAAGCGTAGAAAATCCGTTGGCACGTGAGGCAGCGTCAGTAGCGGACCGATGTGCGAATAGGCCGAAGGCAGCACAACGCGCCAAGATCCGGATGGCACTGAGGTGGTGTCTAGCAAGTTGCCGCACTGGTGTGGCCATCGTACAATGCTGAAAGTGGGCGTGGGGCGCCCCGTTGGCCTGTGAGGTGGCGTCAGTAGCGGACCGATGTGCGAATGGGGCCAAAGGCAGCGCAACGCGCCAAGATCCGGATGGCACCGAGGTGGTGTCATAGTTGAGAGTTCTGAGCAGCGGTTGTAACACTGTCTGAAGCTTATTTGCAGCTGCTGCAGCTTCACTACGCGCCAAGATCCGGATGGCACCGAGGTGGTGTCTAGCAAGTTGCCGCACTGGTGTGGCCATCCTATAATGCTGAAAGTCGGCGTGGGGCGCCTCGTTGGCCTGTGAGTTCGCGTCAGTAGCGGACTGATGTGCGAATAGGCCGAAGGTAGCACAACGCGCCAAGATCCGGATGGCACCGAGGTGGTGTCTAGCAAGTTGCCGCACTGGTGTGGCCATCCTATAATGCTGAAAGTCGGCGTGGGGCGCCTCATTGGCCTGTGAGTTCGCGTCAGTAGCGGACTGATGTGCGAATAGGCCGAAGGCAGCACAACGCGCCAAGATCCGGATGGCACCGAGGTGGTGTCTAGCAAGTTGCTGCACTGGTGTGGCCATCCTACAATGCTGAAAGTGGGCGTGGGGCGCCCCGTTGGCCTGTGAGGTGGCGTCAGTAGCGGACCGATGTGCGAATGGGGCCAAAGGCAGCGCAACGCGCCAAGATCCGGATGGCACCGAGGTGGTGTCTAGCAAGCTATGCAGCTGAGTTGCGTGCGCACTTGCGGCGAATAGGTCGAAGGCAGCACAACAATATTTTCTGAATACAAGACACCACAAGGCGCTGAGATTCGGTTGGCACCGAGGTGGTGTCTAGGAAGTTGCCGCATTGGTGTGGCCATCCTACAATCCTGCTCCGAATAACGGCGTGGGGTGCCCGAAGGGGGGGGGGGAGGCGGCGTGAACGGGCCTTCCCAGGTGGAGGCTCATCTGCTGTAGTGGGGCGCCCCTTTACCGTTTCAGTTGCCATTCAGCTGAGTTTCGGCCGCTCTTGATGCTACAGCGACAGGCGGCTGCAACAGGACTCTCAAAATGGCGGCCTGTCCTTTGGATTTGGGCCTGGTCCACTAAAATGGCCCTGGGACACCTTAGAACTCGGACGCTCGAATTTTTTTTCCTTTGCTCTACATGCAAAAAAGGTAAATTCCCGGTACGTTACACGCTTCATCTGCCACGATGTACTCTCCAGAGGAACCGAAAAAAAATATAGTTATGGTAACTATACCATGCATCGTCATATGGAGAGGTGGCACCGATTAATTATAGTGCTGCATGAAAGAGAGATTTGGAGGAGAACCCCCGACCTGCCAGTACATTCATCAAAGAACTGGCACTGACAGCATCAGAGGCAAGGGAAACGGTCCCAAATATTTAGAAGAACTTTGGAAAGATTAAAATGACATGTTTAGAATGTGGCAAATTAATTTCATGTGGACAGATGAGTGTTACTCTAATAAATACAGCATATGAACATCATCATAGTCGATGGTTGGTAGAGACATTTTGACTATATCCTGGACCTGCCCGTCCTCGCCCAAAATGGCGCCAGAATAAATGGGAGTCGTAACTCCTTGTTGTGTACTGGTTGCAGAACATTGAAATCACGAGATACGTATGCAGTTTTGAAGCACATGGCGGGCGGGGACGAGAATTGATTGAATATTTCGACATCCCTATTGATATTAAGTTCTGATGTGTTATTGATTACTGTACTATTGAAAGTTCGAATTAACGTCACCCATGGTACTTGCCCGCAAATGTATATCTAGATAATTTTATTGTAACTGGCCCTGTCGTATTTTAATTATAAAATGTACGTCCACCGATTCCGCAACTGTTAGACACCTTAGTTCTTGCAACCTAATGGCCCGCCCGTTACGTTCCTCTACAGTGTAAATGTCTACTCATCATATACGATTACAGTTTGCTCCGTGGCCGGCCCACGTGGTTATAGGCCCGTATTTGTATACTGACATTTTCACAATAAAGGTTTTTAAAAGAAAACATGGTAGTAGTATTTACATTGGTAAAGTTTTTAATAATAGTCACTGTTTTAGAATCAGTAAAAGGCAAGTGAAATAAAGCATTCGAATTACATGAAGGGTAAAAGGTATAATACGCAGGAACGCAGTAAAGATAAATGGTCAAGGGTTGTTGTGTTTTCTACTCCTGCAACATAAAGTGATCGATAAGAATCTGATATTCTGGCGTATCGGCGACTAAGACAGCAGGCCGACCCTCTTTTGCTCAACGGCTCCGTCATGGGACGAAGAAACTCCCTTTTTCTCGAAAAAGGAATATATTTTGCTTGCAGGACAGTTGTAAATTTTCCGGGAAAGTACATTAGCCTGGAACATTATAACATATGTTTAAGAAAAAATAATGTTTGAAAGTAATAAAAAGCGTAATTTTTAGGTCATATGACCAAGCCTTTCATCATTAGAATAAGAAAAGTAAAATGAACCAATGAAAAGTTTTATTAACAAGTTACATGATCTGTTATGCTTACGTTACGCGCTGCGCGCCGCGCCCCGGATCACTTCCGGATGCGCTAACGCGGCGCGTCATATGACGCATTACGCGACAACGCAGGTCCAGAATATAGTCAAAATGTCTCCACCAACCAGCGGTCGGAACACAACCCCTTTCAGCAGGCTAAATAGTTCTGTTAAATGACAACAGAAGGGACAGGCAACAAGAACCATCAGTCAAAGAGGGGAGGGCAAGTTCTTCTCTACCGGGTCACGTTGGGGCGCTACCGGAACTGATCGAATTGGTAGTCTACAGAGTTTCTGGATGTTTCAGACTGAAGCTGGCGTTAGCATGAGAGCACCACCATTTCGTAGCTCCGTCGTGGCCATTCCACGAGCAATCATGCTAGCCGCTCCCCACCAGAAGCCTGCGGGAGTCGGGGGCCCCCAAGACTTTTGTAGAATCTTCAAGGCTGAGGGGACGCTTTCGAGAATGGAGCCCAAGCTCTAGCAGACAAGCGTCCGAGTTCCAAGGTGTCGCAGGGCCATTTTAGTGGACCACGCCCAAATCTGAAGAGCCGGCCGCCATTTTGAGAGTCCTGTGGCAGCCGCCTATCGCTGCACCGCAAGAGCGGGAGCAACTCAACTACATGGTGAGCGAGACGTTGTAGTCGAAAGAGCGGGCGGTAAACAGCTGAATAGCGGAAGAGGCACAGTGTAGCAAAAGCGGGCGGAATGGCAACTGAAATGGTAAAGGGGCGCCCCACTACAGCGTGTCTTTAGGTGAAACGGATTGTGGGACAAGGTCAAGAATGGAAGAGTTACCAAAAGGCAAAAAGTTCCGCTTGATCCCGGGAGCCGGCCACCTATGTCGGGGGCGATCTCAGGCCACACCAGGAGAACACGACTTGGGGAGGGGGCCGGAGCCAAGCGCCCCCTCCGAGTCCGCGCCATCACACCGTCCCTCGGGGGCCTCCGTTAAGCGGTTCAGGGTGGCACCGCATTACATTGTTTACAAATGCAGTAACGTACTCAAACAGCCCCCACTTACTTTTAGAACAGTGAAGATGAAGCAAGTGCAAATAGGCTTCAGACAGTGTTACAAGCACTCTTCAAAACTTTGAATCATCAGAGTGCATGAGTTTCATGCTCGATCGATTGAGCTAAACGGATCGGGCAACAAAAAGTTTAAAATAGTTATGTAAATAGTTGTTTAATAAAATGTTTTACCCTGTTACTTTGCTGGTGTGTTGTATATATTTGCATAGAGTTTATCGTTATTTTGGGCGGGGTGGGTGGCGGAGCCGAGCTGTCTTGCAGCCATCATGGTGTGGAGTTCAGTTCATCTCACTAGTTTCGTATTTGTCATGAGGGGTTGTTCCTAATGTTTCTATTTTAGCGAGGTCAAAAAGAGATCCCATTAGTGGCCTACTGATTTTGCTCGATTCCTTTTGTTTTTTTACACGATTTTTCGCTATCTGCAAAGACTAAACAGAGTATTGCGACTCTGTGCTTGTTTGTAAATAGAGAATGAACCAAAGAGAACCAATTCTAAAACAGTAAATGCTTGGATAACAATCAATCAAATGGAGAGAGAAGCAGGCACGACGGATTACAACGGGGGCAAAGGCCTGCGTTAACTACCCATTACTATCTGCAAAGAGAGAGTACTCCTAATAGAAATGAGGGGGGGGCAGCATTCAAAGCAGATCAGTGTGCATAAACACGAAAATGTTTTTTCTTACCACGTACTTGACATTCGACAGCTTATGATATTTGCTATTAAAAAACCATTGAAATTCACTGAAAAAACCATAGGTTACAGACCATATATAGTTAGGAATTAGCATTTACAAAACCTTGAAAATTCACTGAAAAAACCATAGGTTATAGACCATATATAGTTAGGAATTAGCATTTAAAAAACCTTTTTTTACTCACACAAAACCATTGTAATTCCATATATAGTTAGTAGTACTAACTATATATCGCGCACCCGCAATCCACTGCTGATCATGTCACATATTACATCATTCATGACATGGTCAGTGACATCACTGATGACATCACTGATGACATCTCAAATGACATCACTGATGACATCTCAAATGACATCACTGATGACATCACTGATGACATCTCAAATGACATCACTGATGACATCACTGATGACATCTCATTTGACATTACTGATCACATCACTGATGACATCATTCATGTGATAATACGATGAACCTCTTCAGACTCTAATATAACCTTAGATACACTCAGTGTAAACAGACACTCACAGACTGTCACTCATCCATGGAGTTACTTACACACCTAGTCAGTCATGCAAAGAATCAATCACACCTCCATTTCCTCAACTATACAGTTATACACACCTTACTTATTCAAACATATACTAACACATATTTACTCTCTTTTACAATCCCTGATACAAGTTCACAATCATCCATACAGCCACTCACACATTCACTGGCTCTTATGCACAGTTATTTATATATGCCAACTCTCACATGTACTGTGTTTTACATATGTACTTACTTTGACATGTAGCACTGAGATATCCATTCACTCACCAATGCACAGAGTCATACACCTCCCAGCCACCCAGACACACACTCAGTCTCCCATACAAATACTTGAGCAACCAATCAATAACCCATATACTTACTCATATAGCTACTGATCAACACATGCAGCAGTTTACAGAACAACAAACATAATGATGCACAAATTAACACAGTTCAGTCACTAACCCATGCACTCAGTGAGACACATTTAACCACTCACTCATACAGTCAGTCATGCACCTACTAAATCCTTCATCCAGACACTTCTACATCCACTCATTCTTCAATATGTAAGACATATTTTAACTTTACAGAAATACACAGTCACTGGATGTTGTCATCAGTGATGTCATTTGAGATGTCATCAGTGATGTCATTTGAGATGTCATCAGTGATGTCACTGACCATGTCATGAATGATGTAATATGTGACATGATCAGCAGTGGATTGCGGGTGCGCGATATATAGTTAGTACTACTAACTATATATGGAATTTCAATGGTTTTGTGTGAGTAAAAAAAGGTTTTTTAAATGCTAATTCCTAACTATATATGGTCTATAACCTATGGTTTTTTCAGTGAATATATATATATATATATATATATATATATATATATATATATATATATATCAAAACAAAACCCTTTCAGGCATAGAGTGACGCATAAATTATGCAAAAAAGAAGGAGAGAACTCTGGGTAGGTCTCAGTTTAGGTGGAAAGCAGCTCCTTTTAGAGCACTCTCAACACCAGCGACACTCTAGATCTGCTCACCTCAAATGTCTGTTTTTCTATCAAAGTTTTTAAGCATAGGATTAGACAGTGCTATCCATGCCGAGATAGAAAATGACAAAGTCTTTCGCCATTTAAACAGCAAAGTCTTTAAGCATAGGACTAGTACAGTGCAGTCCTTGCCGAGCTGTCAAATAACAAAAGCCATTTATCACTCCAGGCACAATATTACAGCTTTGAATTGGTAAAATACCAACTCAAGCCAACCTGAAATGATTAAAAGCAACCCCTGACACAGTGTTTCGCTCTAATTAGAGCTCTTCAGAGAGGTATAGCTTTGTCCAGACACAAGGGAGCACCCAGTATTAAGTCAAAACAAAACCCTTTCAGGCATAGAGTGACGCATAAATTATGCAAAAAAGAAGGAGAGAACTCTGGGTAGGTCTCAGTTTAGGTGGAAAGCAGCTCCTTTTAGAGCACTCTCAACACCAGCGACACTCTAGATCTGCTCACCTCAAATGTCTGTTTTTCTATCAAAGTTTTTAAGCATAGGATTAGACAGTGCTATCCATGCCGAGATAGAAAATGACAAAGTCTTTCACCATTTAAACAGCAAAGTCTTTAAGCATAGGACTAGTACAGTGCAGTCCTTGCCGAGCTGTCAAATACTGGGTGCTCCCTTGTGTCTGGACAAAGCTATACCTCTCTGAAGAGCTCTAATTAGAGCGAAACACTGTGTCAGGGGTTGCTTTTAATCATTTCAGGTTGGCTTGAGTTGGTATTTTACCAATTCAAAGCTGTAATATTGTGCCTGGAGTGATAAATGGCTTTTGTTATTTGACAGCTCGGCAAGGACTGCACTGTACTAGTCCTATGCTTAAAGACTTTGCTGTTTAAATGGCGAAAGACTTTGTCATTTTCTATCTCGGCATGGATAGCACTGTCTAATCCTATGCTTAAAAACTTTGATAGAAAAACAGACATTTGAGGTGAGCAGATCTAGAGTGTCGCTGGTGTTGAGAGTGCTCTAAAAGGAGCTGCTTTCCACCTAAACTGAGACCTACCCAGAGTTCTCTCCTTCTTTTTTGCATAATTTATGCGTCACTCTATGCCTGAAAGGGTTTTGTTTTGACTTAATACTGGGTGCTCCCTTGTGTCTGGACAAAGCTATACCTCTCTGAAGAGCTCTAATTAGAGCGAAACACTGTGTCAGGGGTTGCTTTTAATCATTTCAGGTTGGCTTGAGTTGGTATTTTACCAATTCAAAGCTGTAATATTGTGCCTGGAGTGATAAATGGCTTTTGTTATTTGACAGCTCGGCAAGGACTGCACTGTACTAGTCCTATGCTTAAAGACTTTGCTGTTTAAATGGCGAAAGACTTTGTCATTTTCTATCTCGGCATGGATAGCACTGTCTAATCCTATGCTTAAAAACTTTGATAGAAAAACAGACATTTGAGGTGAGCAGATCTAGAGTGTCGCTGGTGTTGAGAGTGCTCTAAAAGGAGCTGCTTTCCACCTAAACTGAGACCTACCCAGAGTTCTCTCCTTCTTTTTTGCATAATTTATGCGTCACTCTATGCCTGAAAGGGTTTTGTTTTGACTTAATACTGGGTGCTCCCTTGTGTCTGGACAAAGCTATACCTCTCTGAAGAGCTCTAATTAGAGCGAAACACTGTGTCAGGGGTTGCTTTTAATCATTTCAGGTTGGCTTGAGTTGGTATTTTACCAATTCAAAGCTGTAATATTGTGCCTGGAGTGATAAATGGCTTTTGTTATTTGACAGCTCGGCAAGGACTGCACTGTACTAGTCCTATGCTTAAAGACTTTGCTGTTTAAATGGCGAAAGACTTTGTCATTTTCTATCTCGGCATGGATAGCACTGTCTAATCCTATGCTTAAAAACTTTGATAGAAAAACAGACATTTGAGGTGAGCAGATCTAGAGTGTCGCTGGTGTTGAGAGTGCTCTAAAAGGAGCTGCTTTCCACCTAAACTGAGACCTACCCAGAGTTCTCTCATTCTTTTTTGCATAATTTATGCGTCACTCTATGCCTGAAAGGGTTTTGTTTTGACTTAATACTGGGTGCTCCCTTGTGTCTGGACAAAGCTATACCTCTCTGAAGAGCTCTAATTAGAGCGAAACACTGTGTCAGGGGTTGCTTTTAATCATTTCAGGTTGGCTTGAGTTGGTATTTACCAATTCAAAGCTGTAATATTGTGCCTGGAGTGATAAATGGCTTTTGTTATTTGACAGCTCGGCAAGGACTGCACTGTACTAGTCCTATGCTTAAAGACTTTGCTGTTTAAATGGCGAAAGACTTTGTCATTTTCTATCTCGGCATGGATAGCACTGTCTAATCCTATGCTTAAAAACTTTGATAGAAAAACAGACATTTGAGGTGAGCAGATCTAGAGTGTCGCTGGTGTTGAGAGTGCTCTAAAAGGAGCTGCTTTCCACCTAAACTGAGACCTACCCAGAGTTCTCTCCTTCTTTTTTGCATAATTTATGCGTCACTCTATGCCTGAAAGGGTTTTGTTTTGACTTAATACTGGGTGCTCCCTTGTGTCTGGACAAAGCTATACCTCTCTGAAGAGCTCTAATTAGAGCGAAACACTGTGTCAGGGGTTGCTTTTAATCATTTCAGGTTGGCTTGAGTTGGTATTTTACCAATTCAAAGCTGTAATATTGTGCCTGGAGTGATAAATGGCTTTTGTTATTTGACAGCTCGGCAAGGACTGCACTGTACTAGTCCTATGCTTAAAGACTTTGCTGTTTAAATGGCGAAAGACTTTGTCATTTTCTATCTCGGCATGGATAGCACTGTCTAATCCTATGCTTAAAAACTTTGATAGAAAAACAGACATTTGAGGTGAGCAGATCTAGAGTGTCGCTGGTGTTGAGAGTGCTCTAAAAGGAGCTGCTTTCCACCTAAACTGAGACCTACCCAGAGTTCTCTCCTTCTTTTTTGCATAATTTATGCGTCACTCTATGCCTGAAAGGGTTTTGTTTTGACTTAATACTGGGTGCTCCCTTGTGTCTGGACAAAGCTATACCTCTCTGAAGAGCTCTAATTAGAGCGAAACACTGTGTCAGGGGTTGCTTTTAATCATTTCAGGTTGGCTTGAGTTGGTATTTTACCAATTCAAAGCTGTAATATTGTGCCTGGAGTGATAAATGGCTTTTGTTATTTGACAGCTCGGCAAGGACTGCACTGTACTAGTCCTATGCTTAAAGACTTTGCTGTTTAAATGGCGAAAGACTTTGTCATTTTCTATCTCGGCATGGATAGCACTGTCTAATCCTATGCTTAAAAACTTTGATAGAAAAACAGACATTTGAGGTGAGCAGATCTAGAGTGTCGCTGGTGTTGAGAGTGCTCTAAAAGGAGCTGCTTTCCACCTAAACTGAGACCTACCCAGAGTTCTCTCCTTCTTTTTTGCATAATTTATGCGTCACTCTATGCCTGAAAGGGTTTTGTTTTGACTTAATACTGGGTGCTCCCTTGTGTCTGGACAAAGCTATACCTCTCTGAAGAGCTCTAATTAGAGCGAAACACTGTGTCAGGGGTTGCTTTTAATCATTTCAGGTTGGCTTGAGTTGGCATTTTACCAATTCAAAGCTGTAATATTGTGCCTGGAGTGATAAATGGCTTTTGTTATTTGACAGCTCGGCAAGGACTGCACTGTACTAGTCCTATGCTTAAAGACTTTGCTGTTTAAATGGCGAAAGACTTTGTCATTTTCTATCTCGGCATGGATAGCACTGTCTAATCCTATGCTTAAAAACTTTGATAGAAAAACAGACATTTGAGGTGAGCAGATCTAGAGTGTCGCTGGTGTTGAGAGTGCTCAAAAAGGAGCTGCTTTCCACCTAAACTGAGACCTACCCAGAGTTCTCTCCTTCTTTTTTGCATAATTTATGCGTCACTCTATGCCTGAAAGGGTTTTGTTTTGACTTAATACTGGGTGCTCCCTTGTGTCTGGACAAAGCTATACCTCTCTGAAGAGCTCTAATTAGAGCGAAACACTGTGTCAGGGGTTGCTTTTAATCATTTCAGGTTGGCTTGAGTTGGTATTTTACCAATTCAAAGCTGTAATATTGTGCCTGGAGTGATAAATGGCTTTTGTTATTTGACAGCTCGGCAAGGACTGCACTGTACTAGTCCTATGCTTAAAGACTTTGCTGTTTAAATGGCGAAAGACTTTGTCATTTTCTATCTCGGCATGGATAGCACTGTCTAATCCTATGCTTAAAAACTTTGATAGAAAAACAGACATTTGAGGTGAGCAGATCTAGAGTGTCGCTGGTGTTGAGAGTGCTCTAAAAGGAGCTGCTTTCCACCTAAACTGAGACCTACCCAGAGTTTTCTCCTTCTTTTTTGCATAATTTATGCGTCACTCTATGCCTGAAAGGGTTTTGTTTTGACTTAATACTGGGTGCTCCCTTGTGTCTGGACAAAGCTATACCTCTCTGAAGAGCTCTAATTAGAGCGAAACACTGTGTCAGGGGTTGCTTTTAATCATTTCAGGTTGGCTTGAGTTGGCATTTTACCAATTCAAAGCTGTAATATTGTGCCTGGAGTGATAAATGGCTTTTGTTATTTGACAGCTCGGCAAGGACTGCACTGTACTAGTCCTATGCTTAAAGACTTTGCTGTTTAAATGGCGAAAGACTTTGTCATTTTCTATCTCGGCATGGATAGCACTGTCTAATCCTATGCTTAAAAACTTTGATAGAAAAACAGACATTTGAGGTGAGCAGATCTAGAGTGTCGCTGGTGTTGAGAGTGCTCTAAAAGGAGCTGCTTTCCACCTAAACTGAGACCTACCCAGAGTTCTCTCCTTCTTTTTTGCATATATATATATATATATATACATATATATATTTATTTATATATTTATATATATATATATATATATATATATATATATATATATATCCTCCAAGTTTGCCCCAGAGCTCAAGGACGCCACTCCTGTGGGAGAGAGTTCACAGAACTTTATTTAAAAACCAGCACATCCAGTATCAAAACATTTTATAGTCCCTGACGCGTTTCGGTGAACATCACCTTTATCATAGGGCGGGGCAAAGAATCAAACCATGGCTGAACCGCAAACGTATCATTCCGCTGTCATGCATTCTCCAGTCAATGGCATGCTGGGGTTTCTAGTTCCGATATTTCTCACAGTGGGTCCATGCATTTTTCCAACAACCCCAATGTCCTTTACAATGTTTATACCCTCCAGTGGGCCTTGAGAAACGATGTCCGGTTTCAATCAATTTCACTCCTGTGCCACGACCGGGCTGCCTTTCCATTGCAGCCCCGCAGACCCGTGTTCAGTAAGCCAGGCAGTGCAATCCTTTGTGGCTGAGGCCGCCGCGTTATCACATCCTCCAAGTTTGCCCCAGAGCTCAAGGGCACCACTCCTGCGGGAGAGAGTTCACAGAACTTTATTAAAAAACCAGCACATCCAGTATCAAAACATTTTATAGTCCCTTAACTATATCTGATGTGATCATAAAAATGATATTCTTTTGCTTTTAATGAACCTATATTATGTTTAAATACAATTTTGCGAAGTCGCGTTGGGTGTGTGCTCCTTGTACGCACCCTACGCGGATCCCATGTGACCAGAAAAAAAGAGATTTGATTGGTTCCTATTCTAACTATTGAAGGACCTCACCGATTTCAATCACTCTTCTTAGACCTTCCTTGGGAGAAGACCTGTGCTAAGATGAACCACATTTTGTTGGATTGCAGACCTGGTTTTGCTTTCACTGAAAAAATTGCTTCACAACAGCATGAATCTTCAGAATCTGAACAGTCCAGCGAAGAAGGATTTGTATCAGAACTACAGCGTCCCCTAAAGTATGTCTCAATCGTCTGGAAATTTTTTACTTATCCAGAGGGACTTTAAAAAGTCAACGCAACAAAAGTAACTTGCAAAATTTGCAAAGCAGTATTATAGTGTGGAGACCCCAACAAAAAATATTTGTGTGGCACAGCAAGCATGCTGAAACACTTGCAATGTTTGCATCCAGTGAACCTAGCCAAAGAGGAGGGCAGAAGACTGCAGGAGAGTCTACCACCACCACCGCAAGTTCCGAGCACTTCTGGGGCATGCACTTCCAGCTCAAATCTAGACATACGTCCCCAATTGGCTAACGCAAAAATTAACTGCATGAAATGCAATAGATTAGTGTGCTACGTGGGGCAGTCTGTCAATTTAGTTTGCAGGGCACTTGATAACTGTCGCTGTTAGAGTTTTGGGCTTTTTGCCCTTAAGTTCATTGTTTTGTTCAGCCCATTGATTTTTTTTTCCTTTAAAAACAAAACAAAAAAGTCGTTCAAAAATTCTAAAGAAATATATTAAACTACAAAAATTATTTTCAGAACTAACTTCTCTGGTTAAAAAAAGAGCTAGATTTGTATGATAGTGTGTGAAAGTTTACATGAATGTATGTGTAGTGTATAACTGACTGAAAGAAGGCATTTGTGGTGTATGGTGAATGTATACGTGCAGAACTCTAAGGAAGTGCTGCATCATGATACTGTAAGCTCTTTAAATCTAGTGTGCTGTGGTACTTCCGAAGCACAGGGTTGCAACATATGCACATAAATATGTTACACGTCTATGCTTCTGAAGATGTGTCTTGTTCTATGAGTGTTCTGTGCAAACACACACAGCAACACCAATAGAACACCCTTTCAATGCAAAGTGGTGTGTATAATGAGGTCGTGTTTACATGGAGAAGAATAGGTACACAGAGTACCTTTTCCGGTATTTGTAAATATGAAAGAGTGTCTTGCGCTATAACCATATTACAAAAAGTGACATATTTTTAGCACAGGATGCTTCTATATTTGCTACCTAAGTTCTAAGGTAATGACAGACTGTTACAATAACATCATCTTGCTAGTTAAATATTTGAAAAATTGCATGAGAGTGATAGTGATAGGAGGTAAGCACAGAGTTATGTCTCCAAAGACGGTCAAAGAAGAATGATTGAAATGATTGCAGTCTTCCAATAGGTACAATGGGAAATATTATGAACCAATCTAAGCCTTTTTTTCCGCTCATACAATATCCTATGACAAGGATATTCCAAAACTACAGAGGTATAAACTGGGTGTTTTCAGACTGTATTAATACTTTGTAGCTTCTTGCCAATCTGCTGGCATAGTATATAAAGAAATTAACTTGTACTAGGGTCAATGGCTAGGCCAATCCATAACTAAATGAGTAATAAGTAGAGTAATTTCAGTACTGCAAAGAGAGAACAAGGTAAATTTATAAGTACTTAGGTTTCAGCAAAGTGATAGAACATGTTTATAGAGTTGTGAAGGGAAGGGATGCAGCCTCATGTAACATGTGCAAACACACTCTGTGACATGTTTTACTTAAACAATTCAGTCTCTATTAATCCTCAAACTCCTTGGACCGTAGTAGCCCACTATGTCTCTCTATTGAACACCATATAGCTGCGTTGCAGAGAGGTGCTCTGAAGTCATATCCCATTTTATAACTCTCTGCAATGAAACTCTCTGGCACTTTCTGCACATATCTGGTGGGTTAGTTGGCCCCCAGAGACACTCAGTATTCATGTTAACTTCATCCTGTAAATTAAAACGCCCACAGAGCATCTTTACACACATATCTACCCCGTCCATCTCCCCTTTCTTTACCTGTGCAAACACAGGCCATTGTGCATTTTAATACTTAGTTAAACTTACCTTCACAGTAATAGAAATAAAAAAAACTACACATTGTTTTTTAGTTGTTTTTTATAATCTAAATTTCTAAACATTTGATATTTTAGAATAAGAATCTGTGAAAGAGAAGAAAAAATACAGTTATAATATATAATAATATATTTTTCATAGTTTGCTGCTGCAAACTTTCAAGAAAAAAAACAACATTGACCAATACATTAGCATAGCAGTTGACACCTGAACTATTTTCAAACTGATAACCAACAATCACTTCAACAGTATCTTTTTTCTTTTTGCTTGCAATCACAGCATTATCTTTTTTCTTTCTTTCTCTATACCTTCATTACAGGTATTCTCATACCTTCTTTTTCGACCTACCACATGCTTTACAAATACAGGATATTGACCTAAATTGGGAGCATACACTCTTCTTAACCTATTATACTCATTTACACAGTTTGCATCTGCAGTAACCTTTGTGCCATCAAAATCAATAAAAAACAAACCAGATAAAGTTCTGACTCAGGACATAGCAACATATGCCATACCCTCTTTAAATACGGTACTTCCAATGTTCACCAAAGCACAGTTTATACTTAAACCTTGAGTTTTATGAATAGTCACTGCATATGCCAGAGAAAGTGGAATCTGTTCTCTACGGACATCCAAATCTTTAACAAGCAAAAAACGAACTGAACAACAAATTTGTTTTACTTTTTCAATCTGATTAAATTTAATTTTTAAAAATTCAATTCCATCTTTATTCTGATAATTAACAACATCCACAACTTTACACATTGCTCCATTGACTAAACCATTTTCTACATCCAAGTTTCGCCTTAAAATTACCCGACAGTTTATACATGCATATAGATTCTTTTCTAAACCAGCAGTTTTAGATATCGATTTTTCTAAAGAATCCAATTTTGTTTGCAGTTTTTCTGTCAAAATAATAGTGATTCTTTCAAGCTGTATTTTATCAATAAACAACTAAACAAAAAGCCAATACTGCAACAATTATTTAGAAAGGGAAAAAAAATCGCTACGCACTAAGAATTAAACTAAGCGCGAGTGAGGACAATTTTGTCTGAATAAATCACATTTATTTTTTATCAAAGTTAGTAGTTATTCGTTGGTTTCAAAATTCACCATGAAATTCAAAACAATAATAATGCGGACAATACAAATTACAATTTTCATAAAAATGACATCATCACATAAAAAATACAAATTGACTAAACGAACCTCATTCATACGTGATTGATCAATATACGCATTCAAACCTAACTCTTTCACACATACCATGCACACACAAGACAATATTTACAATCTGAAATGTCACAAATTGAATTAATGCAAAAAAGCAAAAAACACCAAAGACACTCTTTCAATATAATTTGAATGATTAGTTGAGCCGTAGCAAGCTATTTCAAGAATAGCGGTCTTAGGGTGAAGAAAAACGGTCTACGCGTTTCGAACCCTTATTGAATCGGGGGTTCTCATCAGGACCTCAACACTAAGGAAAAGAGAAGGGGAGAGGTATCACTGATTCTGAATCATAATGAATGGAGAACACAAACTAGCTGCCCACCTCGTATTACACCTCTTACCTTTGGTATGAGTTCACACAAATTGGAAAAGAGCCGGGCGATGACAATCTATAAAACAAATCAATGAGTGCAAAAAAGTCACTTGACCCCTCTGGGCACATAGCTTAGTGAAAAACATATATCTCTACCATGCCCAAAGAGGCGGCAGACACTGGACTTACGTGATTTGTGTAATTGTCGGGTGTTTCAGATCTGGGAAGGGAAAGGAATAGTCTATCAGTGGCGGGAAGGAATTTATTAGTATATGCAAAGCTGGTTACTTGGGAATGGATTATTTCGGCGGAGTGATGCTCGACGAGAGACGGTCTGGAGTAGATCCGGGACCTGTGGGGATTGGAAAAGCGTGTGTCAGGCGACTGAACATGCAAGCTTGCAATTCAATCCATGGCTACGGCCACTCGTGCGGCTTACCTTTAACCGGCTGGCGTGATGTCTCGAAATGGAGTCCGCTTTGTGTCCGCTAGTGACAACGATGTCAGGCTGGCGTATGTGGAACGCCTATGAACGCGATCGTGCTTCCGGGTCGGGATGCTTATGGGGATTGTAGTTCAAACTGAATTAAGAACTACGGATCAATGATGGAAACGGCTCAGGGGGCGCTCCATCAAACCCCTGACCTAGGGGTCGGGCATGGGAGGGGCTCCTGTAGGCTCAGGTGTCCTGCCTGGGTAGGTGCTTATGGGAGATGTAGTTCAGAGGAGATATCACCTAAAGTTGAAATAATCGGAAGGAAGCCACATAGGGGGCTAATTCAATGTTCGAATGCGGGTTTAGTTCAGCCTGTACAATTCCGACATTTCACAGTCCATTTTAAGTCTGATTCAGTATTTTCCATATTTAGCCAGTGATTCACAAGTGGTGCTGTGAGGGTCTTGAGGGTCTTGAGCCTTATTCGTGAATAAGACTCAAGACCCTCACAGCACCACTTGTGAATCACTGGCTAAATATGGAACATACTGAATCAGACTTAAAATGGACTGTGATTTTGAAAGTGACGAAAGACTTAAGAGGTGGCGACCTGGACAAAAAATTATTGCAGAGAGAAGCAATGTTGATTTTAAAATTCAACACTGCGTTGGAAGGCCTGAATGAAATGTCGGAATTGTACAGGCTGAACTAAACCCGCATTCGAACATTGAATTAGCCCCCTATGTGGCTTCCTTCCGATTATTTCAACTTTAGGTGATATCTCCTCTGAACTACATCTCCCATAAGCACCTACCCAGGCAGGACACCTGAGCCTACAGGAGCCCCTCCCATGCCCGACCCTTAGGTCAGGGGTTTGATGGAGCGCCCCCCTGAGCCGTTTCCATCATAGATCCGTAGTTCTTAATTCAGTTTGAACTACAATCCCCATAAGCATCCCGACCCGGAAGCACGATCGCGTTCATAGGCGTTCCACATACGCCAGCCTGACATCGTTGTCACTAGCGGACACAAAGCGGACTCCATTTCGAGACATCACGCCAGCCGGTTAAAGGTAAGCCGCACGAGTGGCCGTATCCATGAATTGAATTGCAAGCTTGCATGTTCAGTCACCTGACACACGCTTTTCCAATCCCCACAGGTCCCGGATCTACTCCAGACCGTCTCTCGTTGAGCACCCCTCCGCCGAAATAATCCATTCCCAAGTAAGCACCCGTTAGTTCCCCCCAGCTTTGCATATACGAATAAATTCCTTCCCGCCACTGATAGACTATTCCTTTCCCTTCCCAGATCTGAAACACCCGACAATTACACAAATCACGTACGTCCAGTGTCTGCCGCCTCTTTGGGCATGGTAGAGATATATGTTTTTCACTAAGCTATGTTTCCAGAGGGGTCAAGTGACTTTTTTGCTCTCATTGATTTGTTTTATAGATTGTCATCGCCCGGCTCTTTTCCCATTTGTGTGTACTCATACCAAAGGTAAGAGGTGTAATATGAGGTGGGCAGCTAGTTTGTGTTCTCCATTCATTATGATTCAGAATCAGTGATACCTCTCCCCTTCTCTTTTCCTTAGTGTTGAGGTCCTGATGAGAACCCCCGATTCAATAAGGGTTCGAAACGCGTAGACCGTTTTTCTTCACCCTAAGACTGCTATTCTTGAAATAGCTTGCTAAGACTCTACTAATCATTCAAATTATATTGAAAGAGTGTCCTTGGTGTTTTTTGCTTTTTTGCATTAATTCAATTTTTGACATTTCAGATTGTAAATATTGTCTTGTGTGTGCATGGTATGTGTGAAAGAGTTAGGTTTGAATGCGAATATTGATCAATCACGTATGAATGTGGTTCGTTTAGTCAATTTGTATTTGTATGTGATGATGTCATTTTTATGAAAATTGTCATTTGTATTGTCCGCATTATTATTGTTTTGAATTTCATGGTGAATTTTGAAACCAACGAATAACTACTAACTTTGATAAAAAATAAATGTGATTTATTCAGACAAAATTGTCCTCACTCACGCTTAGTTTAATTCTTGGTGCGTAGCGATTTATTTTCCCTTTCTAAATAATTGTTGCAGTATTGGCTTTTTGATTAGTTGTTTAGTGATATTGAGGCTTGGCCTTACTGTGGGGAGCCCACACCCAGTGTTGTTTTTTCCAAGTATTTTATCAATGGCTTCCATTTTTATCATTTCTTCATTTTCCAGCTTCAAAAGTTGTTCATTGAATATAGAACACTCGCGCAGTGTTGGCATTAAGCATATGATAGATTTGTTTTCTGCAATTTTCATATATATTTTTTCTGGAACTATACTTTCATTTGGAAACAAATTAGAAAGTAATCGACTCTGCAAAGCTTCTTTGCCATGTTCTGTCAGTATTCCAATTCCTATATCTTGAAGAATAGTTCCATAATAAACATCTTTTGCCTGTCGCATATTTGTAATGAGTTCCTGGTATTCAAAATATGACCAAATGTTAACATTTCCAACGCTACCCAAAGACTTTCTGGTGTCTTCATGCGCTAGTGTTTTAAATACCGGTTGTCCTTTTACGGGAGTAAGTTACAGTAAATCCCCAAAAACTATGACATGTTTTCCTCCAAATAGCACGTCATACTCTGTTTTAAGAATTTGCTGTATTCTTAAATGCACAAAGCAAGCATTAGGTTTGAGTCCATGCTTTCCTCATCAATAGGCAGAAGTTTAATTTTCTTTAGCACTCTTGAAACTTCACAACAAGCTTCTCCAGATAACTTGCGATATTCCAATTTCTTTTCATGCTCCACAGATAGCATAATTAAACAATGTAATGTAATTCCTTTAATGTTGTCTGCTGCCACCCCAGTTGGAGCAGTTACAACACAAGACAAATGTGACTCAGTTGTTTTCTGTAGATAACTGGTGATTACTTTAATTAAGAAACATTTTCCTGTTCCAGTTTGTCCACTCACATACATTTGGAAAAGTTAAAATAATGTGCATGTGCAATCTTTCTTTTTATGAAGAAATCCATGGTCAATCTGTTGTGTCACTAGCTGATATATTTCTTTCTATTCAACATTTAGTTGTTCTTCCATGTTTACTAAGTCCACAATATCTTCTTGAGCTTGATGCATTGCTGTTTCCACCTTAATCATGGCGACTGCTGTTTCATTTTCAACAATTGGTTTTCCTAATGGATCTTGACTCAGTGGAGCAGAACCTTGACTGTCTTAAGAACTGTCTCTAGCAATCTCAGCTGCAAAAGTAGCTTCTTGATCAATTTCATCATTCAACATTTTCACATAATTTGGAAAAACAGTGCATTTTATGGTATCTTTACAAGCATTGAAGGAATCTTTGAAGCTCTGAAAATCTCCAAATAATTCCTATTCTAAATGCCACAGTTTGAACCTTTGCAAAAGGGCTCAATAGTAAAATTCCCTTTTATCAGGAGTGTCGCAACTCAGTTTCCTGTGATTAATCATATTTCCTTTAGTTTGTTTCACCAAACATTCTTCGGAACCAATCACTCCATATTTTCCATTGTTGATGTTCTCTGTAGTATTCCGTTTAAAAGTGTAGTTTTGCAGCACTTCATAGAGACACATGTTCTCAAGATGATGACTTCTGTTTGGATAATATGTGTCCAACATATTCATTTTCAAAATATCTGTACTTTCTGGATCTTTTTCTGCTACATATTCAATTTCTTGTTACAGATTTAAGTACTCAGTTTATCATTGCAGCAAGACCTAGACTCACCCAAATGATTCTTCTAGATTTGGAGTATAGACTTGCAGATGATAACCGATCTGAGCATTCATATGCTCCGATTTCTTGGTGGGATAACATCTTCAAACTGAAACTGTATAATTTCTTACTTAGACTCTTCTCGTGAGAGATCTCTTCCTACATTTCTTTCAATTCCGTCTTTTCTGATTTTGTAATATAGGACGTTACGTATCGAGCAACAGCAATGGAATTGTCCGCAATGTCCTGAATATCCATGTTAGCATTCCACATTGACAGAATAACCGGATTGTAATCATTTATGTATTTTGACTCTTCGCTTTTACTTAAATTGTAGGTATTCTATGGAAACTTTCTTGTGATGGTATGTCGCATAGCAGACATAAAACTGTTTACTCTTCCTTTAGATATTACAGGACGTGGACAATCAAAATGACATTTGGTATAAAACTTTTCTTTAGACTTGTACTTTCGTCTACAGTATTTTCCACAATGATGGCTTTGGAATCGTGAGAATTGTTGTCTTAAGTTGTTTTCTTCGGTGCTTTTGGGTAGAGCACATGTGGCATATTCTTCAATAAAAGACAAAACAGTATCATCCGAATCTGTTAAGAATTTAGGGGCATCCTTGATCCATATCAGCATATGTATATGAGGAGCACCTCTTGCTTGATACTCTTTTCTCTAAAAGAAATACACAACTTCTCCAAGAGGAGGATGTTTTTTTTATTGCAGTAAAAGACAACATAGCTTCAAATTAATGATTGAAATACCTGCATACATTAACAGGATCGAAAGAGCACAATTCTCCAGGTGTCTTATATTCAATATTTTTATATTCGAATTTGCTTCTAGAAGAATTTCAAGTAAATCATCCCAAGCGTATTCAGCACAGTTTAGGGTAAGAAACCACGTAGGAGTTCCTAAGTTCCTTAACATACATTTAAGTTCTCCATGACGACGGTACCAATACTCATTAAGGCAACGCTGACATGCGATCAGATTAATCAGCTGAGATTCTAAATGATCATCTCTCTGGTGCACGTTATCCATAAAGTCCTTTGCAGAGAGATTTTGCAGATGTACTGCTGTTTTCAATATGTGATTTACTGCATATCAAAGTACAGACAAGTCACTCTCAAACAAAAGATGAAATATATATGGGATACATTGTCAAAATCTTGGATCTTTTGCCTACAATCTTGTTGTCCGATATTCAGATGCAGGAATCTGCACAGGTTGTTAATCATATCGTCCTCCTTTTCCTGTTGGGAACAACTGTGGAAAACAACGAGCTTTCAAGCTTTCTTCCCATACACTCATGGGACTTCCCTTTGCTTTTTTTCATTTGGAATAACTCAATAGTATTCCCAATCACTTCTTTTGAATGAAATGGATGTACACTGTAATGTTCATAGATTTCTTCACTTCTGGACATGTCCACTTTTTCAATTTGTCCACTTGACGTTTCAGTATCTTCTGCTAAAACGATTTCTTCTTCTCCCACATACGCATTTCTATAGTACTCATTGTTTTTTATCAGATACAACGTTGCCTTTTGCACTTTCCTAACATCCACTAACTCTTGCAAGATTTTCTTACTGTTAGTAGGAACGCCATTAACTAGAATAACTAGTGGTTCATTTTCTACACTCTCTACATCAATAGTTTCAATATTTTTCTTTAAATCTAGTGGTAAATATACAACTCTTCCTTTTAATCCTCTCTTTAAATCTGAAGGAGTCAATTAACCTGTTTTAGGCTCCATACGAACAATATCCTGAAACGAGTGCACACATTGAATGAGAATAGACTCATAGGTATTTAAATCTTTCAGTTATGGTAGAATAGCAACCAACTGTAGATTATTATGGACAGCTCTAGCAGGCATTTTATTCTCATCTAATTTTTTATAACAATATTTACAAATACGTTGATCAGAACCCAAATCACAACAATTCTCTACCAACAAATATGTTGCAAATTCCTTCCACAAATCATTATTTTTTCTTTCACTTTTTAAATACAGAGCAACACTCTTAGTCTGATTTTTATAGTGAGTTCGCTGGCAACAAATACAAGAATAATTTGGCCTTTTACCTGAAATCACCATAAACTTTGTAATTTCACCTTCAAAATTTTTTTTACTACTATGTTCAACAATCTCTTCAACATTTTCTTCCAATAATGTATCAGTTTCTGCACTCTCTTGTTCAGGACCAAAGTAACAAAACTCAATTTCATCACAAACCTTCTTCACATCTGATACTGATCCACGCAAAAGAGCACTGTTCAACTCATTTAACATTAGTGCTGGACTTTTTCCATAATGCAATCTTCTAACTAATTTCCGCATTTGAGTATGATGTACTGCTAACATCCTGAAATGGTGAAAAACACTTTGAAATACTTTTCTAGAAAGACAAGCCAGAAAATGACCTTGCAACCCAGTATTTTTTCTCACTCTGCAAGGGTCTAGTCCTTGCAACATCTTAATCTTTTGTTTAACACTTTTTTTTTACTGTATTCACGTAAGGAATTGGGTAAAATGTCAATAGATTCTTGTCGTACACTACAAATACTACTGCAATCCCAAGTGTACACTAGGGCTTTAGGACGTCTGCCTAGAACTTCATCAGCTATCCCTTCTTCTGCATTTCTGGGAAGTATTTTTTCTTTGTCAATTGGACAACCTTTTCTACCCTCATAGGCTTGATCACTTGTGTCTACTGCATGCAACAAATCATTGGTCTGAAAAAACCTCTCTTCATTAAAGAAAGGCTCTGAACTTGAACTGTGTTTACATTCCTCCCCAAAAAATCACAAAACTTAGTTCTGTTAATTACTCTTTTCCTCTTACTTTTGCCCTTCATTAAATGGATTGGTTTATCTAGTGATCGAATTCTGTTTAAAACTAAAATAAATATTTTCCTTTTTACGTCAAAAGCCTTTTCAACAATGGATTCAATATCCTTCTTCTTTTTATAAAATAGTGCTCTTTTTCTATATTTGTTCATATCTTTGAGCAAATTATGTACTACTCTATTATAAAAAAAATGTTTGCGTATTTCTTTATACTGATTTTGTCTTATTTTACCATATATCGTATCTTTTGATTGTAAATTTTTTTTTTTACTTTCCGTTTATTTTGATTATTTTTTCTAGTTGAATCGTTGTCAGTAGTTACAACATATTGAACATTCTTTTTGGGCCTAGAAAGATTTTTAATAAATTCCTTAGTTGTCTTACCAGAATTATGTTTTCTTTTTACCCACATGATGGTCATCCAATACTTGTTGTGGAGTTTTCTTCAAGTAACTGTCCTTTAGCTCTCTTTTTCTCTTTCTTGATTTTTCAGGCATGATAACTTTATTTTAATGAACATAAACAATATTTGTAAAAAATAAACATAAATAAATGTATATTAATAGCTTTATAAATTATACTTTTCTATTACTATACAAACACATTCTATATAAAAATCATTTAACCACTTTCTTTTCTCATCACAAATTGAAATTGTAATTCAAGGTGATACTGATTGAATGATTACAGTAGTATAAGGAGAGACACTGAGTGAATTTATAATTGGTTAAGTTTTCCTTTAATGAATGGATTAATACATGGTACTGAAAGAGTCACTATAGGATTGCAGAGCAGTGATGGGGTGTTTGTTGGAGTGCATGGATACGGACTGGGGAATTATAGGCCTGAAACACAAGTAAAAAGGTGGTTAGACCACTACATGCATAGTACATAGGAGTAAAAAGCAGTCCATTTCCTAAGGCCTGGCTCGCTGCATGAGTACATAGATACTGACTGAATGATGAGAGTACTACAAGGAGATACACTGGGTGAACTTAAAATTGGTTGGGTTTTTCTTTAGTGAATGGTTTAGTACATGCTACTGAAAGAGTCACTATGGGATTGAAAGAGCAGTGACAGGGTGTTTGCTGGAGTGTATGGATACTGACTGGGGATTTCTAGGCCTGAAACACAATTGTGTACTTGGTTAGAGCACTACATGCATAGTGCATAGAAGTTTAAAGCAGTCCATGTCCTGAAGCCTGACTCACTTCATGAGTACATGGATACTGACTGAATGATTAGAGTAGCATAAGAAGAGACACTCAGTGAATTTATAATTGCTTAAGTTTTCCTTCAGTGAATAGATTAATACATGGCGCTGAAAGGGTCAGTAGAGGAGTGCAAAGGGAATAACATGGTGTTTGCTGCACTGTATGGATACCGACTGGGGACATGTAGGTTTGAAACACAAGTGTGAAGGTGGTTACAACACTACATGCATAGTCCATAGGAGTTTGAAGCAGTACATGTGCTAAGGCCCTGAATCGCTGCATGAGTACTTGGATAATGACTGAATGATTACAGCAGTACAAGCACACATGAAGTTACCAAATGCTTCTCTCACAATGCTTTACAAATGAACACACACTCACAGGGTGATTCTAGACAAGCAACACTATTCACTAGTCTAGACGAGTTAAGTTGACTGCACACATTCCACATATTTCATTACTGCACTTTAGAGTAGAAGCCTGACACATTTAAAAAATATATAAGCAATGACTGCTTTCAAATTCTACCAAAACTTGGCAACAGGATAGGTTTATAACCAGTTATATATCTGCAAACACATGAAGTACCCAAAGGCTTCTCTCACAACAGTTCCCAAATGTACACAGACTCACAGTGTGATTCTAGACAAGCAAGACTATCCCTTGGACTTTATCAAAACACATTTACTGATCTAGAAAAACTTAGGTGATTGCACACATTCCACATATTTCAGTACTGCATTTTAGTGTTAAAGCCTAACTCATTTTGCAAATACATAAGCCATTAATATTTTCTAATTCTACCAAAACTTGACAACAAGAAAGGTTTTTAAGCACTTATGTGTCTGCAAATACATGAAGCACCCAAATGTTTCTCTCACAATTTTCCCAAATGCACACTGACTCACAGTGTGATTCTAGACAAAAACAGTATCCCTTGCACTTTACCAAAAACCATTTACTAGTCTGGAACAGGTGAGATGACTGCACACATTCCACATATTTTAGAACTGCACTGTACTGTGGAAGCCTTACTCATTTTACAAATACATAAACAATGATTGGCTTCCAATGCTATTAAAACTTTACATCATTACAAGTTTTAAAGCAGTTAGCTGTCAAAAAACACATGATGTTACCAAACGCTTCTCTCACAATGGTTCCCAAATGAACACAGTCTAACAATGTGATTCTAGACAACCAAGACTACTCCCTGGACTTTACATGAAGAAACACATTAATCTTAATAAAAACAAACACACCACATACAATCCCTCAAAAATTAATAACTCACCTTTCAAATTGATTTGTAGATTAAGAAGTAGGTTAGTCACACACCAGATTATTTTATACAGAATCTCTGTACTGTACTGCTCTTAGGAAAAACAAAAAAACAAAAAACGTTCCCTCTCATTCTGCACACATATACATGTAAATATCAAATCACATTGCTTCCCACATTAATTCAAAAGCTAACACACATTATAGGTCAAGATGGCGGATTGACACCGCTGGAGTGGAGAGCGCTGAGTGGGTCCGTGGCTAGAGTGCGACTGGTACAGCTACACAATGCGGTAGCTGTAACGCTGTAAGGCTGTATTGGAACGGGAGAGCTTTGTTGAAGCTACGGCTGATCGGGAGCTGTATCCAAGCTCGTCGAGCCAGGCAGCAGTCAATTGGCTTGGTATACTCCCCCGCGGCATCAGAGATAGTGCCGGTGAGCACTGAAAAATCCAACGCGAACTCGCCCGGTACTAACAAAGTCTACCAAGCTATGTGAAGCTAGAGCACTTACTTCTCACTTCTGCATTACGCTTTGGAAAATCAAAGACGCTGCAATCTTTGTCGTAGAAACGGAAAAGCTTGGTGACTCTCCAGACCGGAGGATCGAGTCCTTGAATGCGGCAGCTACAGCTGATTGGGAGCCGTATCCGGAGCTTGCTACGCTCCGTCAGCACACAGAAACTCGGGAGAATACCGAGTCTTGCTCGGGAGCCGTCAAAGGGCTGGGCGAACTTGACAAGCTGGGCGAGATTGACGGCAGGCAACTGGCTTGGTCTGCGTTCCTCCGTGGCACCGGCAGCAGTGCTGCTAAAGAAGTCGAGCGTTTGCGATATGGCGCCGAAACCACCAACTCGGACAACCCGCACAACTGCAGCTAGCGGGAGAACGACGGTTACACCAGCATCCATCTCAACGTCGGCGGCAGTGATAAACGAGCTGGCAGCACGGAAAAAATCTTTACCTGCCAACAACGCCACGGAGACAGTCTTGGATGTGGAGCAACAGCAACTGCACACCGGTAAACTTGGGGGGGGGAAAAATCCAACTCAAGCGAAAGGTGATTCAGCAGATAGTATTGATAACACAGCAAAAACCCTTTTGTTAAACGAAGGGACTCATATAAAAGTAAGGGAGCCCGAGAAATCATTTCAAAGTGGTACCGCAGTGATTGAGGATGGTGCTGCTTTAAGCAATGTAAGCAATGTAAATAACTTATCTGCATTTGCTTCCACGGAGCTGGATGGTGCAGAGGTTGGGGTAGCAGATCTAATTAATGTGTCTATTACTATGGCTAAAGGAGGTACGGAGCCCTTAGAAACGTTAGAACCTTTAGAGACTCAGACTTTGACTAAGGTGATTTCCCCCGACACTAATGTGAATGCCTCTCACAATGAAAAGATTAGCACGACTAGTATGTCTCCAGACAAAGGGAATGCTGAAGGCGTGGGAGAAGGTGAGGGAGGTGAAAGTATTGATAACACAGACGCCGCCGAGACAGACGAAGAATACGTGGATCTCAATGAGCAAGGGGGTAATACGCCTTTAAAAGTGATTAAAGACAAAAATAAAGTTCTTAATACCAAAAAATCGAAGGGTAAAAACAAGAATAAGGTCATTAAAATCACAAGCAAATCCAAGACAAGTGTTTTGAAAGCTTTTGCGGAAAACAGCCCAATTAGACAATGGGTGCAGGCTAAGGGTGGCGTAAAATCAATGGCAATGAGACTGTCTGGTAATAGCCCTAATGATCAAACTACTATCACCAAAGACCCAAAACAGATCAGTGCACCACTCAGCCCCACTCAGTCTATTACCTCCAATACCACAGAGGCGAAGACTGATAGCCTGAATAAGCCTGGCCTGATTAAGGAGCCGATAAAACCCTCCGGGGAAAGCTTATTGGATCACCCACATCCGTCTGTGCCCTCTATAATACTCATGGAAGATAACTCTGCTTCTCTGTCAATTAACAGTAGTAGCAGTAACAACAGCAATAGCAGTAGCAATATAACCCAAGAGCGGTCGATGGCGTCTTTATGCGGTGCAGCAGCAGCTCCAACAGAAGAAACTTTACAAGAAGCACATCCGGAAAATATTGTTTATTCTTTATCTAGCGGATCAACAGAATGGATTCCGCAAGGGGAGGTATCCGCCTCTTTTCAAACAATACTCCATCTTCTAAATGAACAAAAACAAGAAGCTAAAAATCACTACCAGCAAATGAGGGAAGATAACAATAGAACTCAAACTTCTCTGCAAGAGATGGCGTGTAAACTGGGGGTGGTCTCTCAAGACATAGAGGAACTACAGCAAAGAGTGGTGGTAACAGAGGAGAAGTCACAAAGCTCTGAAATAGCAGTGAATAAACATGCCTCTCAGCTTCTTCAGATGCAAGCTAAGCTGGAAGACTTAGAAAATAGGCAAAGGAGACAAAATCTCCGCGTTTTTGGTATTGCTGAAGGAGCAGAGGGGGCGGACCCGAGAGCATATATCACTCAATTATTTCAAAAGGCTTTTCCCGACCTATCAGATTGGGACTGGGACTCTCAGATTCAGCGGGCCCATCGATTACCTCTAATTAAAAAGGATAAGAGTGGCAAATTCCCAAGACCAATCTTGATTTACATAGGTAACTACTTGCTTCGACAAGCCATTTCTTCAAAAGCACGGCCTAATACCCCAGTCACAATTGATTCTACTATTTTTTTTGTGAGATCGGATCTAAGCAAACTCTCGCTAGAAAGACGTTGGAAATTGAAGCAATTCATCGATCCGATCAAAGAACTTGGATATCAAGTTTATTTGCAGGAACCTGCAAAATTGAAAGTGATTAAAAATGGCCGATCCTATTTCTTTCTGGAAGTCAATGAGGTTGAAAGTGCTATCGCCTCCTGGCGGTTGGGGAAATGACTAAGTTAATGACTTATGTTTAGTATATTTGGCTTTTTTGGATTCTTTGGTTTTTCTGGTTATATGTTTGCTAGCTCTAAAGCTTTACAGTATTTAGGTGATTGTTCTTGTGGCCAAGCTACAGTCGAGATAAAGAGCATTGTGTAGCACGGGGGTTTTCCCCCTTCTTTTTTTTATCGCTATGATTAGCACTGATTGCCTGGACCCTATCAGTGATCTATCCGCTCGCCAACTGCCAGGGGAACGGCAGTTAATCAAATGGGGGGACCTGTAGGTAGCTACAGGGTGGGAAATGGGGGTGGGGAAATAATACAAAAAAAGCATCATGAGTATGAGTATGAGTATACGTATGTTCTTTTAGCTAAGGGAAACACACATGTTTTGCGAAATGTCTTTTCTCTTCTTTTTCAGTAGAAGGCACGTAGAATATATATTACAAACAATTAAATGTATCAATTAAAGTTTCTAGTATGGAATGTAGCTGGTCTAAACAGTCGGATTAAGAGGAGTCTAGTATACGAAGAGCTTAGGATGCATAACCCTCAGATAGTAGTTATAACTGAAACTCATATTACATACAAGGATAGACGTCTATTGAATCAACTAGGCTATGATCTGTTGGTTAGCACAGAGTTTAACGCCTCTATCCGAGGTGTGGCTATACTGAAACATAAACAGCTTAAAGTAGAAGTCAACAGAAAAATGACAGATAAAGCGGGCAGATGGGCCATGGTACAAGTGACTTTGGAAGGTCTCCGATATATAATTTGTGGGGTTTATGCCTCAAATCAGGACGAACCAAGGATAATTGATCAGGTTAATATTGAGCTACTTACTTGGGAGGGGGAGCGGATAGTGTTAGGCGATTTTAATTGCGTAATGGATTATAATCTGGACACAACCAGAAAGGGTTCGTTTCAGAGGATGCGTAAAACGAGGGCTGCTATCTTAGACCTGGCTACCATACATGCAATCAAAGACGCTTGGAGGTATCTACACCCTCACATCGCAGGTTATACCTATTATTCATCTGCTCACAAACTCTGCTCACGCATCGACATGGTTTTTGTTTCCGACTCTATTCTATCAACCAGTTCAATGTCAATATGTCCTAGGGTAACATCGGACCATAACCCGCTTTTATTTACAATAGAAATTGATACGGACATGCACCCACCCAGGCCTTTTTCCTTTCCTAGGTATCTATTCTCTGATACTAAGTTTGTGAGCTTGCTGAAAGGGCATATAAAGGGTTTTATAGATATCAATAGGTTCTCTACATCTCCTCTGATGGTGTGGGATGCATGTAAGGCTAGCATCCGTGGGTTTACCCAACAGTTTGTCTGGCAACAAAACAAAGCTGGCAGGATTCAAAATAAAAAACTTTTAGATGATATATCTAATATTGAAGATAGGCTATCTGAGATGTTAGCTACTGCTACAATGGTAAAAGAAATTGAAGAATTAAATTTAAAATTGATGGAATCAAGATTAGCACTGAAAAATCTCTTTAGGGAGAAAAGTATCTCCAAACTAGCTAAATATAGGCTGAATCAATATGAGAGTGGGGAGAGGATAGGAAAGATTTTAGCATATAAAGTGGCAGAAGATCGAGCCCAAATGCTGATTAAGGAAATAAAAGGTGATGACGGACAATTACATCAAGATTCTAAATTAATCCTACTCCAGTTTTCCACATACTATCAAAAGCTATACACACCTGAAACGACCCCAACAGAAGATAATATAAAAATGTATTTGAATGAAAATGTCGTACAGAATATAGAGGATGAACAAGCTGATCACTTAGAAGCAGATATAACAGCAGGAGAAATTCAGGCAGCTATTAACTCCCTAGCACTGGGAAAAGCAGTAGGCGAGGACGCAATCCCCTTAGAACTTTACAGAAAATGTATGGAAGAATTAATCCCTCTCTTAATAATGGTCATCAAGGCTATTGGCGAAGGAGAACAAGCTCCGAGATCATGGAACTACACTCAAATTATATTTTTTCTTAAAAAAGGGAAACCCCCACAAGAGAGAGGGTCTTACAGACCAATATCTTTAATTAATGCCGATGCTAAGATATTTGCAAAAATACTAGCAACAAGACTTGCGTCACTAATGTCACAGATGGTTTCACCATGTCAACACGGGTTTATCCCTAAACGGGATACTACCGCTCACATCAATACTGCTATAACAGCATTTGACATTGCTAGGACGTGTCCCACCCCACTCGGCATGATCCTTTTAGATGCAGAAAAGGCATTTGATCGCGTGGGGTGGGACTTCCTCTGGGCAGTTTTGGCGGCATTCGGCATAAAAGGTCAGTACCTGAAATGGGTTAAATCCTTGTATGATCAACCAAGGGGCAAGGTATGTTATTCAGGACGCTGCTCACCTACCTTCCCAATCAAACGTGGTACACGACAAGGGTGTCCTTTATCTCCTTTGTTATTTGCTTTAGTAATAGAACCCTTCTTGATTGCACTGCACAAGCAAGAGATGATTATACCATTTAAAAATGGTCTTAATATACTAAAAATAACTGCGTATGCAGATGATGTGGCGGTTTTCTCTACTAATGTTCCTGATGCGATATTAGGTATAGGTACCGAAGCAGATAAATATGGTTTGGTATCTGGGTATCGGTTAAATACTAGCAAAACGCAAGTAATCATAAACTTTTCCCCAATCACACCAGTAGCTGGAGTGTGTAACGTGGCAACATACCTTGGGGTGAAAATCTCTTCTAATCCTGAATCAATAATTGCACTTAATTATGAACCCCTGTTAAAAGAAACTTCTCTTCTCCTCAAGAAATGGCATAAACTTCCAATGGGGATTCTGGGGCGAATTAACATAACTAAAATGAAGATCTTGCCTAAATTTTTATATCTTTTTCGGTCTATACCTTTAAGAGTGTGTAACACATATTTCAACAGGCTGGAGGGTATCATTAGCAGCTTCATATGGGGGTATAAAAAAGCACGACGGGCTTTATCTTTGCTCAAACTCCCCTATGACCAAGGTGGACTTGGGCTACCAGACTTTAAATTATACTATTGGGCTGCTTTTTTAACGCGATTTCGCAGCTTGCTTATTCCTGACAAAAGCCTCTATTTTCACAGACTTATATTAGGGGGGGAGGCTGCTATGTTTTTATATAGACTTAATGACCCTAACTACTTTAAACGAGTACGTTTTAAGACGATTCGAGATACGGTTAATATCTGGCGATCTATTCTTAACAGGAATAACATCTCCTTACTCCACGCTAAAATGCCCCTTTGGTATAATCCAGGGTTGCCAGGAATTTTTCATGATTCAGCCAGTACTCTGTTTTCGGATAACAGCATAAGTAATCTTGGAGACCTGTATGACCATATTGGATTTTCTACTTTTGAAAAGTTAAAGATGATATATAACCTACCAGAAGGGGCTTGGTTTAAATACAATCAGATCAAGGATTATATTATTCGTAGAACAGGCTCTGACAGCATAGCTGAATCTGAAATCTGGAATTGTATGTATAGAGATTCTGATAAGGCACTGATCAGCTGTGGCTATAAGACTTTTTCTATCCTACATAAAGATGATATCAGTAAGGTGGCAGAAAAGTGGAGTACAAAGTTAGAGGTGATTGTAACTCCAGATATGATAACCTCCTCACTGAACAGTCTAAATAACGCAGTTCAGTCGTCAAGTCTGAAATTACAGCTGTTTCGAACTTTGTTTCAATTGTACTATTCTCCAGACAGGATTTTAAAATGGGCTTGCAATAATGAAATGAATGATCGCACAAAATGTCCTAAATGTGCACTTAAAGGGGCAGACATTGTGCATATGTTCTTTTCATGCCCTGAGCTATCCATTTTTTGGAAGGATGTAGCTGGTGTTATCTCAGCCAAAATGGCTAGGTCAATTGTACTCATGCAAATGGATATTATGATCGGGGTTGTTGGGGCAAATAACAGATTTCGGGACTTGATGAATATACTTTTGACATGTGCTAGATTAGCCATTGCTAGGGTTTGGATTCAAAGTCGCCCCCCTACGGTTATGGAATGGTGGCTTTTGGTTAAAGACATCTATAATATGGAAAGCTCTTTGGCGATAACTAGGGGACAGAAGAAAAAACGAAAAGTGGAAAAACTTTGGGGATTAATTATGTCTTAAATGTTTAAATTGAAATATTGATTTTGAGTATTGTTTTGATTGATGCCTCATCTCACCTGATTTGTCTAATATCTTTGTTAATTTGGAAAAAATATTTTTCTCTTCTCTTTTTTTTTTTTTTTCTTGAGTTATCTGTATTTGATGTCACTCATGATGCTAATAAAAAAAATAAAAAAAAAAAGACAAATAGCTAGAAGAAGAATTCGATTTGTGATGAATAAACTGATGTTTCTAAAAGCTAACACACATTTCTATTGGTTACACATTTCAACCCTTTCCAATTGACATACATTTGAACCCTACCCCCAATCTTCTTACTGCCTGTTACCATGGTAACAGTTCATGGAACACTCAACTGAGCACACAGGTCACAAGTTCAGCACACAATGTTGCTAATCCAACCAGCAATTGTGCAGTTTTTCTTCACCAATAAGAAACATGCTTCTAAAAAACAGAAACATGCAGCCTACTTTTCAGACTAGAATGTTGTCAAACAGCCAATCATTTCTTTTCTTTTTCAAAACTGCATCTTATTCGCCATTTTAGAAAAATCTCATTTTTCAAACTGCCATTTCACATACAGATACCTTCTCACTGCATCCAGACCTCCCTTCAAGATGCGTAGAGTGTGGATTGTGGGACACAGCTATATTTTCTGGAGCCAAAGGTATGCAGAAAATAGAGGCATTTGCCAAATGTAGACATTAAATGGATTGGACAGAGAGAGTTAAAGTGTCACCAATTGATGTCATTGGTTAAATCCTTTTTGCATCTCCAACACCCTGACCTCATAATTGTGCTGACTGGAGTAAGTCTAGAAATGCTTATGAAGGACACCTTTAGAGAATTGATGTCACTTTTCCCCCAAACTGCCTTTGTCTATTCTAACATATGCCAAAGGCAGAAATGGAACTGGTCCAATCAATTTTGTCCACAGATTGAGAAAGCTTGGAAACATGTCAAAAAATCTGTTTCTGCTTTTCTTCGAGATTATAGGATGGGGTCCATTTACCACAACAATCTGCGTTTCAATATGGATGGCATCTGTAGGAGAGATGGTGTACATTTTACAAATGAGGGTAACAGAGTATTACTCATCAACTTTAGACTCTGCATAGGTATTTACTTGTAGGTATCAACATTTCTTAATAAACACAACAGCTCTTTTTAGAGCCACCCAAGATCTAAACACATAAGCTTGATGTATATCTGAAAAATATTACTTTTTTTTGCTTGGAGTCGCGTACCCAATGCATCAGAGTTGTGCACCCAACGCGTAAAAGTCGTGCACCAAATGCGTTGGAGTTGTGCGCGCTTGGCAGCCGCGCTGAGCGCCGGGTGCGCTGGGTGCGCGACTCCTAATTTTACCATAAAAAAAGCACCTATCACTAATTTCCATTATCCTCGGGGACCCCATCCCCCGGGGCCTATATGGAATGTTGGGGACCGTGGGGGAAGCCCCAATGCCCCCACGGTCCCAGCCGGCTCCCCGCATCCTTTGGGAGCCGGCATTGCTTTTCCACATGGGGAGCTGCTATCATGCCGCTCCCCATGTGGAAAAGTAATTTGGTTTGGATTTCCCTGCTCTCTCTTTCAAAATCCAAAGCAAGTTTGCTATGGGAGGGTGGGAGCCACGAGGCTCCCGCCCTCTCATAGCAAACAGCAGTGTCCTGGGGGTGGGCACCCGGTGACACAGCAGGAACCGGCTCTGGGGATTGTGGTCCCCAGGGCCTACAACGGCTCCAGGAGGAGGCCACGTGGCCCCCCCTCCCACAATACACAAAGCCCTGGACTTCGGGGGCCTTTAAACCCCCCCACCACTTATTAGAAATCCCCAGGAGGTATCGGTCTCTAGGGCTGGGGGGCCGTTGAGCTCCCCCACTCATGTATTTTGCTGGGAGGGGCCTTTGAGCCTGCACATAAACAATCTTCAAATGCTGTTTTGCAACTTCTATGTGTGCTGCTTAATGCAGGTTGCAAAATAGATTTTGTCTATGTGCGGGACCTTCCAGCACATAGACAATCATAGGCAATTTGCTGTCTCTATGTGCGCTGCACAATGCAGCACACATTAAAACAGCAAAAACATGGAGAAATAAAGCGTTCTCCTCGTTTCGCCAAGTTAAGACCAGGTTTTCCCTGGTCTTAATTTTGGTACTGCCTCTTATTTACGCAACCCTTTGAATAGGGGGCAGTTTTCAAAATCAATGGGTGTTGCGGTAGAACGCCCATCACAACACCCATCGCCCTCCCCTTTCATGCTAAATACAACACAAAATGATGCCTTATTTACAAGGAAGCTTTAAGTCACGTTAAGTGGCTCAACAATGCCTTGTAAATAAAGTGAGGCCCCTATCGCCATCACAACGTCACTGAAATTGACGTTGTGATGGCGATAGGGGCCTCACTTTATTTACAAGGCATTGTTGAGCCACTTAACGTGATTTGCTCAAACGCTCCATCCATCATCCCCTTTTGTATCGCTTTGTTCGCCCTAAGTGTGGCAGGGTATGCTCAGACGTGAGTCCCTTGCTCACTTGGCCACTGGATTCAAGATAGCCTGGCTGATGAGGATTATGAATCCGAAACCGGTCCCAGGATGCTTGTTTCTGGTCCATGGAAGACATGGCTTGGCAGTTCGGGCTGCACTGTTCCCATGAGGCACAGGATCAGACTGATTTGCTTATAGCCATGTCTGAAATGGGGTGGCTGAGTGGGCTAAAGAATGGTGATGGATTAAACCCCGATCAATTGACTGGGGGTGAGTGTTTGATTTGCTCAAATGCTCCATCCATCATCCCCTTTTGTATCGCTTTGTTCGCCCTAAGTGTGGCAGGGTATGCTCAGACGTGAGTCCCTTGCTCACTTGGCCACTGGATTCAACATAGCCTGGCTGATGAGGATTATGATTCCGAAACTGGTCCCAGGATACTTGTTTCCGGTCCATGGAAGACATGGCTTGGCAGTTCGGGCTGCACTGTTCCCATGAGGCACAGGGTCAGACTGATTTGCATATAGCCATGTCTGAAATGGGGTGGCTGAGTGGGCTAAAGAATGGTGATGGATTAAACCCAGATGAATTGACTGGGGATGAGTGTTTGATTTGCTCAAACGCTCCATCCATCATCCCCTTTTGTTCACCCTAAGTGTGGCAGGGTATGCTCAGACGTGAGTCCCTTGCTCACTTGGCCACTGGATTCAAGATAGCCTGGCTGATGAGGATTATGAATCCGAAACCGGTCCCAGGATGCTTGTTTCCGGTCCATGGAAGACATGGCTTGGCAGTTCGGGCTGCACTGTTCCCCTGAGGCACAGGGTCAGACTGATTTGCATATAGCCATGTCTGAAATGGGGTGGCTGAGTGGGCTAAAGAATGGTGATGGATTACACCCAGATCAATTGACTGGGGGTGAGTGTTTGATTTGCTCAAACGCTCCATCCATCATCCCCTTTTGTATCGCTTTGTTCGCCCTAAGTGTGGTAGGGTATGCTCAGACGTGAGTCCCTTGCTCACTTGGCCCCTGGATTCAAGATAGCCTGGCTGATGAGGATTATGAATGTGAAACCGGTCCCAGGATGCTTGTTTCCGGTCCATGGAAGACATGGCTTGGCAGTTCGGGCTGCACTGTTCCCATGAGGCACAGGGTCAGACTGATTTGCATATAGCCATGTCTGAAATGGGGTGGCTGAGTGGGCTAAAGAATGGTGATGGATTAAACCCAGATCAATTGACTGGGGGTGAGTGTTTGATTTGCTCAACGCTCCATCCATCATCCCCTTTTGTATCGCTCTGCATCGATGAAGAGCACGCTACAAAATTAGTTTTATTAAATAAATTGTTTACTTACCTCCAATTATCCATATTCTGGTTTTTGGCATCCTGGCACTGGTTTCGGGGTAACACCGCTCTTATGCAGTTTTCAATACACATACCCTTTATTTCATTATTAATAAATGAAAAGAGATAGCAAAGAAGCACTTAAAACTTATATATAAGTTTCAAGCTTTGGACTGCGGTGACTTTGATTGAAAGAAACCTGGAGAACATGGCAGTGATTCTTACTTTACTTCTAGTAAAAGCTTTGCCTCTATGCAAAACTTTCAAAGACTATTAAGCGTAATTTAACCAGACTTTGGTTCCTTCTGATACCAATCGTGCAAATGAGAGGAAACTGGTCCTTTTTTGGTGATAGAACCGCTTATATTTATGCCACTATAGAACTGAATCAATGTAACTACCTTTATGCACCTGTCCTTATCGAGCTGAGGAGCACAGGCAGGGGCGTAACACATAGTGGGCATACCGCGTGCGAGTCGCCCCTCCATATCCTATCCATATACCGACCAACCCTTCCTCCCCTTACAAAGTAACACCAGGCAAGTAGATGGTCTTCACTGCGTAATCTTTATTACATTCAAGTAAGCGCAATCATTACTTGGTTGATGCACTATCAACCCATGACCATTTATACATTTTTAAAACCACACACATTGATACAAGGCCATAGGCTTGTGCAATATATACCATATAGCCAACAATTGATACATTTGTATTTACAGAAGGACTCTCCATAAAGCAGCACCCTTGATGTGGGTTGGTTGCGCCACCAGGCCACGACCAATTGTTCGTGGGGTTGCGCCAGCAGGCCACAACCCATTCTTCCCAGCTCTGCTGATGAATAACTACCCGCTGTCTTTCTCCTAGACGCGGCCACCAAATTTCTCACCACAACACTGGCATCTCGTGTAGAGCCGGAGAGTCCAGAACCACCAGCAGGTCAGCCCCCTCTCCCACCAGCCCGGAGCCCCATCGAGCATCCGCCCTTTTGTTCCAGGATCAGACCGTTCCCGCCAATCCGGATTCCCTGCCATTTTTCTGGCCAGGGTCTCCGCCACAGGGGGAAAAGCTTCCTGGCACTCTCGCCCTCCCCCCAACCGCCACTACCCCTTCTTCCTCCTCCAGAGCTATGGCACCTAAGATGGTGTGGATGAACAATTCCAAACCTGGTACTGCCAGATTCACTCCATCCGCCAAATATAGTTACCCTTGTGCTGCCTGGATCAAATTATGTCTGATGGGCCGTATGGGTGAAACTCAAAAGTTTCGCCACTTCTTGATTTAATTTCTTCACTGACCTATTCACTGCCACTGCTGGTGCATTATTGGACCAGATCCTACGTGGGATCATTTCCAACCAAAATATTGAGGTCCTCGGGAAAGCCTGCTGAACCTTCGACAGCATATAAAAAAGCTCATCCTTCACCCCTCTCCGGCCCGCTGGGATCATGTTGTTACCCCCTGAGTGTACCACCAGCATGTCTGGGATGGGCATGCCCCTATCCAGGGCCTTTCGCAAATGCGCTATCCTTAAACAGCTGCCCCTCTGTCCCTTCCCAGTGGTGATCAATACCTTTCCCCCATTGTGACCCTTTCTCTCTGGCGTTCCCAAAAAATTGCCCTGCTCTTCGTACATAAGAATGGCCGCACCAGCATACCTGCATCTGCTGCCTTGAGACCTCTGCAGTTAAATAAAATAAATTGAGAGAGAAAAGGAAAGATAGCCTCCATTAAGTGACTGGTACCCGATAAGGCGCTGTCTCCCCAGCACTCCACTTAAGTTAACTTCAGTCTGACGTAGCTCTCAAAACAGGATGACTACCATCTGCCTACCCGCTTGATGGTGTCAGCGGGGAGGCCTAATGCAACCGCAGTCATAGCTACCCCAATGCGGAAGGAATGCGACGTGAAATGCGCCGCATCCTCCCCCAACTTGGCCAAAGATCGCTTGCATAGGCTTGAAAACTGAAATCTCATGAGGGGAGAACCATTCTTGTGTACCAGCAGTCTACCGTCTCCCTTCTTCAGGCGTACCTCCATAAACTCCTGCATCAGTGTTACCGGACAATATACGGTCCCTGGCACTGCTCTCAATAGGACCCAGGACCCCTTTCCCAAGGGGTCTGTCTTGGACCTCCTCACTTTCCCCTGAAGCATTCCCTCTGTGATTAGCACATCCGACCACCTGATCCCCCCTTTTTTATCAACTTTTGAGGACGGCACTATCTCCGATATTCGGAAAGCTCCAAAGAAGGCCAAGGTGTAAGCCAGTCGCAACAGCTACGTCTCATAGGAGGAGCTGCATATTTGGGGTAGTACTTCCAAAATCCTTATCAATCTACTGGCGTCTAATGGCCTCCTGTCATCTGCTGCCACCGAAGCCAATTCAGTTGCCCCACCAAGATTTGCAGCTGATGAAGAGTGACCTTGCGTGCTGCTAAACACTCATCTACGGATTACTCAAAATCTCTCACCTTCCCCTGCGGGAGGCGACACACTCCCTCCACTGTGTCAATTTCTATACCCAGGAAAATTTAGCAGGTGGCCGGACCTTCAGTTTTTTCACCCACCAACGGTACCCCCTAGCGGTACCCCAAGTGCCTCCGCCAGCCGCTGGAAGCCCAGTAGAGCCTTCCCGCAAGTTGGCGAGCCCGATAGACCCATAAACAGGAAATCATCCAGATAATGCACGACAACACGCGAGCCGACTAAGTCCTGCACCGCCCACTCCAGAAAACGACTGAAGGTTTCAAATACTGCGCATGCTATTGAACACCCCATAGGCATACATAAGTCCATGTAGAACTGCCCTTCAATCGTGAAACCTAGAAGCTTAGTATCCTCCGGGTGTACAGGCAGAAGGCGAAAGGCTGCCTCCACATCCGCTTTAGCCATTAGGGCTCCCCTCCCCATATTCTGCAGTCTCTGGATAGCCGTGTCAAATGTGGTGTACCGCACTGCGCAAAGTACCGGATTTAGCCTGTCATTAACTGACTCACCATGGGGACTAGACAGGTTGTGTATCAGTCGTTATTTCCCTGCTTCCTTCTTTGCCACCAAGAACAAAGGAGAGCAAACCAGATCCTGCCTTGGGGGGTGTTGAAAGGGTCCCGCCACCCTCCCCAATGCTAACTCTTTCAGAATCTTTTTCCACGCCACCTCTGGATTCCTCAACACTAACCGCTGGTTCCGTGGAAAGACTGATAAAGGTGGGGCACTGGAAGGGATGTGAAAACCAAATTTAAAACCTTGATATAGCAGCTGTACCTCTTCCCCTTTGTCATAACGACTGAACAAGTGCGCCAGAACATGCAAACGTGTGGGCGTAGGCAGAGCATTAGGATGACTGGGCAGGGCGTCCTTTGCCTACTCTTGGGCTGGGGCACGCTGCTCTTTGTGTTTCCCCAACTTTTTAGAACACCTGCTTTCGGGATGACCCTGCACTCCACAGAAGTAGCATATGTGCTTGAACTTGCATGCTGATCCCCTATTGCACTCATTCATGTTAAACTTCCAGAAAGCTTGTCTCTTATCACCGCCCCCTTTTCCCCTCGAAAGGAGTGCATAGGCCTGCCAACCGGTGTTGATGAGTGAAACTCAGCGTACCATATATTCATCTCCCTCTGATCCCATGCCACCTCCGGCCTCACCGCCTTCATCTGTCTAAATTTGTTGTCATATTGCAACCAAGCCAACCCCTGAAATTCTGTTGCCGCCCCGTGAATCATTGACATGTAGCTTATCAACTGTGCCGCCAATCCTGGCAAATGCTCTACCATGATTGCTGCATATATCGCGAACCCCGTAATCCAATTCTTGATCGACCATTCAACCCGAACTTTTTTTTGCTTAACTTCCCCTTCCTTGCCCACCCTGTTCTTCCCGGGTACCTCTCCCGCGTTGATCAATTCGAACACATCTATGAATTCTCCCCTGAAAATCTTCTCTCTGGTTTCTGGCGGCACATGCCATGTAATACCCGCTGACGGTGCCAGCGCCAATGATGAGGAGCCATAGATCACTGAGCTTTACGTTATGGGATGTTGTGCTGTAACCACCCCGCCCTGGGAGCCTGGCGCTATGGGTGTGATTGGCCCTGGCAATCCTGCATTATTAACTGGACTTTGCAATACTGCCGCCACCACCATGGGAGATTATGCCACCCCACCTGACTGGACCCAAACTTGTGCCACCCCACTGCTTTGGTGTGCTACCACCAGGACGGTGACCCCCTGAATAGGTGCGCCAGGGGCTGCCGTTGCCAATCCTGACAGTGTTGCTACGGGGAGTACCAAGCTGTGCTGCAGCCCTTCTACCGGCGTAGGCTCCCCATTCCTCTGATCCTTCCGTGCAGAAGCGTCAGAAGCATGATTATTGTCCCCAATTGCCAGAGGATAGCCCGCTGCCACTCCCTCACCTGCAGTGCTGGCCCTCGTTTCAATGACCTTCTTCGCCTTCTCCTGATGCGCTTTTCTGTAGTGTTCGGGCACCCTCCTTGTGCGTTTGGATGATGGAACCTCTTGCTGTGTACTCTCTTTGACCACTTGGGTAGGCGCCTTCAAGGCCCAGTCAATACCGCCTTTCTTTGCGACCTCCAACAACGCCGACAGTGATCGCAATTCTTCCAGTGTAGTGGGAGGCCCCTTAGCTCCCTGTGACCGTTTCGGTGGCATCCTGCTCACTAAATGAAACAAAACAGTTACCCGATGCCCACATCATTCTTCCCCTTTGCCCTCTTGACAGGCCTTGCATGCAGTGCTCGCCTTAACATCGCTCTGCCCGCCTGCCACGCCCTTCAAGCATGGTCCTCAATGCCAACCAGCAATTGCTTATCATAAGCGACTAGGGTGCCATGTAAAACTGGGACCCCCCATCTACAACAAAATATAGGGTATTTTCTTACTATCCCCTAACTATTTGCTTAACTGGCAGCAACAGTCTACAACCAGATACAGGGTGCCCCTTACTATCCATTTAACTAGCAGCGACAGTGAGCCGGAATTAAATACCAGTACCGGCCTCTGTTTCCCACTGCTAAGGCTCCGGAGACGCCTGCGCGTCATCTCATTTCCAAAGGGGATGCCATTCCCCGTCTTTAGCCACGCAAATTTCTCTAATGCCGGGCCTCCACTCCCCGCGGCCGGGCTCCCTCCGCAGCCTGCATTCATGCTCCCCGCCATCCATGCCTCCTGCAAACCTGTCTGCAGCCCCCGCGTCCATCGATGCTTCTCGCACTCTGAAGCCTGCCCCTTACGCTTAGCCGGCACACAGTGTGCAAGGTAATCTACCGACGGTTACTTTGGACATTTTTTTGCCGCCCAGCGCTGCCATCAGCGCATCTCGCGCTCCGGTGCCTGTTCCAGCCAACGCCGAACAGGTACTGCTGAACCCTTGCAATACAGCTCCCAGGAATAAATAGCCAGCACCAGCTGTAAAGGAACAGCGTGCGACACCCATAGAACCAATTGCACATATTACAACATTGTTACCTTACTGCCGACGAAAATGTTTGCCGCCCCGTGCTGCCATCAACACTTCTCGCGCTCCGGTGCCTGTTCCCGCCAGCGCCGTGCAGGTACTGCCGAACCCTATGAAACACAGCTCCCAGTTATAAATAGCGATACAAAAGGGGATGATGGACGGAGCGTTTGAACAAATCAAACACTCACCCCCAGTCAACTGATCTGGGTTTAATCCATCACCATTCTTTAGTTCACTTGGCCACTGGATTCAAGATAGCCTGGCTGATGAGGATTATGAATCCGAAACCGGTCCCAGGATGCTTATTTCCGGTCCAGGGAAGACATGGCTTGGCAGTTCGGGCTGGACTGTTCCCATAAGGCACAGGGTCAGACTGATTTGCATATACCCATGTCTGAACTGGGGTGGCTGAGTGAACTAAAGAATGGTGATGGATTAAACCCAGATCAGTTGACTGGGGGTGAGTGTTTGATTTGTTCAAACGCTCCGTCCATCATCCCCTTTTGTATCGCTTTGTTCGCCCTAAGTGTGGCAGGGTATACTCAGACGTGAGTCCCTTGTTCACTTGGCCACTGGAATCAAGATAGCCTGGCTGATGAGGATTATGAATCCGAAACCGGTCCCAGGATGCTTATTTCCGGTCCAGGGAAGACATGGCTTGGCAGTTCGGGCTGGACTGTTCCCATAAGGCACAGGGTCAGACTGATTTGCATATAGCCATGTCTGAACTGGGGTGGCTGAGTGAACTAAAGAATGGTGATGGATTAAACCCAGATCAGTTGACTGGGGGTGAATGTTTGATTTGTTCAAACGCTCCGTCCATCATCCCCTTTTGTATCGCTTTGTTCGCCCTAAGTGTGGCAGGGTATACTCAGACGTGAGTCCCTTGTTCACTTGGCCACTGTATTCAAGATAGCCTGGCTGATGAGGATTATGAATCCGAAACCGGTCCCAGGATGCTTATTTCCGGTCCAGGGAAGACATGGCTTGGTAGTTCGGGCTGGACTGTTCCCATAAGGCACAGGGTCAGACTGATTTGCATATAGCCATGTCTGAACTGGGGTGGCTGAGTGAACTCAAGAATGGTGATGGATTAAACCCAGATCAGTTGACTGGGGGTGAGTGTTTGATTTGTTCAAACGCTCCGTCCATCATCCCCTTTTGTATCGCTTTGTTCGCCCTAAGTGTGGCAGGGTATACTCAGACGTGAGTCCCTTGTTCACTTGGCCACTGGATTCAAGATAGCCTGGCTGATGAGGATTATGAATCCGAAACTGGTCCCAGGATGCTTATTTCCGGTCCAGGTAAGACATGGCTTGGCAGTTCGGGCTGGACTGTTCCCATAAGGCACAGGGTCAGACTGATTTGCATATAGCCATGTCTGAACTGGGGTGGCTGAGTGAACTGAAGAATGGTGATGGATTAAACCCAGATCAGTTGACTGGGGGTGAGTGTTTGATTTGTTCAAACGCTCCGTCCATCAACCCTTTTGTATCGCTTTGTTCGCCCTAAGTGTGGCAGGGTATACTCAGACGTGAGTCCCTTGTTCACTTGGCCACTGGATTCAAGATAGCCTGGCTGATGAGGATTATGAATCCGAAACCGGTCCCAGGATGCTTATTTCCGGTCCAGGGAAGACATGGCTTGGCATTTCGGGCTGGACTGTTCCCATAAGGCACAGGGTCAGACTGCTTTGCATATAGCCATATCTGAACTGGGGTGGCTGAGTGAACTAAAGAATGGTGATGGATTAAACCCAGATCAGTTGACTGGGGGTGAGTGTTTGATTTGTTCAAACGCTCCGTCCATCATCCCCTTTTGTATCGCTTTGTTCGCCCTAAGTGTGGCAGGGTATACTCAGACGTGAGTCCCTTGTTCACTTGGCCACTGGATTCAAGATAGACTGGCTGATGAGGATTATGAATCCGAAACCGGTCCCAGGATGCTTATTTCCGGTCCAGGGAAGACATGGCTTGGCAGTTCGGGCTGGACTGTTCCCATAAGGCACAGGGTCAGACTGATTTGCATATAGCCATGTCTGAACTGGGGTGGTTGAGTGAACTAAAGAATGGTGATGGATTAAACCCAAATCAGTTGACTGGGGGTGAATGTTTGATTTGTTCAAACGCTCCGTCCATCATCCCCTTTTGTATCGCTTTGTTCGCCCTAAGTGTGGCAGGGTATACTCAGACGTGAGTCCCTTGTTCACTTGGCCACTGGATTCAAGATAGCCTGGCTGATGAGGATTATGAATCCGAAACCGGTCCCAGGATGCTTATTTCCGGTCCAGGGAAGACATGGCTTGGCAGTTCAGGCTGGACTGTTCCCATAAGGCACAGGGTCAGACTGATTTGCATATAGCCATGTCTGAACTGGGGTCGCTGAGTGAACTAAAGAATGCTGATGGATTAAACCCAGATCAGTTGACTGGGGGTGAGTGTTTGATTTGTTCAAACGCTCCGTCCATCATCCCCTTTTGTATCGCTTTGTTCGCCCTAAGTGTGGCAGGGTATACTCAGACATGAGTCCCTTGTTCACTTGGCCACTGGATTCAAGATAGCCTGGCTGATGAGGATTATGAATCCGAAACCGGTCCCAGGATGCTTATTTCCGGTCCAGGGAAGACATGGCTTGGCAGTTCGGGCTGGACTGTTCCCATAAGGCACAGGGTCAGACTGATTTGCATATAGCATGTCTGAACTAGGGTGGCTGAGTGAACTAAAGAATGGTGATCGATTAAACCCAGATCAGTTGACTGGGGGTGAGTGTTTGATTTGTTCAAACGCTCCGTCCATCATCCCCTTTTGTATCGCTTTGTTCGCCCTAAGTGTGGCAGGGTATACTCAGACGTGAGTCCCTTGTTCACTTGGCCACTGGATTCAAGATAGCCTGGCTGATGAGGATTATGAATCCGAAACAGTCCCAGGATGCTTATTTCCGGTCCAGGGAAGACATGGCTTGGCAGTTTCGGGCTGGACTGTTCCCATAAGGCACAGGGTCAGACTGATTTGCATATAGCCATGTCTGAACTGGGGTGGCTGAGTGAACTAAAGAATGGTGATGGATTAAACCCAGATCAGTTGACTGGGGGTGAGTGTTTGATTTGTTCAAACGCTCCGTCCATCATCCCCTTTTGTTTCGCTTTGTTCGCCCTAAGTGTGGGAGGGTATACTCAGACGTGAATCCCTTGTTCACTTGGCCACTGGATTCAAGATAGCCTAGCTGATGAGGATTATGAATCCGAAACCGGTCCCAGGATGCTTATTTCCGGTCCAGGGAAGACATGGCTTGGCAGTTCGGGCTGGACTGTTCCCATAAGGCACAGGGTCAGACTGATTTGCATGTAGCCATGTCTGAACTGGGGTGGCTGAGTGAACTAAAGAATGGTGATGGATTAAACCCAGATCAGTTGACTGGGGGTGAATGTTTGATTTGTTCAAACGCTCCGTCCATCATCCCCTTTTGTATCGCTTTGTTCGCCCTAAGTGTGGCAGGGTATACTCAGACGTGAGTCCCTTATTCACTTGGCCACTGGATTCAAGATAGCATGGCTGATGAGGATTATGAATCCGAAACCGGTCCCAGGATGCTTATTTCCGGTCCAGGGAAGACATGGCTTGGCAGTTCGGGCTGGACTGTTCCCATAAGGCACAGGGTCATACTGATTTGCATATAGCATGTCTGAACTGGGGTGGCTGAGTGAACTAAAGAATGGTGATCGATTAAACCCAGATCAGTTGACTGGGGGTGAGTGTTTGATTTGTTCAAACGCTCCGTCCATCATCCCCTTTTGTATCGCTTTGTTCGCCCTAAGTGTGGCAGGGTATACTCAGACGTGAGTCCCTTGTTCACTTGGCCACCTGATTCAAGATAGCCTGGCTGATGAGGATTATGAATCCGAAACCGGTCCCAGGATGCTTATTTCCGGTCCAGGGAAGACATGGCTTGGCAGTTCCGGCTGGACTGTTCCCATAAGGCACAGGGTCAGACTGATTTGCATATAGCCATATCTGAACTGGGGTGGCTGAGTGAACTAAAGAATGGTGATGGATTAAACCCAGATCAGTTGACTGGGGGTGAGTGTTTGATTTGTTCAAACGCTCCGTCCATCATCCCCTTTTGTATCGCTTTGTTCGCCCTAAGTGTGGCAGGGTATACTCAGCCGTGAGTCCCTTGTTCACTTGGCCACTGGATTCAAGATAGCCTAGCTGATGAGGATTATGAATCCGAAACCGGTCCCAGGATGCTTAATTCCGGTCCAGGGAAGACATGGCTTGGCAGTTCGGGCTGGACTGTTCCCATAAGGCACAGGGTCAGACTGATTTGCATATACCCATGTCTGAACTGGGGTGGCTGAGTGAACTAAAGAATGGTGATGGATTAAACCCAGATCAGTTGACTGGGGGTGAGTGTTTGATTTGTTCAAACGCTCCGTCCATCATCCCCATTTGTATCGCTTTGTTCGCCCTAAGTGTGGCAGGGTATACTCAGACGTGAGTCCCTTGTTCACTTGGCCACTGGATTCAAGATAGACTGGCTGATGAGGATTATGAATCCGAAACCGGTCCCAGGATGCTTATTTCCGGTCCAGGGAAGACATGGGTTGGCAGTTCGGGCTGGACTGTTCCCATAAGGCACAGGGTCAGACTGATTTGCATATAGCCATGTCTGAACTGGGGTGGCTGAGTGAACTAAAGAATGGTGATGGATTAAACCCAGATCAGTTGACTGGGGGTGAATGTTTGATTTGTTCAAACGCTCCGTCCATCATCCCCTTTTGTATCGCTTTGTTCGCCCTAAGTGTGGCAGGGTATACTCAGACGTGAGTCCCTTGTTCACTTGGCCACTGGATTCAAGATAGCCTGGCTGATGAGGATTATGAATCCGAAACCGGTCCCAGGATGCTTATTTCCGGTCCAGGGAAGACATGGCTTGGCAGTTCGGGCTGGACTGTTCCCATAAGGCACAGGGTCAGACTGATTTGCATATAGCCATGTCTGAACTGGGGTGGCTGAGTGAACTAAATAATGGTGATGGATTAAACCCAGATCAGTTGACTGGGGGTGAATGTTTGATTTGTTCAAACGCTCCGTCCATCATCCCCTTTTGTATCGCTTTGTTCGCCCTAAGTGTGGCAGGGTATACTCAGACGTGAGTCCCTTGTTCACTTGGCCACTGGATTCAAGATAGCATGGCTGATGAGGATTATGAATCCGAAACCGGTCCCAGGATGCTTATTTCCGGTCCAGGGAAGACATGGCTTGGCAGTTCGGGCTGGACTGTTCCCATACGGCACAGGGTCAGACTGATTTGCATATAGCATGTCTGAACTGGGGTGGCTGAGTGAACTAAAGAATGCTGATGGATTAAACCCAGATCAGTTGACTGGGGGTGAGTGTTTGATTTGTTCAAACGCTCCGTCCATCATCCCCTTTTGTATCGCTTTGTTCGCCCTAAGTGTGGCAGGGTATACTCAGACGTGAGTCCCTTGTTCACTTGGCCACTGGATTCAAGATAGCCTGGCTGATGAGGATTATGAATCCGAAACCGGTCCCAGGATGCTTATTTCCGGTCCAGGGAAGACATGGCTTGGCAGTTCGGGCTGGACTGTTCCCATAAGGCACAGGGTCAGACTGATTTGCATATAGCATGTCTGAACTGGGGTGGCTGAGTGAACTAAAGAATGGTGATCGATTAAACCCAGATCAGTTGACTGGGGGTGAGTGTTTGATTTGTTCAAACGCTCCGTCCATCATCCCCTTTTGTATCGCTTTGTTCGCCCTAAGTGTGGCAGGGTATACTCAGACGTGAGTCCCTTGTTCACTTGGCCACTGGATTCAAGATAGCCTGGCTGATGAGGATTATGAATCCGAAACAGTCCCAGGATGCTTATTTCCGGTCCAGGGAAGACAAGGCTTGGCAGTTTCGGGCTGGACTGTTCCCATAAGGCACAGGGTCAGACTGATTTGCATATAGCCATGTCTGAACTGGGGTGGCTGAGTGAACTAAAGAATGGTGATGGATTAAACCCAGATCAGTTGACTGGGGGTGAGTGTTTGATTTGTTCAAACGCTCCGTCCATCATCCCCTTTTGTATCGCTTTGTTCGCCCTAATTGTGGGAGGGTATACTCAGACGTGAGTCCCTTGTTCACTTGGCCACTGGATTCAAGATAGCCTAGCTGATGAGGATTATGAATCCGAAACCGGTCCCAGGATGCTTATTTCCGGTCCAGGGAAGACATGGCTTGGCAGTTCGGGCTGGACTGTTCCCATAAGGCACAGGGTCAGACTGATTTGCATGTAGCCATGTCTGAACTGGGGTGGCTGAGTGAACTAAAGAATGGTGATGGATTAAACCCAGATCAGTTGACTAGGGGTGAGTGTTTGATTTGTTCAAACGCTCCGTCCATCATCCCCTTTTGTATCGCTTTGTTCGCCCTAAGAGTGGCAGGGTATACTCAGACGTGAGTCCCTTGTTCACTTGGCCACTGGATTCAAGATAGCCTGGCTGATGAGGATTATGAATCCGAAACCGGTCCCAGGATGCTTATTTCCGGTCCAGGGAAGACATGGCTTGGCAGTTCAGGCTGGACTGTTCCCATAAGGCACAGGGTCAGACTGATTTGCATATAGCCATGTCTGAACTGGGGTGGCTGAGTGAACTAAAGAATGGTGATGGATTAAACCCAGATCAGTTGACTGGGGGTGAGTGTTTGATTTGTTCAAACGCTCCGTCCATCATCCCCTTTTGTATCGCTTTGTTCGCCCTAAGTGTGGCAGGGTATACTCAGACGTGAGTCCCTTGTTCACTTGTCCACTGGATTCAAGATAGCCTAGCTGATGAGGATTATGAATCCGAAACCGGTCCCAGGATGCTTATTTCCGGTCCAGGGAAGACATGGCTTGGCAGTTCGGGCTGGACTGTTCCCATAAGGCACAGGGTCAGACTGATTTGCATATACCCATGTCTGAACTGGGGTGGCTGAGTGAACTAAAGAATGGTGATGGATTAAACCCAGATCAGTTGACTGGGGGTGAGTGTTTGATTTGTTCAAACGCTCCGTCCATCATCCCCTTTTGTATCGCTTTGTTCGCCCTAAGTGTGGCAGGGTATACTCAGACGTGAGTCCCTTGTTCACTTGGCCACTGGATTCAAGATAGCCTGGCTGATGAGGATTATGAATCCGAAACCGGTCCCAGGATGCTTATTTCCGGTCCAGGGAAGACATGGCTTGACAGTTCGGGCTGGACTGTTCCCATAAGGCACAGGGTCAGACTGATTTGCATATAGCCATGTCTGAACTGGGGTGGCTGAGTGAACTAAAGAATGGTGATGGATTAAACCCAGATCAGTTGACTGGGGGTGAGTGTTTGATTTGTTCAAACGCTCCGTCCATCATCCCCTTTTGTATCGCTTTGTTCGCCCTAAGTGTGGCAGGGTATACTCAGACGTGAGTCCCTTGTTCACTTGGCCACTGGATTCAAGATAGCCTGGCTGATGAGGATTATGAATCTGAAACCGGTCCCAGGATGCTTATTTCCGGTCCAGGGAAGACATGGCTTGGCAGTTCGGGCTGGACTGTTCCCATAAGGCACAGGGTCAGACTGATTTGCATATAGCCATGTCTGAACTGAGGTGGCGTAGTGAACTAAAGAATGGTGATGTATTAAACCCAGATCAGTTGACTGGGGGTGAGTGTTTGATTTGTTCAAACGCTCCGTCCATCATCCCCTTTTGTATCGCTTTGTTCGCCCTAAGTGTGGCAGGGTATACTCAGACGTGAGTCCCTTGTTCACTTGGCCACTGGATTCAAGATAGCCTGGCTGATGAGGATTATGAATCCGAAACCGGTCCCAGGATGCTTATTTCCGGTCCAGGGAAGACATGGCTTGGCAGTTCGGGCTGGACTGTTCCCATAAGGCACAGGGTCAGACTGATTTGCATATAGCATGTCTGAACTGGGTGATGCACCGTTACATCGCAACTTTTACAACGGGAGTCTTTTACAACGGAACTTTTACAATGCAGGATCCATTGCATCGGATGCCATTACAACGCATGGCATTACATAGCAGATGCTATTACAACGCATGACATTACATCATAAGTATAGGTAAGTATTTACGTTTTTTTTAATTTTATTAATATTAATTATAATTAAATATATTTATTTATGTTTTTTAATATTATTAATTTATTATTTATTATATTAATTAAAGTAATTTTTAAAATAAGTACAGGTGTACAGGGGTGTTTTTAGGTTTCAGGGTAGGGTTTGGGTTTTGGGGTACAGGGGTGTTTTTAGGTTTCAGGGTAGGGTTTTGGGTTTTGGGGTACAGGGGTGTTTTTAGGTTTCAAGGTAGGGTTTGGGTTTTGGGGTACAGGGGTATTTTTAGGTTTTAGGGTTGGGTTTGGGTTTTGGGGTACAGGGGTGTTTTAGGGTTCAGGGTTGGGTTTGTGCTTAGGGCTAATTAAATTATATTTACCATTTATAAATTAATTAAAATATATTTATTAAATTAAATTAATTATATTATATTAATTACAATTTTTAATTAAATTAATTAAATTAAATAAATTATTTTAATTAATTTAATTTAATTACAATTTTAAAAATATTTAAATTAAATTAATTTCATTATATTAATTAATTAAAATTAATTACAATTTTTATTAAAATTAAATTAAATAAATAGATTTAAATCTATTAAATTAAATTAATTACTATTTTAAAATGTATTTTGATTAAATTAATTAAATTAAATTAATTAAATTAACTTAATTACATTTTTTTTAAAAAGGTATACTTACCTATACTTACGATGTAATGCCATGCGTTGTAATAGCATCTGCTATGTAATGCCATGCGTTGTAATGGCATCCGATGTAATGGATCCTGCGTTGTAAAAATTCCGATGTAACGGAATGCGTTGTAAAAAACCGCGATGTAGTGACACCAATCCAAAACTGGGGTGGCTGAGTGAACTAAAGAATGGTGATCGATTAAACCCAGATCAGTTGACTGGGGGTGAGTGTTTGATTTGTTCAAACGCTCCGTCCATCATCCCCTTTTGTATCGCTTTGTTCGCCCTAAGTGTGGCAGGGTATACTCAGACGTGAGTCCCTTGTTCACTTGGCCACTGGATTCAAGATAGCCTGGCTGATGAGGATTATGAATCCGAAACAGTCCCAGGATGCTGCTTTCCCGTCCAGGGAAGACATGGCTTGGCAGTTTCGGGCTGGACTGTTCCCATAAGGCACAGGGTCAGACTGATTTGCATATAGCCATGTCTGAACTGGGGTGGCTGAGTGAACTAAAGAATGGTGATGGATTAAACCCAGATCAGTTGACTGGGGGTGAGTGTTTGATTTGTTTAAACGCTCCGTCCATCATCCCCTTTTGTATCGCTTTGTTCGCCCTAAGTGTGGGAGGGTATACTCAGACGTGAGTCCCTTCTTCACTTGGCCACTGGATTGAAGATAGCCTAGCTGATGAGGATTATGAATCCGAAACCGGTCCCAGGATGCTTATTTCCGGTCCAGGGAAGACATGGCTTGGCAGTTCGGGCTGGACTGTTCCCATAAGGCACAGGGTCAGACTGATTTGCATATAGCCATGTCTGAACTGGGGTGGCTGAGTGAACTAAAGAATGGTGATGGATTAAACCCAGATCAGTTGACTGGGGGTGACTGTTTGATTTGTTCAAACGCTCCGTCCATCATCCCCTTTTGTATCGCTTTGTTCGCCCTAAGTGTGGCAGGGTATACTCAGACGTGAGTCCCTTGTTCACTTGGCCACTGGATTCAAGATAGCCTAGCTGATGAGGATTATGACTCCGAAACCGGTCCCAGGATGCTTATTTCCGGTCCAGGGAAGACATGGCTTGGCAGTTCGGGCTGGACTGTTCCCATAAGGCACAGGGTCAGACTGATTTGCATATACCCATGTCTGAACTGGGGTGGCTGAGTGAACTAAAGAATGGTGATGGATTAAACCCAGATCAGTTGACTGGGGGTGAGTGTTTGATTTGTTCAAACGCTCCGTCCATCATCCCCTTTTGTATCGCTTTGTTCGCCCTAAGTGTGGCAGGGTATACTCAGACGTGAGTCCCTTGTTCACTTGGCCACTGGATTCAAGATAGCCTAGCTGATGAGGATTATGAATCCGAAACCGGTCCCAGGATGCTTATTTCCGGTCCAGGGAAGACATGGCTTGGCAGTTCGGGCTGGACTGTTCCCATAAGGCACAGGGTCAGACTGATTTGCATATAGCCATGTCTGAACTGGGGTGGCTGAGTGAACTAAAGAATGGTGATGGATTAAACCCAGATCAGTTGACTGGGGGTGAATGTTTGATTTGTTCAAACGCTCCGTCCATCATCCCCTTTTGTATCGCTTTGTTCGCCCTAAGTGTGGCAGGGTATACTCAGACGTGAGTCCCTTGTTCACTTGGCCACTGGATTCAAGATAGCCTGGCTGATGAGGATTATGAATCTGAAACCGGTCCCAGGATGCTTATTTCCGGTCCAGGGAAGACATGGCTTGGCAGTTCGGGCTGGACTGTTCCCATAAGGCACAGGGTCAGACTGATTTGCATATAGCCATGTCTGAACTGAGGTGGCGTAGTGAACTAAAGAATGGTGATGTATTAAACCCAGATCAGTTGACTGGGGGTGAGTGTTTGATTTGTTCAAACGCTCCGTCCATCATCCCCTTTTGTATCGCTTTGTTCGCCCTAAGTGTGGCAGGGTATACTCAGACGTGAGTCCCTTGTTCACTTGGCCACTGGATTCAAGATAGCCTGGCTGATGAGGATTATGAATCTGAAACCGGTCCCAGGATGCTTATTTCCGGTCCAGGGAAGACATGGCTTGGCAGTTCGGGCTGGACTGTTCCCATAAGGCACAGGGTCAGACTGATTTGCATATAGCCATGTCTGAACTGAGGTGGCGTAGTGAACTAAAGAATGGTGATGTATTAAACCCAGATCAGTTGACTGGGGGTGAGTGTTTGATTTGTTCAAACGCTCCGTCCATCATCCCCTTTTGTATCGCTTTGTTCGCCCTAAGTGTGGCAGGGTATACTCAGACGTGAGTCCCTTGTTCACTTGGCCACTGGATTCAAGATAGCCTAGCTGATGAGGATTATGAATCCGAAACCGGTCCCAGGATGCTTATTTCCGGTCCAGGGAAGACATGGCTTGGCAGTTCGGGCTGGACTGTTCCCATAAGGCACAGGGTCAGACTGATTTGCATATAGCCATGTCTGAACTGGGGTGGCTGAGTGAACTAAAGAATGGTGATGGATTAAACCCAGATCAGTTGACTGGGGGTGAGTGTTTGATTTGTTCAAACACTCCGTCCATCATCCCCTTTTGTATCGCCCAGTTATAAATAGCCAGCACCGGCTGTAAAGGAACAGCACGTGACCTTTACTCCACATGACAGAAAGGAAAACCCGCACGCCTTCACTGCATGCTACGCAGCTACAAGGCCCCCTCACCTGGATAATCCGCTAGACCGGAAGCAGCCAAATACATTGTGTCTCCGATCCACCAGACACCGCGGTGAAGACACAAATAGGGCTTCTCCCTCGAGCCCTCAGGCCTTTATCTCCTTCATTCAAGGAGGGTCGCTAGCCCCTTGGCCACCCCCCTCCACATTCCTGTACTCTGGTAAATTTCCTCTCCTACCTACAACCCGGAAGTTTACTCCCGCCCGAGGTACCACTAAGGCTCCCCCGTCCCTAGGCGTGGGGGGGGGTAGCCAAGACCCCGCATTCCCCGCGGTGCGGGGGGCCCCGGATGTAGTGCGGTAGCACTCTAGTCTACGCACGCACACGCACCCCTACATCCGCAGTGAATAAAAGGATGACGTGCGCTCGGGCACGTCACTTCCGACTATCACGCAGTGTGTGTGTCTGAGTCGCTACTGGTGCGCGACCTGCCCCTGTGCAAGCGACCTGGGTCTAAAATAGGCCTTACCACGGCCCCAGCACACATCGAACTACATTGGCGACGAGCGGAGGGGGCCCAACCTTCGCCCGTACACCGGAGGTCTGCCGGAGCCATCCGCTCCCGTCCGCGGTGCCTGCCGCATGTCCCCAGCCGCGGTGCCGGCATCCTCGGAGCCGGCGCGCTCCCCCCCCCACCTGCTCCCCTTGCCTGGGCCTGGGTATCCTCCCCGCTGCTGCTCGGGGGAGGAAGAGACGCTGCTGCTGCGGCCCCGGATGCCCGCTGTGTGCGACGGGCTGCCATCTGTCACGCTTCTTGCGTGGTACGCGGCCGACGCCACACCCTGCTTTCTCTCACGCATCCCGCGTGAGCTGCGGAAAACGCCCTACGATGTCTCACGCATCACGCGTGTGACACGTTTTCTACCCGAGTTTGGCCTGGAGGGCCCTGCTGCGCTTGGAAAGGAAGCTATCGGCAGCAGGCAGTTTTGGCAAGAGACCCCGGAGGGGACCACGACCCACATATCGCCGGCGACCCGGTGGATTTGCGGTGGAAACAGAAGTAAGCCGCGCAGCTGCTACGTGGTGCCCCGGAAGGACGGTAAAAGGGGTGGAACGCAGGCGAGAACACACGCCGGTTCGACCAGTGAGGGGACAGAACAGACCCCGGATACACCTCATCTACCCACAGAGACTCCCTCGTCATGGGGGACGGTGATCCACCAGCACCCGTCATCAACATCCCTTTTCAGCACGCCGCAGCTGGGGTGCTGCCACCATTCAGCGAGGCGATAGACCCGTCCACGGCCTCGCCGCGGTGGAAGATCTGGCTCGAGAGGCTGGAGAACTACTTCGTGGTCGCGAGGGAGACGGACAATGCTGTGAAAAGGTCCCTGCTACTCCACTACGCGGGGGATGAAATCTTTAGACTATTCAAACACCTTCCCAATACGGGTGCAGCAGACAGCTACGACGCTGCCGTTGCCGCCCTCAACGGCCATTTTGATCCCCAGCTGAACGTGGACTTTGAAGTATTCAAATTGGGGCAAGCACGCCAACGGGAGGGTGAGCCGATGGATCAATTCCACACCCACGTCAGAGAGCTAGCGAGTTCCACCGATGAGGATCAACCGAGGGCCATAAGAAGACAGCTCATTCAGGGGTGCCGGGACAAGACATTGAGAGGACTAATCCTACGCAAACCAGGGATTTCACTTGAAGATATCCTTATCCTGGCCAGATCCCACGAGCTCTCGAACGTCAGAGCGACGGCCATGGAACAGGCCCTACATAAAGCCCCAGTCAAAACTGAAACCATCAAGGTGGAACGTGCAGATGCCGTGCGACCCCGACCACGTGGTCCGGCACAGAAAGGATTTCGGAGAGATCCCCCTCAATCCCGCTGTGGGTACTGCGGCCACAAACCACACGCGGCCAAGGACTGCCCGGCCCAAGGACAAACATGTGCGAGTTGTGGAATCCCAAACCACTTCGCATCGGTCTGCCACAGGAAAAACCAGTCCAAGAATTCCAAGAGGTCATGGACGCCCACCAAGGCCGTTCGCCAACTGTCACTGACCGACCCACCCTTGGTGTGGGCAGAAAAACACTTACCCACGGTGTACGATGACTCGGACTCGGAGGATGAGGAGGCGTATGTCATTTCCTTCGCTCGGGAGCTCAAGCGACGACGACGGCCGCAACCAACATGCATTGTACAAATGGGGAAGAACGAGGTGAAGGCAGTCATTGATACGGGCGTCACCGTTAATGTCATGGGACTGCAACAGTTCAACAAACTGCGCCCACGGCCCGAGGTACTACCCTCCAAGACAAGGATCTTCGCATATGGAGCGGACACACCGCTACCCCTCAAAGGAAAAATCATAATACCCATCCAGGCTGACGAGTCGGAAATAATGGCGACGGTCCACATAATTGACCGAGAAGCTGACACGTTGCTAAGCAGCCACACAGCGGAGGACTTGAAACTGATAGCATTTGCCAATCGCATCCGAGCACACCAGGTAGATGAGTTGTTGGAACGATTCCCTGAACTGTTCAGGGGTCTCGGATGCATAAAATGTGACCCTATCAAACTCCACATTGACAAGTCTGTCACTCCCACAGCATTACGCCACCGCCGGATACCATTCCACCTTCGCCCGCTGGTGGAAAAGGAACTGGAAAAACTAGAGGGCCTAGGCGTCATAGAGAAAGTAACGGGACCCACCCCGTGGGTCTCGCCCATGGTCATTGTAGAGAAGCCTAAGCAGCTGGGCGAAATTCACCTGTGTATCGACATGCGGCTACCGAACACAGCCATCCGGAGGGAGAGACATCTGACCCCCACAATGGACGACATAGTGGCCGATGTAAACGGGTCGAAGTGGTTTTCGAAAATTTACCTCAATGCCGGATACCATCAATTACCACTAGCAGAGGAGAGCCGGTTCATCACCACATTTAGCACCCATCTTGGCCTCCGGCGCTACAAACGCCTAAACTTTGGTATCTCTTCAGCGGCAGAGGTGTTCCAGAACACAATCAGAGAACTTCTGTCTGGACTACCGGGGGTAATAAATGTCAGCGACGACATTTTGATACACTCTGCCACTGCGTCGGAGCACTACAAGCACCTTCGGGATGTCCTAAAGAGACTGAGCACTTATGGAGTGACGCTTCATAGAGACAAATGTCAGTTTTTCCAACCTTCCATTGAGTTCTTTGGCTATGTCTTCAACCAGGAGGGAATTCAGATTGACCCAAGGAAGTCCAAATCCATAAAGGACGCGCCAGCGCCAAGGTCCCCGACGGAAGTGAGGAGCTTCCTCGGGATGGCTACCTACTGTGGCCGGTTTATTCCGGGCCTTGCCACTCGAAGCGAGCCCCTGCGAGCACTAACCAAAACGGATGCTACGTGGCAGTGGCGCCCAAAAGAAAACGAAACATTTCAGGGAATCAAGGATGCCCTCCTGGAAAAGGCAACACTATCTTATTTTGACCCCGTGAAACGCACCGAGGTAATCGTCGATGCCAGTCCAGTAGGCCTTGGAGCGGTTCTGACCCAAGAACATGAACCCGGGCAATGGACAGCGCTAGCCTTCGCCAGTAAGGCCCTGACCCCGACCGAGACCAGATACGCCCAGATCGAGCGAGAGGCCCTCGCTATCAAGTGGGCCTGCAGCCACTTTCACTTATATCTACAGGGTCACTCATTTGTCATGGTCACGGACCACCAGCCCCTAGTGCCCCTTTTCAAGGGAACTGCCCCACACCCACCACCGCGCATTGAACGATGGGTGATTCAACTTCAACCGTACGAAATGGAGGTGGTATATCGCCCAGGGGCCAAAAATCCTGCTGATTACCTGTCGCGACACCCTTCGCCACAGGAGCCTGAGCCAGTAGATGACGACTGTGAGGAGTACGCCCAATGGGTAGCCCTTACCTCATGTCCACAATGCATGACGATCGCGGAAATCAAGGAAGCCGCCGTTGCTGATAACATCTACACAAGATCACTTCAAGCAGTTCGAGAGGGTTCCTGGGCTAACTACCTACACCCACCAAACTCCTGGACCACCGCAGATAAAGAGGCCCTCACGAAGATCTGGCATATCCGACATGAGCTCAGTGCCACGGAAGAAGGAGTGTTACTACGAGGGTCACGTCTGGTGATACCACAGAGCCTCAGGTACAGAGCCACGCAACTTGCCCATGGTGGCCACCAAGGCACGACGAAAATGAAGGCACGCATGAGGGAGAAGGTGTGGTTCCCTGAGCTGGAAACCATGGTGGAGGAGTACGTGAAAAACTGCATGTCCTGCCAGTTGACAAGCGATCCGGAGAGACCTGCTCCAATAATCACGGAAGGAGCATGCACGACTCCATGGACAAAAGTCAGCATAGATTTTGGTAGTTTCCCGGGGGAAGGACATACGCTGGTGGCCATCGATTCCTACTCCAAGTACCCGTTAGTCGAGAGGGTCATCTCCACGGCATTTACACACGTAGGGCCAGCACTAGAGAAGATATTCTCCATGTTCGGATATCCTGCAGAAATACGGAGCGACAACGGACCGCCATTCCAGGGAGCGGAGTTTGCCACGTTCCTCAATGCCAGGGGCATACTACACCGACGCATCACACCCCAGTGGCCCCAGGCCAATGGAGAAATAGAGAGATTTATGCGGCCCCTCAATAAAGTGTTCCGAATAGCAGTGGTAGAACAAGCTGACCCTGAACAGAGACTACATGACTTTCTATGAGAATACCGGGGAACCCCTCACTGCACCACACAGAGGAGCCCCTGGACCCTCATGTTCCAAGGGCAACGCAGGGACCTCCTTCCCACTGTCCCGGGGGGGGACGCCAGACAGAACCAACACGCCGGACAGGATCAACACAAACAATACCCAGGAACGGAGATGACAAAACAACCAGCGAGCGAGCCGACGCCGGAGGGCCATGCCAAGGCGTCTATGCCAGGGAGCCCGAGTAATTATACGAAACAGACATCCTGGAGGAAAGTTCCAAACTCGCTATGAGCCGGACACCTGGACCATAACAGCCACGAAAGGCACTATGGTCACTGCACAAAGGGGTGAAGAGGAAGTATCAAGAAACATCTCCTGGTTCAAAGTGATAGCCCCTGGGCCGAGACAAAATCCGGAAACTACGGATGACCACAGTGAACCACCAGTGGCCACAGCCCCTGAGGATGATGACAACCCATCAACAGAGAGCCAAAAGGAGAGACCTGAGCCGGAGTGTGCATCCCCCACAGCATCGAATACCATCAGAGACATACCCCAAAACATAGAACGTGGCTGGGGCCAAGCCCAGAGGTACAACCTGCGGCCTAATCCACCACCAAGTCAGAAGTTAAAGGACTATGCCTGTTTGCTGAGGCCCTGAAGCTGCCACCAAGGGACATGCAAGTACCGAAGCATTTTGTTTGAACTCTAAGTCTCGATATACCCAATGTTTAGACGTTGTGAAATTTTTGATATAGTTGGATAGGGATGTAGTGCGGTAGCGCTCTAGTCTATGCATGCACACGCACCCCTACATCCGCAGGCCAGGCATGGCCTGCGGGGCTGAATAAAAGGATGACGTGCGCTCGGGCACGTCACTTCCGACTATCACGCAGTGTGTGTGTCTGAGTCTCTACTGGTGCGCGACCTGCCCCTGCGCAAGCGACCTGGGTCTAAAATAGGCCTTACCACGGCCCCAGCACACACCGAACTACACCGAGTGCAGGGGGCCCCCTCAGCACAGTACTCCGGCCTGAAAGTTCCGGATTAAACTCGGAGCGGGGCCCCTCCCCGTGCCTTGCAGGGGGGCCCCCTCAACTTTTGTTACGCCACTGAGTACAGACTTTTGCTGCGGCTTCCAATTTTATAAAATGGTATAAGATCATGCAAGGAGTCTGTCCATTTAGGTCTATGCAGTAAGATCCTACAAGCCCGATGCAAATCTGTGAAATGTGTGGATGCTGCCTTGTAAGAAACCAATCAAATCACCCACACTTTAGAATTTGCTACAATTGTTTTTAAAATGCATCTCTTGACTTGAAACAATAATTAATGATGATTTTTTTATACTGTTTTACAAGGCGTTATAATATTTACATTTTTACATTTGTAACTTAGATTATCTTTGTATAATAATTTGATGTTGGTTCCCTTAACGAAACAATATATTTTATGAGGAGGCTTATTCATCTCACACGGGTCTTCTGCTGTGTCTTTCCAATTTCATGAAATGGTATAAGCTCACACAAGGAGGCTGTCCATTTTAGTCTACGCTGTGAGATCCTACAAGTTCTATGCAAATCTGTGAAATTCGTGGATGCTGCCTATAAGAAACGAATCGAATCACCCACACTTTAGAATTTGCTACAATTTACTTTAATATGCATCTCTTGAAACAATCATTAATGATAATCTTTTTTATATTGCTTTACAAGGCGTTATACTATTTGCATTTGTAACTTACATTTACTTTGTATAATTATTTGATATTGGTTCCCTTAATCAAACAATATATATTATGATGAGGATTATTACTTTTACACGGACTCATCACTAATAATTGTGTAACTTCTTATGATAAGGTTGATTCTGAATCATGCTGCATCATTAATACGTTTTACATCTCATCAATGGTTTTAATTAACTGAATGATGAATTATTAACTAAAACTGTAACTGTATTCTAATTAAACTAAGTGCAATATGCATTACTATAATGATGCACAGTATTTAGGTCTCCAAACCCAGCTAATGCTTCAAAAATTATTTCTGATTGTCAGGGTTCTGGCACTCTGCAACCAGAGGATTTGAACATTGGGCATGTTGGCATGGACCAGCGGGCATTTATCACCTGATTTGCACCCACCAGGTCCAGTCAATTGGGTTTTCTTAAAGAGATTGTAACACATTTATATTTATTACCCTGAAGTTACATTTAACTCTTAGGCAATTAATGTTATGCTTTGCAGTTTCACTACTATTTCACCTCTCTTTTCAATGCGCATGGAAGTCCGCTTAGAAGCACATGCAAGTCCTAAGGCAGTCATTACCTATACCCTGAGCAACATTTCTCCTCATAGTAAGTAAAGTGGGTAGCTTGGTCCGAACACTGACCCTCCAACTATAAATTGCATTTTGTTCAAAAGTAGTATTTAGGCTATAGTTGTACAACTCCATACTACAAGCAATGCACTGACCACTGAGGAATCACTCCAACTTCTTCAAAATATAAACTGAACTCGACAGAAATCTAGACACTGCTGCTTTGAAACAAGCATTTGCAATGCAATCAGTCTTGCATTTGTGAAAGTTAGAGCTATTAACGTTGTAATTTATGTTTTTTACTAAGAATGAGGAATTACCACTGGGAAGAGATGCACAGCTGCAGCACTGCCTAGAGGACATAGAATGAGGAAATACCACTGGGACTACATAAGCAGCTGCAGCACTATCTAGAGCACTTAGAATCCGGAATTACTGACTGGACCAGAGAAGCAGCTAGCAGCACTGCCTAGAGAACTAAGAATGAAAAATTACCTACGGGACCAGAGAGACAGCTGCAGCACTGCCTAAAGGACTAAGAATGAGGAATTACCACTGGTACCAGAGACACAGCTGCAGAACTGTTTAAAGGACTAGGAATGAGGAATTACCACTGGGACCAGAGAAGCAGCTAGCAGCACTGCCTAGAAGAGTGAGAATGGAGAATTACCACAGGGACCAGAAAACCAGCTAGCAGCATTGTCTAGAGAGCTATGAATGTGGAATTACAACTGGGAACAGAGACATGCCTCCAACACTGCCTAGAGGACTAAGAAAGGGAAATTACCACTGGGACCAGAAAATCAGCTAGCAGCACAGTCTAGAGAACTTAGAATGAGGAATTAGCACTGGGACCAGAGAAGCAGCTGCAGCACTGTATATAGAACCCAGAATGAGGAACTACCATTGGTACCAGAGAAGCAGCTAGCAGCATTGCCTAGAGGGCTCAGAATGAGGAATTACAACTGGAACCAAGGAAACAGCTGTAGCAATGTCTAGAGAACTTAGATTGAGAAATTACCACTGTGACCAGACACAGCTGCAGCACTGCCTAGAGGACTTAGATGAAGGAATCACCAACAAAACCAAAGTAGCAGGTAGCAGCATTGTCTAGAGGACTAAGAATGAGGAATCACCACTGGGTATGATTTGAAAGATTTGTGCAAAACAATCTGCACTCTAAATCTCCCCCAGGCAAGCAAGACCTAGTCTGCCCTCTGGCTGTGCTTGTTTTGTTAACGTCTCTGGTGGAATGAACAGTTACAACAGCTGACCTCTGGATCCAGGCTCTGGCTGCCCTGCAACCTTTTGGAGGTCCAGTGAACTGATTCCCAGTGGACCCCACATGGATTCCGGAAGTGGGTATCTTTCATAATGTTTTTTATTGGTTTCCAATGGAAGTTTTAAGTGTCGTTCTACGTGTTTCTTATGTTCTTTACAGGTACTTTACTGTCCTAGAACCCATGGATGCAACTGGATCAGAAAGGAGCCATTTGCAACTCGACAACTGGAATTTCTCTCAGTGCCATCCAGCATGGCAGTTGCCGTGATAAGAGGCCAGCTCTACATTCAAAAATGTAGCACAGGTTCAAACCTGTTACCTGACAGGACCGGCTTGGTCTGTTATTCCAACTAAGTCAGTAAAATGGGTGCTACTGAGTTTTGGATTGATAGTACTTGCTGTCTAAAGATCCATGAGAGACAATTTGGTTTGTGGTGTCAACTATGCACAATATGATAATAAGTTCCTATATTATTGCGATCCTTTTTGTAATAAGTTATGATTTTTACATCAAGCTTGTTGTTACAATAATTACCTATACTGTTGCGGTCCTCTGTATAATAAATTATGTTTTTGACACAATGCTTGTTGTTACAATAATTACCTATATTGTTGCGATCCTCTGTGTAATAAATGATGTTTTTTTTACATGGGGGTTTTGTTACAATAACTACCTATATTGTTGTGATCCTCTTTATAACAAATTATGCTTATTGTCAGAGTGTTGCAATATTTTAAACAATATGTGTTGTTTATCACTCACTAGACGTTTGTCGCTTTATCAACCTTGGGAGGACAAAAGGCTGGGTAAACTCCTCCAATATAAGAGCCGGTAGACCTGCATGTTAACAACAGGCCTCTGCTGTTATTGCATCAATGCATGTTAACAACAGGCCTCTGCTGTTATTGCATCAATGCATGTTAACAACAGGCCTCTGCTGTTATTGCATCAATGCATGTTAACAACAGGCCTCTGCTGTTATTGCATCAATGCATGTTAACAACAGGCCTCTGCTGTTATTGCATCAATGCATGTTAACAACAGGCCTCTGCTGTTATTGCATCAATGCATGTTAACAACAGGCCTCTGCTGTTATTGCATCAATGCATGTTAACAACAGGCCTCTGCTGTTATTGCATCAATGCATGTTAACAACAGGCCTCTGCTGTTATTGCATCAACATCTGCTAGGGATTTTGTTCCACAAGATGTCCCCTGGAGAAAGCTGCCTCAAATGAGAGAGGGTGATAAAGGGGGAATGTCATTTGACGGAACAAGGCAGTTGGGCCCCCACCTCCAAAAACATCAACACTTTTCACCAATATAACTTTCCTGCAGCTCTGGAGCCAGACCCTCTCACATGCCACAGTCATGTCTTCAGTACCCGTAGGAATGTCCTTGGCTCCAGCGCAGCGCAGCCATCACGTGCCACAGACAAGTCCTCAGTGACCAAAGTACTGTGTCTGGAGCCAGCCCCAACCCCTTCATCACATGCCACAGACATGTCTTCATTGCCCATCGGACATTGTCTGGGTCCAGCCTCAACCCCTTCAAATGCCACAAACATGTCTTCAGTGCCGATAGGACAGCGTCTGGGGCCAGCCCAAGTCCACCGCTCTCATCCCAATGGCCCTGCCTTTTTCTCTGAAGTAGAAGGTGAGCGGCCATCATTGTTGCAGAATGTGAAAGGGCAAGCCCTTAGCAGCGCTTGTTAATTTCTTCCCCGGGGGCTGCTGATGACAGAGCCACAGTATGATGATTGCTGTGTGGAATCGGGCATTGTAATCTGCTGTGAAAAGGGGAGGTGGATGGGTGTAAGGAGGGAGGGAGCGTGAGAGACCTTGAAGTGAACACAAAATTTGATGGGGCAGATTTACAATAACTGGCGCATCCCCAGGGATGTGCCAGTTATTGTGCGCCACAGCTCCGCCACCCATGGTGCGCCGCATTTACAATGCGGCGCACCATGGGGCAAAAACGGCACAGATGCGTGACGCATCTGTGCTGTGAAGGTGGCGCATTGCTGGAGTTGCGTCGCAAGCGCGACTCAGCTCCAGCAAAGCTCAGGAGTGCCCTATCTGTCCAATGCTGCGTCAAGCCTTACGCCTGCTTCAAGCAGGCACAGGGTTTTGACGCAGCATTGGCCTAAAAGTGACTGAGTGAAATCTTGTAGATTTCACTCAGCCACTTTTAGGAGGCGTTCCTGCGCAGGAACGCCCCCCCTGCGCCGGAACGCCTCCTTATGGCGCAGGGCTTTACAACGTAACGCATCTCCTAGATGCGTCACGTTGTAAATAGGGCACATTGTTTGCGCCGCCATTGCGTCGAAAAAAGTGCCGCAATTGTGGCGCAAAGAGGCGCAAGGGGCTTGTAAATCTGCCCCGATGTTTGTTGCTACAGCGCTCCGCGTTAGTTCAGAATTGTGAATATTTTAGTTGCCATGATATATGTCGCCAGGGCCTCTTGGAACTGAATGACATAACTTATAACGATCACGTGTATTATTTTTAATATTAGCACACAGTCCGCAATAATTTGTACAACTATTACCAAGCTCACAGTAGCCCATGTACTCAGAGTCTGCGTCGGGACCACAGGGTGTGTAGAAGTCTCACTGTAAGCGCACAAACCCGCTGCCCTATGTCTTAAGCTTCCTATTTGGCTCCTGTGAGGAAGACCCACGTCTCAATGTTGAGGGGAGAGGGAACACGCAGATTTATTGGTTTTAACATAGGATGTATAAAAGGGAGGCAGCAGCAGCTCATGAGAGGGAGCGAAAAGCAGCTGGTTAGAATACAAACAAGCTGCGAGGTGCAGGAGGTGTTCTGGGAAGGGCATGGAGATTAAGTGAACTGGGAACAGCAGCGAGGACAGAGTGTATGATAAAGAAGTGCACTGAAGGAAAACATATGGGGCCTCATTTATGAAAAGTGACGCATCGCTGCGTGAAAACAGCGATGCATCTTTTTTCATTGCGCCCTCCTTGCGACACCTATGATGCGTCATATTTACAGTATGACGCATCATGTCGCAAGGACTTACAGATACGTCAGTATTTCTGAGGTATCTGTAAGCGCAAAAGTCACGCATTGCTGGAATGTGTCACAAAAGTGACGCAACTCCAGCAATGCGTCCTTTCACATGGGGAAAGCCCCATGTGAAAGGGCTTGTGTCAGTCTTACGCCTGCTGTGAGGCAGGCACAAGATTTTGATGCAACAGCGTCCTAAAAGTGACGCAGTGCAATCTCATAGATTTCACTGCGTCACTATTACGAGGCTTTTTGCGGGGGAACGCCCCCTCTGCATACATTATACCTGACGCAGGTATAATGTAGCGCAGGGGTTTACAAAGTGACGCATCTGCTTTGATGCGTCACTTTGTAAATGTGGTGCAACAAGGCACATTTTTTACTCCACTAAAAGTGACGCACCAGCGGCGTAAAAGTGACGCAAGGGCTCATAAATGAGGCCCATGGCCCATAGTGAAAGGTGTCATGTAGCAGGGTCAATCTCCAGCGCAGAACAAAAGGAGGGTCCAAAGAGTGCACTGTGGCTTAAAGTTGGTTAATTCAGAAGTACATGTAAAGGACCACCAGCTCAGGCAGCAGCTAACCTCCAACTGCCAGAGATAAAGCCACAGAAACCAGAACATTCTGCTGTCAAGCAATGACACATGGAATGCAGGGACGCAGCCCAGCAACAGGGATAGAAAGAAAGGAAAGGGCAGGGAACAAGCATGTGGAAGAGAAGGGAAAGAGAGAGATAAGCAAAACCACAACACATCTCCCTCCTATACAATATAACAAGAAATATGTTGCAAAGTACAGAAAGCAAACATATTGAAATTACAGATGTCTAAAACATTTCATAGTCTTTATGTCAGGACGGCCTGAATCTCAACCTCCGGTAACTTCCCAGATTGGGCACATCGAAACAGGATCATTACATACAGTCTCAGTATTATCACACAGCCCAGAACGCCCAGGCCCTCTTGAGGAAACAAAACCCCGCTTACGTCCATGAGCATTAAACCCAGGTTGCAATTTAACTAACCTGGACATGCCCCACACCTCATCAGAATTCAGAACAACAACATTCTTCCCAACTTATTTGATGATAAAAGGCCCCATAAACCGTGAACAGTCCTTCTTCAAAAAAACAGGATTCCTGATAAGCACCTTATCCCCAACATTCCAGCACTTGAGGCGAGAAGAATTCTTTAATTCAAACCTGCTCTTGTATTTCTCTTGGTGAAGTCTCAATCTAGAAGCAACCTGCTCATCCATTTCTACTTCATTCACATCCAACCTCAACCAAGCAGAATTCAACTTGTCATGAGGTTTCCTGCCTCTCAGAATTGTAAAAGGAGAGACCCACACCAAACAATTTGGGGCATTGCAGTGAGCCCACTATGTTTCTCTGAGCATTTTTTTAAGGATTAGACCTAGTCTGTAAAGCCCTCTGAGCACAACACTTGACCAACTTGTTCATGCTTTCAGCCAGACCATTGGCTTGTGGCGTGTACAAAGCCGTCTTGAAATGAGTGACAGATAATTCTTTTAGAAATGTGTTCATCTTGTGTGAGACAAATTGAACTCCGTTATCAGTGATGAGGTGCTTAGGAATACCTTCTCTGGAGAACTCCTCGGAAAGGAATTTAATAACAGCTCTAGTGTTGACAGCAGGCACACATTTGGTGAGCATCCACTTGGAGGTGTAGTCTACCAACAGCAACATTTAACACTCATCATGAGCAAACAATTCAAAAGCTTCAGCAATGTCCAAACCCAACTTGAACCAGGGCTCAGAGGGAACCTCCACAGGCAAGAGTGGTGCAGTAAAAGTCTTTTTGCTCTTATCACTGTTGGCACATTCCCAACAGTCATTGACAACTTCCTCAATTTGTCGATTAATGGTGGGGCACGAGTACCACTCACGAACCCTGGCTTTTGTCAAATGCCTCCCTAGATGTCCCTCATGGGCTAAGTCAACAAGCTTGCATTTAAGATCACAAGGAGGTATCACTCGATTACCCTTCAACAGCTTCTCATCAAAAACACACAACTCATCCTTGACATTAATGAAGCATTTCAAGGATTCAGGTACATCCTTGTCTGCTGGCCCACCCTTAACTGAAAACTCCTTGACCATTTCTAAATCACTGTCACAAAGAGAAGTAAGGGACAACTCATCAGAATTAACAGCAGACTCATGCACCCACCCCACAAGATAATTTTTCACTTCCCCACCAGATTGATCCAAAGGTAACTGCAATGGCATTCTTCGTTCCAGGCACATTCTCAACTGCAAAATTACACTCCGACAACCCCTCCATCCAACGTTTGATTCTGGGAGAGGTTTTGTCAAAATCTCTGCATGTGAAAATTTGGCATAGGGGGCGATGGTCAGTCCTGACAACCACAGGTAAACCCCAAAGATAAAACCTGAAATGGCGAATAGCCCAGAAGACTGCCAACACCTCATGCTCAATCACAAGTAGCGCTCCTCAGCACCCCTGAGCGAGGGGGAGGCGAAAGCAACAACCCTAGACTCACCATCCACAACCTGGGATAAGACTGCCCCCAAACCGAGCATGCTGGCATCTGTGGACAGCATGGTTTTCTTGCAAGCAACAAAATACCCCAATGTAGGCATGCAACTAATTACACTCTTAATGGAGTTAAAAGCAGAGGAGCAATCATCTGACAATGAAAATTGAACTTCTTTTTTAAGCAGCAACCAGAGAGGAGAAGAACCACAAGCAAAATTAGGAACAAACTCGGAGCAAAATTCTGCCAACCCTAGGAACGATCAAACTTGTTCCTTGTTGAAAGGTACAGGGGCTTTCACAATGCTTTCAGCAAGGTCTAATTTAGGACTAATCCCTTCACCAGAAATGGTATGTCCTAAGTAGTTTACAGAAGACACACAGAATTTACACTTTTCCTTTTTGATAACCAGAACTACATCTTGGAGTCGTTGTAAAACCTTCCACAGTTCTTTATCATGTTCCTGTTGGTCCTTCCAATAAAGAAGAATGTCATCTTGGAAAATGAGGACCCTGGGCAATCGTTCCAGGACTTTATACATGACCCTCTGGAAGCAGGCCACAGCGGATGCCAGGCCAACGGGCATGCAAATGAATCTGAAGACCCCCAGAGGCGTCACAAATGATGTCAAATGCCTGGAGTCCAGATGAAGTAGACCTGGTGGTAGGCAGAAGACAAATCCATAACACTAAAACATTTAGCATCTTTGATCAAAGCAAGAGTTTCGGAGATGTTTGGCAAAGGTTGCCTGTCAAGAAAAATATGTTTGTTTAAACCATGTAAGTCTACACACATGCAAATACTCTCGCCCCCATCTTTAAGTGCCAACAGGATGGGGGCCAACAACTCTGAGCATTCAATTTCTTCAATGGCGCCTGCAGCTAACAATCTCTTTAGCTCCTGATCTAAAGGTTCCATCAACATGTGGGGAACTTTCCTTACTTTGCTGACAAATGGTTGGGCGTTCTGTTTTAAAATATTTTTATGCTCAAAGTTTTTGAGTAAACCCAAACTGTCACTGAAAATTGTGAACACACATCATCAGGTAATGAACCAGTAACAATTCTCAGGTGAATTGGGATCCAAAGTGATCCCTATATCTCTCTGGTGTCTCCACCCAAGAAGATTATCTCCCCTTTTTGCCACATACACCTTCCTCCCAACCGTCTCTCTATCCTTGAACTGGATTTTCTTAAACACATACGCCAAAACATCAATCCTGACACCACCATAACCTACTGGGTTGATGTCCGGAGGAGACAGTTCAACTTTGTCAAGACCAAAAACAGTGTCCCAATTGGCATCACTAACCATGGTGTAAGGTGAACCTGAATCAGCCAAAACAGAAAATCGTTAACCACCAATTAACACCTCACACTCAGGCATGTCCAGTTCATCACCATCCACAACTTGTTTAACGCGGAACATAAACTTTTTCTCCTGCTCAATACAACGTAAAGTCTGATTCCTACTACTATGACACACAAGTGCGTAATGACCCTTCTGACAGATCTTGCAAAACAGTTGCAACTGTTAGGCAAGTGGTTTTCACTCCCACACCTAAGGCATTTAAAACCATTCCTCTTGTTCCTGGACCCAAACTGTTCAGAATCTGAAAACTTGTACTTGAAACTAGTCTGGCCCGAATCAGAAGACTTATTATCCTTCTCATTATGATCCTCCTTGGATGCCCCTTTGAGATCATCTTTCTTGAAATCATCTTTCTTAACCTCATGAATTGCTTTATCATCTACAGAAACATCACTGCTTTTCTCAACTCTCATTTTGCGCACCTCATATCAGAATTTTCCATGCTTTCCACAATAGATAAAGTTTATTTGAGATCTGGATTCTTAGCAAAGAGCTTCTGTTGAACTTTAACAGTCTGATCCCTAACAAGAGAATCAGTGAGTTGCTCAAACTCGCATGTATGAGCCAACGTCTTCAAAGTAGCCACATAGCTACCAATCTTCTCTTGCTTACCCTGGACTCTAGAAAGAAAGATGTGACGTTCCAAAACCAAATTAATTTTTAAAACCTAAATGTTTTTCAAGCATCATAACAGACATGTCATAAACATTGTCAGGCTCACCGTCTCCACCCCTCAAAACAATCTCATCCAAACTGTCGTAAATATGTCTGCCCTCAACTCCCAAGTTATGCAATAGCGTAGCTTGCTTCATCAAAGCTGAAAATGTTTCTCCCCTAATGGCTAACAAGTAAGAGTCAAATAAAGGCTTCCATTTCATCCAAGGTAAGATGGGATCACCTACATCTGAGAGAAATTGTGTTGGTTGAGACATGCTAGAAGAAGCCATATTTGAGAAATGCACAAAGAAGAGAGTGAGCAGGTATGAAATAAGAACAATTGCAAATAAAAGTACACAATCACTGAACTAGCACCACACAGTTCTGTAATAACAGTAGAAAAAGAATGATGCGCCAAATGTAGATGTCCGATGTAAGTAAATCCAAGTTGTGCAAGTAATCGTAACACAAAAAAACCACGGTACCTGAAACGGTAGTCCAGTGAAAAACTAAAGTAACAATGATGTGTGCATCACCAAACACACACAAACCTGTGGATAATAACGTGTGACAGATGTGTGCAAAATACCAAGGAAAGTGAGCGCATCACTGACACGCTGCAGAGAAGAGTTGCTCCAGAACTGTAGAATACACAACTGTAGTGAAGAAAAGTGTGCGCGTCACTGACATGCCACAGAAACAAAGATCTTACTCGTGAGACACCTCATGTTGCTGTAAAATTGCACATCGGAAACGCGGTTGGCAAAGACGCGGTTGGCAAAAACAAACTGAGTTGTTCAGTCAAAACGTGGCGGCAGGTCGTCCACGTCACGCCGAGTGGCTCACAGCTTGTAAGTGCAGTGTAGCGCCTATGAGCAGGTCATAACATGTACATCACAACACAGAGATCCCACGAAGGATCGAATTCCACCTCCTTAAGGCAATAAGGTAAGGAACCTTCAGAGCGTGCGAGTAAAGTTTGAAAGATGTAGTGGCAGTTAGTTGAAACCAGCAGATCTCTCGGTCAAGTTGTTTACAATGCGAAAGATAGCAGCGGTAGCAAATTCAAGAGAAGCACACCCCACTACCTCAATGAAATGCAAGTCAAACTTCCACAATTTAAGTAAATGCACTCAGGACCACTCAACTGAAAACTGTAGAGAGACAGCTTTAAATGAAATAGTCTCAAAACATAGCCAGGAAGCGTTTTGCCAACAATGAAACCTTTGAACACAGTCCAAGTTGCACAAGTAGCGCACAGTCCACATTGCATTTTTGCCAACAATTAAACTTGTGAACACCAGGCCAAGTTGCAAAGATAACATAGGCACTCTTCCGCTTAGAGGGAAATCTTTCCAGCAGGCATGAACAGAACTCAGAACATGAATCAATCCCAATTTAAACAGTACCTGAATCTCCGTAGTCCAAAGAGATTTCAAATTAGAAACAATGTAACGTTGCAGCAGAGAAATGAGTTCAATGGGGATACTGGTGGTCAGCAAATCCTGTGCTCATGCAGGTACAACTCGTTGCCAGTGTAAAAAAGTCCAAAGAGCTCACTGTAGGCTTAAAGTTGGTTTATTCAGAAGTACATGTAAAGGACCACCAGCTCAGGTAGCAGATAACCTCCAACTGCCAGAGATGCAGCCACAGAAACCAGAGCATTCTGTTGTCAAGCAATGACACATGGGATGCAGGGACGCAGCCCAGCAACAGGGATAGAAGGGAAGGAAAGGGCAGGGCACAAGAATGTAGAAGAAAAGGGAGAGAGATAATTAAAAACACAACAGAGGGGCTACTAAATGTATTCACCAATGATAAGCCAGCATTTCTAAAGGACAGTAAGAGGTACCAATCCAAAAGTTGTGCATTTTTTGAAGACTATATCTTAGATACTACATGTCTCTTCGAGACTGTACATGCAGCTTATGCGCTGCCTAGGCGAGACCTAAAAAGGGAGCAGAATGAATATCAAACAGAAACCACATGCAGCCTTAAAATCAAAGGGGCAGATTTATGAAGGCCTCGCGCCTCCTTGCGCCGCAATTGCGTCACTTAATGTGACGCAACGGCGGCGCAAACTATGCGCCCTATTTACAACGTGACGCATCTAGAAGATGCGTCACGTTGGAAAGCCCTGCGCCATAAGGAGGTGTTCCTGCGCAGGGGGGGGGGCGTTCCTGCGCAGGAACGCCTCCTAAAAGTGGCTGAGTGAAATCTATGAGATTTCACTCAGTCACTTTCTACGTCAATTCCTTACGCCTGCTTGAAGCACTTGCGACATGGCTCCTGCAATGGGCCGCCCGTGCGCCGAGAGATGCGTCACGCATCTTCACTGCCTTGCACCATGGTGCGCCGCATTTTAAATGCTGCGCACCATGGGTGGCGGAGCAGTGGCGCACTGTGGCGCACATTAACTGGCGCATCCCTGGGGATGCGCCAGTTAACATAAATCTGCCCCATGGTATATTGATTACTATCAAGAAGACTCCCTCTCATGGGCTCAGCTACAAGTTGTCAGGGACATATATTCATACAAAAGAAATTAGATTAAATTAACTTTGAACCAGCAATGCAACGACCATTATCGTCACAAAATTATATTTTTAGATGGGTTCCACTGTATTTGAGAATAGGTCTGTTAAATGCAGCATATTTGACTTTTGATCTATCTTTCAGAATTACAGGTATCTTTAAAAAATCTTCAAGAATGCCCCTCCTTGTGTAATGTATATGCTTAACTGATGAGGATTTTGAAGTAGCATGGCGAGTTGGGCAGTGTTCATTATGGCACACTCCTCACCAGCTTTAAAGATTGGCAGTACACGGCTTCCCTCCTGAATTTGAGGGATTTCCCGAATTAGTCCATTGAGCTGGACCAAAGTAGTAATGCTATTTCATGGGTTACAAGAAGCTTATGAGTTGCAACATTGAGGGATTTTTTTAGGTATGTTCAATTGGAAAGGCATTTTGGAAGCCATCCTGGTGTGAGGAAAGAGGGGGTGTAAAAGGTCTATTTCAACGAACAACTCAGCATAGGCATTATATTTTGGGTGCATAATTGCCTGAATATACCTCTGAATCCATAAAATAATCCATCATGTTTCAATGAATCTAGATTATCACTCTTGGTAAGTGAATAGAATGGAATTAGCTTTACAATGCATAACATTCATGTTAGCTTCAGCCTCTGAGGAGTACAATATTAGGGCTCGATTTATTGTTTATCAGCAAGTCGTGAAGAAAATGCATCATAGGACTAAAAAATGCACTGATAACAGTATCGGATATGTCCTTGTGCTAGAGGATGGAGAGCATTTAGGTAAATGCAGTTCTAAGCTAACTGGATTTCTGTCTAGGTTTCGAAGTGTAGGTAAGTGGTGCTATGAGTTGTCGGTAACATACATTTATGTAAAGAAATTCAATTACATTTACTTGAAACCGGGGAGGGGAAATCAGGCTTGATCCTTGCATCACTTTGCTGGACTGCTCCCAGCAGTGACACTGTCTGGGGTTCCTCTCAAAGAATTGCTATTCTTTGGTTCACTCATAATTCTCCTATTTATTTCACATAATCAGAGGAGTTCGGAAGTTGCTCCTTCCTCTGGTTTGAATGGGCTAGGAAATTGAATCATATAATGTCATTGGTAACTATAAAGGGATTAGGTGACTAAATTTGGGGTGTTTGGGTGGTGTTTTACAAATTGATTGAGAAATCTGATGATGCATGTCTTTGCAAATAGGACGTGCATTGCAGTTCATAATGATATTTAGACAATCTTAAATCCTTTTCTAAGATATTTATGGTTGTAAATAATGAGGGGTATATTTATTAGGAATTCACTCACCGCAGCAAGTCACCATAGTTCAAGGGTGCCTGCTTTGTAAGCAGGATTGTTTTTGTGCAAAAATGGACACCTTGCTGCAAAAGAAAAACAATCCTCAGAGGCATTTTCCTATTTATGTGTGCTGCAGGATGCAACATACATAGAAAGAGGAAGTAATGAAGAGAAATAAAGATACTGACTTTCCCGCTCATTCTGCAGCACATATTTTACATCTTTTATTTTCTGTATTACCTATCATCACAGGAAGCAAATAAGCCATTTTACTCTGGTCGTACTTCTTTGCAGTGTCTTTTGATCAACTATTCCATGTAATAAAGTTGCTTAACATATTCCTCTAGGTAAAAAGTAGGACTGGGTGAAATTGTTATTATGCCTGATAAATCGGGGTAAATCGGGGTAATTTATGTAATTTATTATTACTCTTTTGATGCAAAATTACCAAACATTATGCAATTATGCCATTCCTGTAACTAGGAGTAATTTGGAGAAAAAGTAGGGGTAGGCAAAAATTCTGCACTGCTGGCAAAGTTCGCAGAGTTTTGCCCACTTCACATTCCGCTTGGAACACAAGGTGCCAGTAAAACTCTGGCAACCACATAGCTAATCAATGTTGTGCTTGCCAACGTTAAGTGGTAGAGCATGAGGGAGAAATTGCATCCCCCTAGAGTGATTTTCAGGCGCTAGAATGCCCCCCGTGACATTTCTCAATGAGGTCGGTCACAGCAGGTCACTACCGTTCGTGTTGAGAAAGCTGCCTCTCAAGGAGAAAATTTAGTCCAGCAGCAGAAAGAAGCAACCCCCATGGTACGCTGTTTGGTGCAGTTGGTGATGATTTTACTGCACAGAACAAGCTCCCCAGCAAAAAGTCTGTGCGAGCAGCGTGACATGCCGAATTCCACCCACTTGCAGAACTCCACGGAATCTTGCAGAGTTTTTATGTAACTCTGCGAGTTCGCGTCCCCCTTGCACAAAAGATCTAACACAGGATCACAAAAACAGCAAATCTGGCGAGCGTGAGTGGGTGGTCGCTATTTGCTGCTATTTGTGTTTTATTGCTTTCAACAGTATTTTATTGGTGCAAACTGGAACCTTGGATCCATTTTGGATGTGAAGGCACATTTTGCACTAAGAAAATAATCCTAAATGCTGAGGTACTCTCCTTGCATTGTTCCAGTTTGTGAGAGGTTAGCTCAGTATATGATGTACACTTGAACACTTTGCACGGATCCAGACAACCCTTATGGTGATTTTAGTAGTCTTAGACAACCATAGAAAGGTCTCTAAGTGGTAGCTGTGGAGATCAGCCTTCAATCTTAGTCCAGTAGGAGTGTAAAGCAGCTTGTTTTACCAGTATATAATCATATAGGTATAGATTAAATGAAAAAGAACTACACAGTGTATTTATAAAAATATGTATTTATTATAAGATACTCACTAACAGATTTAGATATCTCCTAGCCAGAGATAATCACAATACACACAATACTTTGCAATAGAAACAGATAAGTAGCACAGAATTCACAGTGGTTACCAGGGGGCGACCAAACCATATACTAAAATAGTAGTATGCAAACCACGACTCGAGTTAAGACAATACCCAGAGGGTGTAGAAGTGCCGGGGACCCAAAAACCCACCCAAGGTGAGTATCTAGGAGCCCACAGAGGTTGTGTGCAGTCTCAGAACACAACAGCGTTCTCCATACAAATCAATGAGTAAGTCGCGAAATTTTAAAGAAAGAGGACCCTTCCCAGAAGGCTCTGAAGAAACCATGTGGAAGACAATGGGTTGGCGATTGTGTTGGGGCGGAGTCAAGATGGCGGGCTGAGGCCGCCAGGTGAAGGAGGTAGTGTGAGGAGCTCTGCCGCACGCTGTATTCTCCACAGGGAGACGGAGAGACTGCCTTTTCTACAAGCGAACATTGGGATGACCGGAGCAGCGTAAAAACATACCGCGGCTGCTGGTGAGAAAGTCAGCTGTCGGACGTCGCTGAATGTCTGGAACGCCGAGGCTTTTCCCTTTGCCGGGCTGGAGGCTAGTGGAGACTGAGCGGAAAATTCAGCCGAAATTACAGCTGTTAGCAGGAGTCGAGAGGGAGCGTTGACAGACATCAGACATCGTTTGGACGCCGAACATTTACTCCAGTTGTTGGGCTGGAGGCTTGAGGAGTAGCGGGGCCGGTAGATGGCTGCCGGTGAAGCATTGGCTCGGCTGGCTTGAGGCGGAGCCAAGAGGACCTGAGCAACTCACAAAATCTACCGCGGCTACACATGGGAAGCTGGCAGTCGGCAGGAACTTTGAAACGCGGAAATACTGCCTAAGCGCAGAACGCTTGGTAAATGCAACTTTTGAGCCGCTTAGGAAAAACACTGCCGGTTTGGAGGCTATGCTGGGCGCGGAACCGCGGTACTATCTGGGCAGTCCTCGGCCTGAGTGCAGGCTTACAGAACGGAGGACAAATTGACAGCCAGACGGCCAAGGCTAAGCAGGACCCTGCTGCTATGGCATCCAAGCTGAACACACGATCCAACCGGGCAGGCAAAATTGGGAAGCTGGACACTTCTGGCTCAACATCAGGTACTGTGCCTACGCCTAATACTATTACCAAAATCTCGATGGGGGCTACTGCTGCTTTTTGCTGCTACTGCTGCTAATATAAATCCCAGAGTAATAGCGCTAACTGGGACCGGTGCACCAGCCGCTAAACAACCAACTAGATTAATCGAACCAGGCACTGACATCGGTAGTATTCCCGAGCCTCTAGACAAACTATTCTCTAAAGTTGTGAAGACGCTTCACCATGCTAGTGCTCGGCCTTCTGGGGGAGCTATTGATGCCATCAAGGAGATAGCTACCACTGTGTCTAAAGAGATTGGGAAAGCGCCTAAAGAGCCTGGAGAAGATGGCCTAGCAACCCTCAATACCATTCTGGCTTCGAACATGCAGGATGAGGGAACTCGACTTAACAAGGAAAACTTTATTAATGGTCTAACTGCTACAGGGGGGTCCCTTACTGAAGAAACCGAGGCATTCATTACTGATAATGTTAGATCTGAAGTGACCGATATAGGGCCAAGCAGTACTATTGTCAGAAATACTGTTACGGAAAATAATTCTCAGATCGCCCCGGAAACTACTGCCATCACAACTACTCACCTCGAGCACATCGTCCTAATGGATCCAACCCAAGCTACCCAGACTTCAACAGAACTAGTGTCGGTTAAACTAACTGCTGAGGAACTAAGTGATAAGCGTACACAAGGAAATAGGGTGCCTAGCGCAAACGATAGCACACTGGCAGAGGAAAATGAACTAGCAGAGGAGAGCTCCAGCCCGGAATATGAAGAGGTACCCGAAGGAGATGACAGTGAGACTGAGGCCTCTTATAATAAAGTTAATACCAGCGCACTACCAGGATTAAGAAAAACAAGAGGAAAGCTAAGACCAAATGGAAGAAGGCTACTAGCAAACCTTTGTCTTCCTCTAAAACTGTTCGCAAAACCAACGTAGATGACAGCCCCCTGAGGAAGTGGATTCAAGCTAAGGGGGGGGTCAAGAAGATGGCATTGCGGGTCTCTGGGACTAGCCCGGACGAAGACCCTCATTTAAGAGATACTACAGCTATCACAGCTGCATCGTTGACTTTGGGGATTAACGCCCAGGCTATATTAAGCCTGCCAGCCAGACCTAACTCTACTTCGGGGCTAGTAATAAAGCCGTCAGATACAAACAACGAATCTTTGAACTCTAGTAGCGACAATAGTAGCGATAATAGCCATAAAGACAGAGCCATGGACATGGTGCCAGGCTCTCTTTGACTTTCCAACACGGAAATGCCCAACTCTAATCTTTCTGCACTATCAAACTCACCTCAGGCCCCACCCGGGCTACTTGCCGCTCAAACTGGTGATTGCCATAATTCTGCTACCATTGAACTAATCATACAGACTCTTATAGCACAAAGGCAAGAAAGTCAACAACATTTTTTGCAGCTAAGAGAGGACAACACCAAGATACAGTCTTTTATGAGTGAGGTCTGTCAAAAATTGGGAGGGGTAACGCAGGAAATGGAAGATCTTAAACAGCGAGTAGTGGATGTAGAAGAAGGAGCTACTAAAACAGAATTAACAACCAGCCTACATTCCGCACGTATATCTAAACTGGAAGCCAAGGTGGAGGATATGGAGAACAGGGCACGTAGGAATAATCTTAGACTGTTTGGGATTCCTGAAGGTGCTGAGGGGGCTGACCCCCGATCCTACGTGGTAAAATTATTTCAAAAGGCATTCTGCGACTTGTCGGACTGGGACTGGGACTCTCAGCTACAGCGAGTCCATAGACTCCTTCCTTTCCAAAAAAACAGGGACAATAAATTCCCGAGACCAATTTTGATTTATTTTGGAAATTTTTTGCTAAGACAAGCAGTATCATTGAAAGCCAAATCAAATAGCCCGATAACTATTGATAGCATTACTTTCTTTGTGCGCTCTGATCTGAGCAAGGGAACAATGGATAGACGCTGGGAGCTGCGCAAATTGATCGATTCTTTTAAGGCTATAGATTGTACGGTTTACTTGCAAGAGCCGGCTCTACTTAAGGTGATCAGGAACGGCCAGTCATTTTTTTTCACTGATCCAGCAGAGGCAATTGTTACGCTGGAAAAATTCTCACACGAGAGAGGAAAATGATCACTATACCATTGCAGAATAAGTTAAGACCCAGCTACGCCCAAATGACCTTTACCTGAACCTTTTTCCTTTTTCTGTTTTTTGATTTTCTTTAATTAATGTACAGGGAATACGGGTCTCTTTGATACGTAAAAAATCAAACTTGGGCTCAGGTCATAACTTCGAATTTTTAAAAGAAGGCTTTCCCTTTCTTTTTTTTTCTTTGGTACTTATGTCTGCATTTCACTCCAGGTCTATCTAGTCATTTTGAGGTCTCTTTTTGCTGAACTACAGTACTAGAATTATTGGCGGGTGGTGGTTGCTTCAGCACTTTTCCACTTCACAGAGCTGCCAATCCAGCGGCAGCAGAGGATAGAGGGGTGCTCCTCCCCAAGGGACTGGAGGGTGGGATCGTCGGGGTGCCATGTGGGGAAGGGTGGGATCCCATATAGGGGGAAAAAATGTATTGCAAGAGTGACGTTTGATGCAATTAAAACTAACACTGGTATAATTACTAAAGATGCAATCAAGAGGAATGTTAAGTTTATTATAAGCAGACATGTTGAAAATTAAACTGTTAGTATGGAATGTTGCTGGCCTCAATAGTAGCCAGAAAAGGAAACTAGTACAAGAGGAAGTTGATATGTATAAGCCACATTTTGCCCTGATGACAGAAACACATATAAGATACCAAGACAGAAAACTATTGTCACAATTGGGGTACGAGTTGGTAGTATGTACCACTTTGGGAGCTCCTATTCGGGGAGTGGCCATTCTTAAACAGAAACGGTTGGGGGTGGAAGTCATTAAAACTGCGGCTGATTCACGGGGGAGATGGGCCATTGCTCAAATACAATGCGATCTCAAAGTAATCACTATGTGTTTGGTCTATGGACCTAATATCGACAATCCGAAAATATATGAGGAGCTAAGTATAGAGCTACTCGAGTGGGAGGGGGAGCTGTTGGTGATGGGGGATTTTAACTGTGTTATGGAATACAAAATAGACTCGACAGGACAGGGATCCCCTAATCGAATGCGCAAGGTTAGATCTGCAATTTTGGAACTTGGAAGACTACATAGCTTAAAGGATGTATGGCGCTCTAAAAACCCTAAAATAGCGGGATATACATTCTATTCTGCACCTCATAGATCGTGCTCCAGAATCGATATGGTTTGGGCTTCCGATCAGTTAGCGGGTAATAGTAAGATTGAATTATGTCCAAGGATTTCATCAGATCATAACCCGATACTGTTTGAATTCAATATTAATAACCAAATGCAGGATGTACGTCATTTTTCATTCCCAAGATACCGTTTTCTAGACTCATGCTTTCTTTCTTCACTAAGGGAGCATATTAAAGAATTCATCGAGCTAAACTTAAATTCAGCTTTGATTAACGTTGTTTGGGACACCTGCAAATGCAGTATCAGAGGTTTCGTACAACAATACATATTTAGGAAAAATGCCGAAAACCAAAAAACTACCATCACCACTACATCTAAAATACTCCAAACTGAGCACCTACTAGCCGAAGCTACCACACAGGCTAGATCTAATATAGGGGAGCTAAGGCTAGAGCTGTTGAAGTTACAAGTATCCACGAAAAAGACCTTAAGAGAGAGATATAGCGCTAAAATTCACAATTACAAATTGGCTCAGTACGAAGGGGGTGATAGGATTGGCAAGGTACTGGCATATAAGGTAGCCGACAAAAAAGCAAGTACCAAAATCAAATTTATTAAAGGGCCAGACTCATGTCTATATATCCAGCCCGAACAAATTTTGGATCAATTCGTAGATTACTATCGGAACCTGTACACCCCAGATATTACTCCTACTCTGGATGCAATATTACTATATCTAAACGAACACATGCAGACCCAAAGAGACTCTGATATAGAAGCAATACAATTACTTAGCTCGAAAATTACGTTGGCGTAAATAAACATAGCAACCTTAGCATAGCCCGGTGGAAAAGCTGCTGGAGAAGATTGCTTGCCCATTGAAATGTACAAAGCTTGTGCTCAGGAATTACTACCTCTTCTAGAAACAGTTATTGATTCTATAGCTATTTCCAGGCAAGCTCCTGCATCTTGGAAAATAGCAAAAATAGTCTTTTTTCTCAAAAAGAACAAAACACCAGAGGATTGTGGGTCTTATCGACCGATCTCTCTGCTAAATTCGGACGCCAAAATTTTTGCTAAAATTTTGGCTAATCGGCTAGCCCCTATCATGCCCGATATGGTCAACATACAACAGCATGGATTTGTGATGGGTAGAGACACCACTGCGCATGTCAACACTGCAATAACAGCGTTCGATGTGGCCTCGACTACTCTCACCCCACTTGGTATGGTCATGCTTGACGCTGAGAAAGCGTTTGACCGAGTGGGGTGGGTTTATTTGTGGGAGGTCTTAAAGAAGACTGGAATTCACAGGCACTATTTAGACTGGGTTCGCTCACTATATGACAATCCGTTTGCTAAAATTAGTTATGGGGGAAGGGAGTCAGCAAACTTCACAATACATAGGGGAACCAGACAAGGCTGCCCTTTGTCCCCTCTGCTCTTTGCCCTATCATTGGAACCATTTTTAAATGCACTTTCAGCCCAAGTTAATATTATTCCCGTGCAGCACTGTGGTGTCAGTTTAAAAATAACGGCATTTGCAAATGATATTGCGGTGTTTACCCCCAATTTAACTAAAGCTATCCCCGAAATAATAATTGAAGCTACATTGTTTGGTAATGTTTCAGGATACAAACTAAACGTCAACAAGACGCAGGTTATCTCAAACTACAAACCCACTCAAGCAATATCTGGTATCTGTCTAAGTGTGACCTATTTAGGTGTTAAAATATCAGCAAACACAGATAGGACACTTAAAATGAACTACGAACACTTTTTAAAAGAAACTGCCCTAACTTTGAAAAAATGGCATAAGTTACCGATAAGCTTAGTAGGGCGCATTAATCTTGTAAAAATGAAGATTTTGCCCAAATTGCTTTACCTATTTAGGTCTATACCCTTACAACCTAGTAAACTTTTTTTTAAAAAGTTGGATGGCATATGTAGTAGCTATGTATGGGGCTACAAAAAAGCACGCAGGGCAATAAAATTCCTGGCACTACCAATTGATAAGGGGGGGCTATCTTTCCCAAACTTTAGGTTATATTTTCTTGCCACTTTTTTTCGCCGAATACGCAGTGTTTTAAAAAAGGAAAGTTCGCTTTATTTTCATCACTACATGCTGGGACCTGACAGTAGTCAATTTCTGTTTCGCTTACATGATCCTAACTACTACAAACGTGTAAAGTTTAAGACAGCTAGACACATCAAAAATATTTGGGATGAAGTCATGCAAACTGATAATATCTTGTTTTTTAACGCGGATCTTAGACTTTGGTGCAACCCAGGTTTACCTAGTATTTTCTCAGATAGGGCAGGACAACTTTGGGCTAGGTTTGGCATTAATACCTTGGGCGATCTATATGGTCCGAATGGGTTTATGGATTTTGACACACTTAAATGCATATATAAGCTAAACAACGATATGTACTTTAAGTATATGCAAATACGAGATTTCTTACTTTGTAAAATGAAGATTGTAGACGTGGCCACATCGGATATATTAAGATGTTTGTATTCCGAAAAAACTAAATCTCTTATAAGTATAGGGTATCGTTATCTGGCATCTGGTAAAACGGATGACACTGTGAAATTAGCGGCTAAATGGTCATCAAGGCTGAATATGAACATTAATCCCACTCAGATATCCACTTCATTATGTCACATAAACTCTATCGTTCAGTCTTCTAACTTGAGGCTACAACTGTACAAAACTATCACGCAGCTATGCTACACTCCACAACGTATATTTAGCTAGTCACCGGGCGCCCAATTTTCCGATAAAACAAAATGCCCGAAATGCGATACACAAGCTGCAGGCATTGAACACATGCTATACTCATGCCCGAGGTTGAACACTTACTGGAACGGGATAATGAATGTTCTAAGGGACAAACATATTAATACTCCAACTCTTACAGCACATCTGGTTCTACTGGACATTCAAGACACTCCTAGTCAACACACAGATTTAATATCTATTGTATTTGCATGTGCTAGGCTAGTGATAGCAAGATCATGGATATCAAAAGAAATTCCGACTGTAATGGATTGGTGGACCCTATTAAACGAAATTAATGTGATGGAAATCTCTTTAGCCAGACTTAGAGGCCCAAGGGCCTTGATAAAGAAAGAAAACATTTGGCGAACTTTCTTCGATCTTTGATGTATGTTATCCGTTCTTTATTGCTTCTCTCACTATATTGTACGACATGAGGTCAAGCCAACCTTGTCTTACCTTCTTTTTTCTTTTTCTCTTTCTGTCCTCAATGATATGCTCTCGATGTTCCTCTTGCTAACGATCAAAGTTGGAAAGTGTAAATGTACTTTTTTTTTTTCTTCTCTTTTCTTTTAGTCTTACATATGTTTGTACATTTCATATTTTGTAAATTGTACTACGTTTATACTCTTGCAATAATAAAAAACTTGAAAAAAAAAAAAAGGGAAGACAATGGGTTGGAGAGCCACCCCACCCGTGGATACCTTAGGAACCAGGATACCTGCATCAGGTAAGCCGGGTGAATTGGTGTGAAGTAGCGCCGGAAACGGTTGTTAAACTTAATGGGAGACTTCAGGAAGATGCGGCTGCTGGTGAAAGTGAAAGTGTTCGGTGAAACCCAAATATGGATTCCATATGTGAAGAACCAGCAAACAGAGGGGACAGAGTCTATGCAACTCAGGAGTGACCAGGAGGCACGGAAGACGAATGCCCACCGATGTTGTGTGTTGCAGGAGAGCTGATGTTGACCTTCAAACTGCAGCTGTGGGGACCAGGCAATGCTGTGGAATATCAGGGGTCGCACACTAGCTGTCCCACATCAGATGTCGAGACTCGAGGGGTCGGTGTCCGACAGGATCACCCACAAGCCTTGGTAACTGCAAACAATGTGGAAGTTGAAGGAGGTGCAAAGGCGGGACCAGCAAGGTCTATAAGACTCACCACAAGTAGGGGCCCCAAGCATCAGGGAGTCCAAAAGAATTCAAAATTGACACTCAAGAAGACCCACAGGCTGGAGGCACTGGAGTCGCAGAGGACCTCAAGCAGCTCCCCAAAGATGCAGGCACACGGTGCAAGTGATGTGGTGAGGATAAAGATCTTAGTCGCTGGAGATGCTTCGGGTTGGGGCTACTTGGAGCCCAAAGATCTTGGTAGAAAAAAGCCAACAAGCCTTTACAACTGCAAGTAAACCTCAGTGAACAGGGGTTTGGTTCCTATGGGCTCAGACAAGGGATACTGGCCTCAAACTTGATGAGACGACAGGGCAGGCTCGAAAGATAGGAAAAACCACAACCTGTGTTGCTGAGCCTTCCAGAATCCATAGGAGCCCAGGATCAGCAGACTGGTCAGCTTATCCGGTGTCTTGGATGTCTACAGACCTTGGACACGTTCCTGTATGGAGCAAAGGCACGGACATTGCAGCAGACAAGCAGGCTTGATGCCCAGAGCGAAGTCCAGCGACGTCCGGCGAAGTCCAGAGTGCCCAGACGGTCAAAGTTGAAGTGGTGTCTGAACTGTACGATGAATTAGGGACCCACCCACAGGTAAGCCCTTAAATTTTCAAAGGAAAGGGTTGGGCAGATACAGGTTTCCCTCCCTAAGGAGGGGCTGGACAAGGGGTAGGATACTCCCCTGTCGTTTGATCAGTTTCATGCCAGAGCGGGAGCCAACGGCTCCCAGAACTGGTTTGAACTGGACTATGCATGGAGGACACCAAATGTGCCGTGCACTAAGACTATGTGGCGCTGGCAAGTGCTCCCACCCTTCCCCATTAAACTAAATCCTGTCCGGTAGGTGGTCACACCTCCCTGTGACAGGATGCCTATTGTTCTGCCTTCCTCTGCTTAAGCTTGGCTCAGCAGCATGAGGGCAGAATCGTGTCTCTGGTCGGCTGCAGACATGTTGTGCTGTCTGGGTCTAGAAGACGGGTACAGGGAGCACAGAAAACCTAACAGAGGGCCTTTACAGTGCTTGGAACCATACCTCCCACACTATTTATGGTGTGGGGGTATGATTCAACATGTTTGATACCAAACACGACAGGGTTCGTTACAGCCAGTTTCGAGATGGTCATCACGTAATAACGAGGTGCCCCTCTATATGTTATATGGATGTCTAACTTACAACCCAGGAGAATTGGCTCCGAAGGCTATAGGGGTGTACTGCTCATTCAGGGGCTCCCTCACATTTATAATTGAGCACCATGCCCGCACAAATTAAAAATGCCTGCTGTAGGGGTGACTTATAGGTTTTAAGTGCAGTGACCCTAGATATAGGAAAACCTATATCTTTCACAAGTGGTGCTAGCACCAGCTTAGACAGGCTGCAATGGCAGGCCTGTAGTGATAGGTGGCATAATACATTCTGCAGCCTATGGGGGACCTCTGGGGCACCTATGCAATGGGTACCTTAGTACCATATACTAGGGACTGATAAGGGTACCCCAGTATCCAATCTAAGATGTACCTAAGTACTTACCATAACAATTTAAGGGAGAAAACAGGGAGACCGGGGGCCTGATTCAGTAGGATCCCAGTCAGACTAGTCAGAAACAGCATTAAATCAATCAAAAATTGGGGGTAACCGTAGAAGCAGATCCTACTTTCCTACACAACCCCCCCCAAACGTAAGGAGATGAGACTAACCTTGCTCAGTTGAGTCTTCATTTTCTAAGTGGAAATATCTGGAGAGTCCATCTGCATTGGCATGGTTACTCCCAGGTCTATGTTCCACTGTATAGTCCATCCCCTGTAGGGAAATGGACCACCCCAAAAGTTTCTATCTACCTCAATGGGAATGACACACGGCACACCCCAATGATCTAAAGAGGTGTGATTTATTTAAAGTAATGTTTGACTTTTTAATTGTTCGTGTCGTTTGGGTACATAAAGCTAGCTGTCTTGTTGTCTGGGATTTGTACTAGATTGGTCTTGCCTTTAGTTAATGATGCTCCTTGCTATGATTGTTCACAAACCATTTTTGCCTTGGCTTTTAAATATTGGCCTTTTCTATTCTCATTCAACAGATCTTCCTTTCCTCAAAAAACTACCATAGTGCTTCTGCTCTGTGAGTCTCCTCATTTCCCAACTTGAGAAAGCGAGAATGCAGTTGTCATTTTTATTCAGTATTGTTTTTATTGTGTTATAAATATGTCATTGTCTGTGTCTCCCCCATTCTACATTGCAGACTAGGTAACTAACTTTGAAGCTTGGGCTTGGGAGGTGCTAAAGTGTGAATGGGTAACTTAACTGACCACCTCTTTCATGCCAGATGTGCTGTACCCATTAAGTTGCTGAATGCTCTGTATGTGTATCTCTCTTTGAACTTTTCTCTAATTCCCCTAAATATGTTTGATTGACTCCTCAACCCACTTGCCCCTTTAGTAAGGTCCATGTAATCTATTTCCAAACTCAAAAGATCTCCCATTTGGCACGCCGGATTTTGTACAGTGCTTAACTTATCAGGTGAAGTTTAAAAATGCAAGTACCCACCCGTACTCTCACCATGCCCAAGGGACATCCTGGTTGCTGAAAATGATACTTGTGAGAAAGGGATTTATTAGTTGAGGTGAATTGGTGTCTACCACTATCCTGTTAAGTTCATCCAAAGGTTTCAGTAATTGAAATCTCAGCTCAACCCCTGGTAGCTAGGCCCCAGAGAATACCGGCTTAGTTCAAGGTAAATATGTAAAGCATGTACAAGTACCAAATCAGTTAAAAAATCAAAAACACAAAACACTAAAAACCCACTCCTATTTCCAAACTGACATAAAACAAAATCCGAAAAAGAGAACCCAAGATATGTTTTTTTTTAATTCTTCAAGAGAAAATTAGGCAAAGCAGAGCACATGGCCAATTGTGCTCAATGGTCACAGTAGGCTGGTAACTAGGTGCGGTTTGAGATGCATGGGGAAATAGCAAATGGATTGGCCCAGCCAGAGCCAGGAAGTAGGGAAGTTCAAAAATGTTGATAAATGCCAATCTGAAACAAAACTTTGTAATTTTCCTGAGGAAAAACTCTTCTCCATGAGGGACAAACCTGAAATTCAATCCGATGCCATGATGCCACCAGCCAGATACTTTTAATAGTTTGTCCCCGTCAAGCTCTGGACTACTGGAGGAAACATTTTAAAAAAGTTCCTGAAGTTCTGTTGGTGGCCAACATGAGTACTCTTCAAAGGTTCCCAGGGCCTAACAGCAAGCATGTATCAGGGTGTTGGATAGAGGGGAATAGCAAAGTCCAATCTAAGTCCAGTTGCCACTGTTCAGATGGGATTCTTCACAGAAATGTTCTCTTCCGTTTTGTTACATATCCAGAGGCATCAATGGGATTGTGATCCATGGAGGTCTTTATGTCCTTGCATACTCATTAGATTACTGTGGTCTCTACCTCACTAGATAAGTGAACATCCTCGACTTGGATGAGTTCCTTCTCTGCTCTCACGTTCCCTGCCATCATCGGCCTGATTCATCAAAAGGTATTCATTTTATGAGCCACTCTTCTGATGTACTTAGACCCCACCGGGTTGGAAGTATCACAGGATGTGGGATTACACTGAGCTTAAACGTGGCACACAGCCCTGAAGATTCAGAGATAACTGTATCTCTGATGAAACACGTATCGAGTTGCTGCGTTGTGTAGAACTACCAATTCAAAGAAAATACAAGATACCATTGTTGGATTGAAACTAATGTTTTGTTCTTTCACTAACTGCATTGTCTACATTCTAAATCTGTGTGTGTGCTCGGGATAGTCTTCATATTGCATGTGACAGGGTTCCCCTGTCAGAATTAAGGGGTTACTAGGGTTTTCCCCTTCCCAGGTTGCACCACACTATAATTTGTTCCCATACACTCACGTGAACTAGCTGTGCGCCATTACTTCCTGGACACTAAAATCCTATTTCTTTGACACTAATACTTTGCTTGATTATCTACACCCCACAGAGAGAAACCTTGTGCTGATCCCTGATGTGTGCATTGGTTTACAGTTTAATAATTCATAGTTTGGAAATAACCTATATGAAATTATTCAATGTAATACACTACTTTTGTATTTGAAAAATATAGGATGTTTGATTTAGTAAAATGTACTCTGTCTACAAAGTTGAATTGTGCTGGCCTCTGTTTTGGGTTAACTGCTAACTGCCTCTTCCTTCCTCTTTAATTTTTCTGGTTTATCTGCTCTACTGAAAACATGACACTTCATTTTCTGTGGGCCATTCACTGTGTGAACTTGCTAAGATTAGTTCTTTACTCAAAACCCCTGCATCAGTGAGTTCTCACAGCGTAGATGAGTTGACTGCCATCTATACTCCGGTGAGGAAAAGGAGAGAGAGGTTTCATTTGAGGACATAGCTGAAATGTGGCATCATGCTTATTACTACTTAGGTGAGAATTAAAAGGTACAGACCCTAGACCATACTAAGGAAAGTGGGTTTGAGTTACAACAAGTCACAAAATGGGGGAAATGGGAATAGCCATACTTCCAACAATGATTGCAGTAGGATAGAGGCCCACTTTGGGGTTGGCCTCACAAAGGAACTCATGATGAAAGAGTAGAGAGAAGACGATGGAGCGTCTTTATTCTTTATGTTGGACCAAGTTCAGGCCTCTGTCAATAGGTAGGTAGCCTTTCCCTGATTAACCTTGCATGCTACTGATAAATAATAATATAATTTCACTATCAAAGAAAGAGACAGATTTGTATATGAAAACAATTGCTATATAGAAATAATCCCAGACACTGCCTTCACCCACAGACAACCACCCCTATAGAGAAACCCACCTTTTACTGTCTCTTTCCAAGCTCCCCCGCCACTCCTTTTGCAACAGACCAAGCCTCCAAACCACTAAAACCATACTAAACTATTCACACCCCATCCCTAACTGACCCAAACTATTCCACCCACAACAGAACCACTCCCTCCCTAAAAAATACACTGTCCAATTCCTACCTCTCCCTCAATTTACCTCACCTATACTACAGATTACAGACCCAACCCCTCCCTAATGTAAATACCCCTATATCAGTCCAAACCTTTTAATGTCCACCTGATCCTTTTTGATGTCCTGTTCTCCCCTTCCAAATAAGTCTACCCCTCAAGGACCTTGTGCAGGAGGGTCTCGTGGTACTGGAGGCAGAGAGGTGACTGGCTGCTTGGAAGCAGCAGGGCTGCTGAGGCTTGGCTGCTCACAGCAGCTTTGGTGTTCCCAAGCCAACTGCGAGAAAGTTTATGGATCCACTGCCTCCTCTTCTTCTTCCTGCTCCTTTAGCTGGCAAAAAGCCACCACAATACTTTCAGTTTAAGCCTGGTGCAGCTGAGCGGATGACTCTTGCACTTGCTTTCTCTTGAGGTTTTCCTCCAGCAGAGTCTAGCCTCCAGTGGGGGCATCAGGACAGTCTAAGTAAAAAGAAGAAAATCACATGGATTGGACTAACTGCAAACACATGGTTAAATAGTCAGTTCAGAGTTAGGGAGAGAGTGAGTGTTACTGTGTTAGATAAGGTTGACTTTAGACTAAAGTTTGGGCGAAAGTTAGCTTTATCTGTGAAAGATGTAAGTAGTAAGTAGAAGGCAGAAGGCAGAAGAAGTACTGGTGTAAGGGATGGCAAAAGAAGAAACTTCCGAAGAAGGTGTGGGACAAATATTGCAGGTGCCAAGACAGTACAGAGGTGAAAGGTGTGGACAGCCATTGAGCCTCTTCAGCACATACAATAAAATGTCCCAGAAGCTGAGACAGAAATATATTAAGGAGGTTAACTTAATAAGTGTTGGAGAGAGGACTGAGCTTAGGGGCAAGGAAGAAATACCTTAAAGGCAACAGACAGTACTTTGACTTGGCACTCGCACCGTCAGCCCCTTGTTTTTAAATTCCCAGTACCGGACATGACTTGATGTCCACTACTGACAAACTCCTTGACATAATTCACTAGTCTATCTGGAACAGAAGTACTCCTCACTCTCACCAGCAGAGCCTAAAGAAACCTTACTTTATAGCATTTATTTATAGCATGAAGATATGTAAGATTCATGTAAAATATATATGTATATGTAAAAAGCAAATAGTTCTATTTTTATGTATGTGTACGGAAACAGTCCTTATATATTTAATCTTCTCCTTGTACAAATAAAGAATGCTTGTATTATATTTCTGAGCATATATTGGGCATGTTAATATCTTTATATGATTATAAATGATTTATATAAAAAAGTATTTAGCATGAATATTTTAAATTTAAATATTGTTCTTATTTTTTTTATGTGGCTAAATGTAGACTATTTTCCCTATTCACCATTACGTGTAAATCTCTGCCCCAGTTATCAGAGACCTGCGCCTTAATGTGGAAAGTTACTAGGAGTAACTTTACTACTAACATATTTATTACATAATTAGTAATGGCTTTAACTAGATTAAATTAAATACAAATAGTTTAAAGATTTATTTTAAAAAATCCCACCTAAAGTAAAATGTCAGTATTTACTCCTTTGGCATTAAAATCATAAAATATTAAGTACAGAATTAATATAAATTCAAAAGTATTTTTATTTAATTAAAAAAGTGTATTACAATGTTTTATCATTAAATAATACTATTTCCAGGGCCGGACTGGGAACGCAAACCGGCCCTGGCAATTGAGTCGGACCGACCGCATGGGGGGTGAGGGGTTTGGACTTGGTGAGGTGTGGGTAACACTGCAGCTGCTTTTGTTACAGGGGGCAATATTGCAGCTCCAGTAACAAAAACTGCCCCCCAGGGGTCCAAAACCAGCCCCCACCCTGGCGGCCCACCAGGGAAATGCACGGTGCCCGCTATGGCCAGTCCGATTCTGACTATTACTTCACGTTTCATTAACATTCAATTTAATTTATATATATCTTTGAAAAGTAAAAACAAATATTTAACAATATTTCCTAAGGAGTTCTGTTTTAAGTCCCTGATTTTATTATTATCTATGTGAGGGGGATGCAGTATGAGTGGTTGGCTATATGTGGTGTTGGGGTTACTGCTGCTTCCTTTGGGCTTAATGTTATAAACTAGACTCCACCCCCAATTTCAGGGAGTTGAGACATCTAAGCCTACACGTTTGAGTAACTTTACACTCATAAATGGTAAAAGCCAAAAGCAGTTACTTGAAAGTGTAAGAGTAAATTTACTCACATGTAAATTTAAATTTGTGAATAGACCCCAGCATCTCTAGGGCCTTTCCTCAACACCAGTATAGTTAGCATTTATATAATAGTAATACAATATCACTACAAAATCCTCATCACTATCTTACTCCTATGTTTTATATGTGACGATCTCAGCACTGACTGTGGAGATATTAGCTCGAATCAGGGCATATTTACAAGCCCCTATCATCACTAGAACATCACTTTTTTGGATGTTGTGATGGCAATACAGGCTTTGCCTTATTTACAAGGTACTGTTAAGCACTTAATGTGGCTTAATGCTGCCTTGTAAATTAGGCATCCTTTCACGCTATACTTGAAATGTGTGGCAATGGTTGTTGCAGTGGGTGTTCCGCCATATCACCCATTGATTTTGATGCTGCCCCATGTTTACAAGAGTGGTGTAACTATGGGACAGAGCCAAAATTAAGACCAGGGAAAACCAGGTCTTAACAGGTCACAACAACGAGAAATGCTTTATTCCTCCTCATTTTTGCTGTTTTTATGTGTGCTGCATTGTGCAGCCCACATATTTATTTATTTATTTACTTGTTAAGCGCGGCTGCCACCCAAAGGGTATCCTGGCGCTGAGACTGCGTCTATCCTGCAGGCATACTACCATTACATTGCTCTGGGGAACAAAAAGGTCTTGAGAGCCTTTTTAAAAGGAATGAAATCTTGTCTATGCCTCAGCGGGAGGGTGTTCCAAAGAGTGGCAGCCGTGAAACTAAAAGCACGGCCACCCATCCTCACTTTATTGATCCTGGGGACCGTCACCAGGAACGCAGAGGTGGATCTTAGGGGTCTGGCAGCGCAGTACCAGGAAAAGAGATTTTGGAGCGGTATCGGCCCCTGTCCGTGCAAAGCCTTAAAGACGAGACAAAGCACCTTGAAGGAAATTCTCTCTTGGATGGGTTACCAATGGAGGTCTGCTAATGCGCCAGAGGAAGAGGCAGATCGAGGATGGGATAGAGCCAATTTAGCCGCCATATTTTGGATCCTCTGCAGCTTTAGAATCAAAGTTTTTGGGGCTCCCAGAAGTAGTGCATTGCAGTAGTCTAATCGACTAAGAATAGAGCTGCGCACTACCTCTGCCCTTGCCTCCTTAGGGAGAAGCGGTAAGATCTTACATAGGGCATGAAGTAAGCCCATACAGCCGGCTATAGTTCTATTCACAGAGGCATCAAGCTGCAGGTTGGGTTCAAACAGAACTCCCAAATTACGGGCCGACTCAGCAGCCTCTACCGTACCTGGAAGAGATGTAGGCCAAAAATCGTCCGGAAGCGGACGAGGGGTACGGTCTAGGGAGCAATGAATAACCTCCGTTTTGGATCCGTTGAATTGGAGCGAGTTGACCTCGCAGCCACACCGCTGTAGCCGCCATGCAGCAGTGGAAAGTGTCTCTCGATATTGCCCTGGTACCCTCAAATGAAAAAATCAATTGAGTGTCATCGGCATAATTGATGACAGATATGCCGAATGACTTTATCAGGGCAACCAGAGGTCGCAAGTACAGATTAAACAAGATCGGACTGATCGCCGACCCCTGGGGACACCCTGATCCACTTGCTGCATGGCAGAACGAAAAGGTGGTAGTGCCACTGCCTGCTGTCTGTCACTGAGATAAGATGTTATCCATCTCAAGGCCAGACCAGTTACTCCTGTACTCCGGAGACGGTTCAGTAGTACTGCATGGTCCACCGTGTCGAACGCGGCCGACATGTCAAGCAGCACTAAAAAAGCTGACTTGCCCATGTCGACACACGCTCGTAGATCGTCAAACACGGTGACCAAAGCAGCCTCCGTGCCGTGAGCCGGCCTAAAGCCGAACTGCGATGTATCCAGGCCGGAGTTATTTTTCAGAAAGTTGGATAGTATTTTCGTGACCCACTTCTCCACAACCTTTATTATAAAAGGCAGAAGCGAAATAGGCCTGTAGTTGGCCGGGCTTGAAGGGTCCAAGGAGACCTTCTTCAGCAATGGTGTGACAATTGCCATCTACCAGCTATCTGGAACTACTGATGTACTCAGTGACTGGCAGCAAATGGCGTGGAGCGGAGGAAACAACTCAGTTTGAAATGCCTTCCAGATCTTATGGGGCATAGGATCAAGTGGCGATCCCGAAGACACACCATTCGCCAGGAGGCAGAATTCCTCCAGAGAAGGACTAGGAAAGCAGGACAACTGGGTCTCCGCGAGAGGAGGTTCTGCAAGTGGAGGCAAGGTAGATGTAAGCTGGCCGGAGATCTGAAGTCCGCTCAGAATTTTCTTAATCTTCTCCTCAAACGTAGAGGCCACAGCGTCACACAATTCCTGGGAGACAAGGATAGCCGGAGCAGTACAAGGCGGGTTAGCTAGATTTTCGACCGCTTTAAACAAAGCCTGCGATTTGTTAGGGGCCCTGGCCAACATGTCTGCCAAAAATTGAGCCTTGGCCTTCTTCAGCTGAATCTTGTATTCCTGCAAGGTCACTTTATATGCTACCTTATCTGCCTCCCTATAGTCTCTCCTCCAAAGTCGTTCCGCCTGTTTGCAGCGGAGTTTGTGCTGTCCAAGATCCTCAGTGAACCAGGCATTAGTTCTTCTGGGTGTATCCCTCACTTTCCTTAAAGGGGCCAATTCGTCCAGAGATGTCACAATCTGCTGGCAGAGAACCTGATAACTTTTATCCGCACTATCCTTCACCATAAATGGTCTGGGCAGCAAGGTAGGTCTAGTTGGATGTTTCAGAAGACGAGACCATTGTCTACTGATCTTAGTGGCACCTGGATCACCTGTCCTTAATGAACCAGGCAAAGAGATAGACAATGGGACTAGTGCGTGATCAGTCCAGCATTGATCCACGACCTCTCCCACTACGACTAGATCTTTATCGGCAAATACAAGGTCTAAAGTATGCCATTTGACGTGAGTAGGTGCTGAAACCAGCTGTGCGAGTTGTATATTGCTACATGCTTGGCGAAGTTCTCTATATGCCAGATCTTGAGGGCCAGAAGGCCAAAGGTTAAAATCACCTAGCACTAATAATCTAGTGTGGGAGTTTGAGAGGTCGTAGATAAGATCAATCAATGGCTGAATGGCCGTGGTGGTTGAGGCGGGTGGCCTGTAACATAAAAGTCCTGTTACCAGAGTTCCGCTCTGGGCCGTGATTGAGAAGCCCATGGTCTCAAATCCTGATACATCCTCCAACTGAGTGAAGGAGATTGAATCTTTAAATATATAGCCTATACCGCCCCCCCTACCAGTTGTTCGAGGGGAGTGTTTTATAAGATAACCCGGAGGACAGGCCCACCCAAGTTCCACTGCGCAGTCTGACTTAGTCCAAGTTTCTGTTACGAAGAGGACATCTAGATGTAGAGAGTCTATCAAAAGAGCAATTTCCGCATGGTGTTTTACAAGAGATCAAACATTCAGTAGACCGCAAGAAAGGACTGAAAAAGGGGGGTGGATCGTAGAACAGTCCTTACCCACATTGGTATCCGTCTGGTGATCCTGTAAATCTACTGAAGGGTCCAACGCCCGAAGAGTGGCCGAGGTAGACGCACCGGACGCGCCCGGGACGCGAACGGGCGCAAACGGGCTTACCTCTGGCGCACCTCCGGCGCGCACCTGCTGCGTGTCATCGCTGCGCTCCGACCGTCTGCCCATTATTTATAGCCCTACACGTGGGAGGAGTGTGAGGGGAGGAACTAGTCCCCTTACAAAGATGGCGCCCGTAAATCGGCTGCCACGAATGCCCTCTCAAAGATGGCGGCCGCAAAAGCCCCCAGTCTCGGTCCCTAGCTGCCCTGATTCCTGCAAATGCAGGGTGATACCCCCTTTAACGTGCAGGTAAGAACTCGCTAGCGCTGAGGCTAGAAGTACAGGGTACACGGCGCAAGATTAATAAGCGGCGCAAATAATGTATTAAGTAGCAACTAAAAAGTTTTAAAATATAACAGCAGCCAGCGCGCTATAAACAACAAGTCTACCTGCGCATAAAAATAGCAAAACACCATGCAGGATCATTTAAAAATGACAAGTTGCAACTTTATGTGTGCTGCACAAAGCAGCACAAATAGAAGTTACAAAGTGCCATTTAGGATAGTTTATGTCCAGGAAAGGATACCTTCCTGCATATAAAAAATATTCCCCACATCACAGGGTGCAAGGGTGCCTGTGTTGGTGCTAGGCAGCTAAATATAGCACCAGTGCAGGGAGAAACGCAGGTGTTAGAACTGAGGGTCTCTAGTTGGCAGAGGTAGGTACCACTGTCCAAATAGGGATCCTTGCTTCTAGTCAGGGTAAGGAGGATACACTCTTTAGATAGCCCCTGCTCATCCCCTTGGTAGCTTGGCACGAGCAGTGAAGGCTTATCAAAGGCAATGTGTAAAGTATTTGTACCAACACCCACAGTAACACAGTGAAAACACCACAAACTGACTCCACAACAGTTTAGAAAAATAAAGGTATTTAATCTAAACTACACAAGACCAAAACAACAAAAATCCAACATACACAGTTCAAGATTATGGTTGGAAAAGAGTTCCGTAAGGTTGCGTTAAAATAATCCACAGTTGCGTGAAAGGTTTACAGTTGCACCACGTTTAGCCAACAGTACCTTTAAATGCGACAGAGTTCCAAAAAAGCTGGTGTGGTGGAAAACAAGCGATGCGTCACTCCTGAGACCTTGGGAAGGCGATGCGTCAACCCCGCTGGATGTAGCGGGCGTGTTGCGTCAAATCCGGTCTGTATGGGGAGGGAGGCGATACCTTGTACGGATTCCGGTGCGGAGGTTCTGTAGTGACAAATCTAGCAAAGGCACGATGCGATGATCTTTGGGGGCTGCGACAATCTCCGGGGCGATGATGCGCGGTCCAGCGGTGATCTTCCTCTCGCAGCTCCTCGATTCAATGGCTCTGCGACGATGTTCGCAGCGACGTGATGTGGTCCGCAAGCACGCACCCAGTTACAACAGGCCCTGCAACGATGCTCCCAGCGATGGTATTCTTCTCGTTCCAGATTGGTGCGTCCCGCAAACGAAGGATGGGACGACTCTGGCAGTGGCAACAGACGCTGCGAAGATCTTGGCTTTCGTAGCGGCGGGAATTTCCTCGCACTGATGGGGATGCGCTCCGCAAGCGAGTGATGCGATAAAACTTGCAGAAAGTCTTTAAATTCTTGGGTTCCAGCTTCCCAACACAGGTACAACTTCCAGAGGCACCACAACTGGCCCAAGCACTCTTGGAAGGACAGAACTCTCTCAGAAGAGTTCATGGGAGCAGGTGGTGAGGTCCTTTTGTTCCTGGGACTTCTTGACAGGGAGACAGCTCTTCTCAGGCCCTTGGAGATTCTTTCAAGCATGGGGACACAGCACAAAGCAAATTCTTTCCCCTCTCCTTGGCAGCAAAGCAACAGCAGGTCAGTCCAGCAGAGCAACAGCAGTACAGTCTTCCTTCTTCAGTTTCAGCTTTCTCCTTGGCAGAGGTTCCTTCTTGATTCCAGGATGATCTAATTTTCTGTAGTCAGGGGCCCTGTACTTAACCCCTAAAAGTCTTTGTTCCCTTTGTGCAGGAGGGCTCTGAGCCCGGTCTGAACTAGTTCTGGGTGTTCCTTGAGCACTTTGTTTTCCTGGCTTCTCCTTTCCTTTCAGAGAGAGGGGCATGGTCGTCAGCCACCCAGTAGGAGGTGGAGCCAGCATTGTGGAGGGAGAGCACTGCCCTGGAGCACTTTGTTGACATGATGCCTTCTCTCCTTTCACAGTGCAGGGAGAGACATCAGACGCACCACAGGGGGTGGAGCCAGCACTGTGGTGGCAGGCACAGTCCTATTCAGGTCCCGGTGCTATCCCCTCCCACCACTCAAGATGCAGATGTAGTCATTCAGCCTAGGGCTGACTCAGCCAGCCTCCTGGGGGCTCACCAGCCCCTGTCACTCTCAAACCATACAGTCAATTCACAAACAGGCCAAGGCACACAGAAAGGTCAGACAAGAGAACAGCAACTTTCTAAAAGTGCTGTTCTCAAACACAGGATTTAAAAACAACCTTTCCTAAAAGATGTGCTATTAAATTCTTAGTTCAGAGATTCCAGACTTTTATGTCCTACCTTGCTCCTATGGGAAGATATGCTGGTAGCCACTGTAGCCAGCATTCCCCATGGTAGCCTATGGGCAAGGTAGCCTTACAATAGTGAAAAACAAAAATGGCTGTAATTCACTACCAGAGCATATCACCTGCTCTAGTACATGCTCTACCTTTCACATACACTGCACCCTGCCCAAGGGGGTACCTTGGGCCTTCCATAGGGGTGACCAATTTGTACAGAAAGGGAAGGGTTAGGCCCGGTCAGTGGGGACACTGACCAGGAGGACATGGCAGTTCACAGACTGCACACAGGCACTGCGGTGGCAGGCCTGAGGCACCATTTTAGGGCTACTCATATGGGTGGCACAATCAGTGCTGTTTTAATTAGTGTATGGATGTTTCTACTGTTCAGAGGAGATCCATAGAGAAAGAAACCAGCCGACACGTGTTTCGTCAGTAAGGGTATTAACCCAATGACTCTTCAGGGCTGGAAGTGATACAAAGGACAGTGTGGGAATGTTATCTGGAATGAACACATTCAAGGGGTGAAGAATAATGAAAGAGAGAAAACCAGTGTCCGTGGAAACCAGAAGAAGGAAGTTGTGTAGAACAACATTAGTAGTGACTGGCACTTCTAAAAAGAACACCTAACGTGGAATCATATACAGAAGTGACCTAACCAAGTGATATGTGTCTAAAATCAAAAGGACCAAAAATGCGAATTCTGGGAACAGAAAACCGCACGAGAGCGCAGAAACAGAAACACAGTAGCCTAAGTAAGATGCCTGGGTAGAGGCAGTTGTTACTGGCCGAGTACCTGTAAAAAAGCAAAAATGGAAAAAGAAATCCAAGACATGGACCTGAAAGACGCAACTGAGAAAAATTACAAAATAATGAATGACATTTTACTAAAACACCAAAATAAAATAAAAGACCGCAAAACAAGACAACTAAAGAGAGACGAAGCAGACTACCGTGTAGGGCGAGTTTTCACCTTTGCCAAGAAATATGATCAACTTATCAGGAAAACACCACGCGCCGATCAAAACACCAGAGCAGAAGTTTCAATCTCATCTAGCTCCACCTCACTTAACAGTATCCCTAACAGCGACAGTGAAAATGAAAACCAGACTTCATCCACAAATATCGCGGGACCAAGTACCAACCCATTAGGATCCTCCAACAAGAATTTTTAAAGAGAAATACAGACAATCAGACGAGAGACCCGCACACGATCAAATACCACGGACAGAAGACCCGGAGAGGCAACAGAGCAGGCAAGAGACAACTACAGGGAGAAGCTACTGTCAGTGAACAAGAAATGAATAAAGAAGACAACATAGAAGTTCAAGTTGTTAACCTCTCCTCTGAACATTTAGACACCAATATGATTTCATTATTGAGCAGAGGTCTCAGTTTTAACCCCCATGAACAAGGGGATCCTTGTAGGGTTAAAATAGATTTTTTCAAATTTATACGAGGACTTAAACTCAAAAAACATTTTTTGGGTCATCCAGGAATATCAAAAAGTATCGCATGCACAACTGACAATGAACTCCTGAATGCCCAGACCATAAATGATGTACAGGCCACTCATTTACTACTCTCCCTGACAGATTTTGATGATCCACCAAATTCTTTTGAAAATCTCCTGAACGATCTGGAGCTAGAAACTAATCAAACAATAGGAAGTGGTCTTAAAAAGAAGTCCAAATGGACTCCCACTTTACAATCTAGTCCTCAGTGACATTGAGAAACATGAGAAAACCCAGAAAACAAAAAAATCCAGACATACTGATAACTTGTCCAGGGATGAAAGACTCGTGCTAAAATCTCTAAGTAACAACCATAATCTCGTTATCAGCGAAGCAGACAAGGGGGAAATGTAGTGGTCATGAATAAAGTTGATTACCACAATGAAATCCTCTCCCACTTAACTGACACCAGCTGTTACTCAACTCTAGACTACAACCCTATGGGTCCTCTCACCATTCTTATCAATAAACACCTCTCTGAATGGCACATGCAAGGACTAATTAATGAAGAAGAATATTTATACATGAAGGTAATAAGACCCACCTATCCTTGGTTATACACTCTGCCTAAAATTCATAAAGCAGGTGCATTCCTCCCCGGAAGGGCCATCGTATCAGGCATCGGAGGACCAACATAAAAACTTTCACAATATGTTGATGTGTTTCTAAACCCAATGGTCAGCAATTTACCATCTTACATACAAGATACCAAACACATCCTTGGCATCTTGACTGACATGGTGTGGCAACCAGATTTAATCATGGCTACCCTAGATGTAGTTTCTCTTTACACCTCAATTAATCCCAGCATGGGGTTAACAGCAGTAAACAAATTTCTGAGGAATAGACCAATCACTCTATGGGAACACACCAAAACGCTCATGGCCATGATGAACATCATACTGACGAACAACTGTTTTCTTTATGACAAACAGTGGTACAGGCAAACCAAGGGAGTAGCTATGGGGTCCAGATTCTCCCCGTCCTTTGCTAACCTCTACATGGGATCACTGGAAGCCGAATTCATCTGGGGCAACAAAGGCTGGCCCTGGGTTGACTACATAGTATACTGGGGCAGGTATATTGACGATTGCCTACTGATCTGGTCTGGGACACAAGAAAAGCTAGAAGATTTCTGTGAATATCTGAACAACAACGACATGGAGATGAAATTTACAAGCCGCATTAGCACCACAAACGTCACCTTTCTAGATGTCGAACTATACATCAGAAACAATGTCCTACAAAACTGCCTGTTCCGAAAAGAGACCTCCTGCAATGCGGTTTTACATGCGGGCAGCTCACATCCTCTCCACCAGATCAACACCATCCCATATGGAGAGTTCATACGTGCCAGAAGAAACTGCAGTGATAACATGGAATTTGACCTATGCATACAAGACATGACGAAAAGATTCTCCAAAAGAGGATACAATGCAGGGATACTGCACAGAGCAAAAAATAGAATCAAACGAATCAATAGAGAAGCCACTCTCACCAGTAAAAAGACAATAGATATGGCCCATCAACCTGTGAGACTAGTCTTGGACTACAATGAAATCAGTTCAACAGTAAAAAAAAGTATCAATAAACACTGGGGCATCCTATTAGCAGACAGAACTTTGAAAGATTCAATCACCACCAGACCCCAGATTACATATCGACGCGGAAGAAACCTGAGAAATAGACTATGTCCTACAGTGCCACATGGCACCAAGACCACAACATGGTTAACAAAAAAATCCAAGGGTTTCTACAAATGCGGCTATTGTGGAATGTGCAGATGGGCCAATCATGCCACCAAGACCTTCAACGGCTTCCACAAAGAACAATATACCATCAACACCAACATAAACTGTGATTCCAGATATGTGGTCTACATCATTCAATGCATGTGCCAGAGTATATATGTGGGTAGCACCATCCGACCCTTGAGAGAACGAATCAGAGAACATGCACGGGCCATTCTACAACAAGACGCACGTTATCCAATGGCAATACACATGGCCACCTGTCCCTCTCAAGGAACCACAAAGAATTTCAAGTTTTTTGGAATAGACATAGTAGAAGCGAACGTGAGAGGTGGTAATCGAGAATTAAGACTCAGACGCCAGGAAGCAACCTGGATCATGCGCCTTCACTCTGTGAAGTACGGACAAAACACAGATGATGAGCTTCATTTTTTTCTGGGACCATGAACTGTGACACTATAACATACACATGCTTCATAGTGAAATGAAAATTGTCTTTTCTCAAACTATGCATCTGAAAATTAGAAATATCACTATATTTATATGTACATCACATTACTACTGATTTTTTCCTTTATTGAACTGTACCCACTCTATCTACTCTGCCTTACTTTACTTTGCTTGGCATATACCTTCCTTTGCTACCCTTTTGACCATTATATACCATTATATACCTTGTGCCCCCAATCCCACATTGCCTATTTTCTTTTTGAAGTACCATTTACACTCCCAAAAATCTTTCAAAACCTATTATTAATTTTGACATGACGATAAGGCATTACTCCATTACCCGTTAATCCTTCTGTTTTCCCAGAACATTTATGGTTTTTTCCGTTTCCTTCTTATTGCTCTCTGCCCAACAATAACTGACTTTTTCAGGAAGTCAGTCTTTCCTTTATTTTTAACGGGCCACCGCCTCCATGCGGCGATTAGCGTTCTAGTCTTTTCCCCTGACGCGCTGTTTGCTGGTCCATATAAGACCAATCAGCCCCAGGCTAGGGTGTTTCCCGCATCCGGCGAATACCCTTCACTTTACCCATACGGCGTAAACGGTAAGACACTCGGGGCCCTTTCTTTGCACTCCAGTTCCCTGCTGCCCACTTTTTCTTTTATTCCTCATTTTCCCCCTTATCTTATTCTCTCCCGTGCAGCCATCTAAGCAGTGACAACAGGCATTACTCACCATTGTCGAACTACGCTTTTCGGTCCAACAACTGTGTTTCCTTGTGTAGACCCGTGCACACTTCAATTTTGTATACCCGAACAGGAGCGGTTTGGAATTATCACCGTTCCCCCGGTGAGTTACACACCCCTGCCACTCTTTCACCTCTCCTTAATGATGGCATGGCACCCTTATACCTGGTGCTCTGTCTTCTCTAACTCCTCCCCTTGTTTCTCTTTTTCTCCAACAGAGAACACGACCTTCATACTAGTGCAGGTATTCCCTTATCTCTTTCTTTCCTTTTAAAATTGACGTTCTATCTCCCCTTTTTTTGTTACCTTCCTGTTTTACCTCCTTTGATTACTACCTGATGTGTTTCAATTCTGCTGTACACCTTATATCCTTCTTCTAGACCAGTTTACTGCATGCTTTTTACTCGTGAAGACAATTATTGAATCTGCATAGCATATATATACGTCCAATTTAGTGGTTACAGACTCACGTGAACCTTGACCAATGATATTAAGAGTGATTTCCTTGGACCTGTACATTGCAGGCAGATTTTAGTTGTCAGCTTGAAGAGCTAATAACGACTTAAATTTCTACCGACAGGGATATGTTATGTTCGTTATATATTATAAAAAAAAACATTGACCGTATTTTCATGGATTGCAAACTTATAGAACATGCCTATTGGTATATTCCCTTTTTTCCCCCAGACCAGGTGTAATACTCATGATGATTAATTTTGAATCTGCATAGCCTATATTTACGTGTACTGGTGATGATAATTTTGTATCTGCATAGCTTTTACATATGTGCATTTTCGTATCTACAGATTCATGTGTACCTTTGACCAACGACTGTATTATTGTGATTTCTTTTCCCTAGGTGGCAGGACACGAGTAACAGGGTCGCTTTGTAATAATCTTATCATTGCAATTACAATATATTTGCTCATTAACATTTATAGATCACGGCACTGGTTTCACTTCACCGCACTCATGTATATTTCGTTCTTGTTTATATTTTTAGTCCGTGCATTTTCGCTTTTTTATAGGTACTCGGCCCGTAACAACTGCCTCTACCCAGGCATCTTACTTAGGCTAATGTGTTTCTGTTTCTGTGCTCTCGTGCGGTTTTCTGTTCCCAGAATTCGCATTTTTGGTCCTTTTGGTTTTAGACACATATCACTTGGTTAGGTCACTTTTGTATATGATTCCACGTTAGGTGTTCTTTTTAGAAGTTCCAGTCACTACTAATGTTGTTCTACACAACTTCCTTCTTCTGGTTTCCACGGACACTGGTTTTCTCTCTTTCATTATTCTTCACCCCTTGAATGTGTTCATTCCAGATAACATTCCCACACTGTCCTTTGTATCACTTCCAGCCCTGAAGAGTCATTGGGTTAATACCCTTACTGACAAAACACGTGTCGGCTGGTTTCTTTCTATATGGATCTCCTCTGAACAGGAGAAACATCCATACACTAATTAAAACAAGAATGAAAATGAACACTAGTGTGTGATCTTATCCTTGGAAAACTTTTTATCTTGATTACCCATATCATTGAAACTGTTGTGTGTGCTTGATTGGACATTTTATTTTTCATAAGGGTTAGCCTTCTCACCCTTTGGTTTCAGAGTTATAGGGTTTTCTCCGAACAAGCAGCACCAAACAACTTTACCCCATCGTTACTACTTGACCACTACATGTTGTGTGCCATCCAAGTCTGAACATTGATAATCCTTCGCGGAATTGTGCACAATCAGTGCTGCAGGCCCACTAGTAGCATTTGTATCACAAGCCCTGGCACACTCAGTGCACTTTACTAGGGACTTCTTGGCGATACAAATATGCCAATCATGGACAACCAATTATAATAACAATGTACAAAGAGAGCATATACACGTTAGCACTGATCAGCAGTGGTAAAGTGCCCAGAGTCCTATTGCCAACAACCACAGGTCAGGAAAAACAAGGGAGGAAGAAGCAAAAAGTTTGGGGATAACCCTGCAAAAAGGGCCATTTCCAACAGCAGGGATGCACCATATTGTTGTAAATGCGGTGCAGTCCTGTGTTTCAGAAGTGGCGGAGTGCAGCATTAAGCCAAGAAGGTTAACGCCTTGCTCCATCACTTCTTTGTACATATGCCACATAGTTATACATTTTGGTAGTAAATGTCGAAAGGACAGGCGAGAGTGACTGGAAAATATGGTATACTTACTAATACATCAAAGTGGTTTTGGCAGGAGGAAGGAAGGGTGAAGGAGTGGTTGGGAGGAGTTTCGGTAGGGACATGAATCCATCCACAAAAGAGTAAGCCCTCTGCTATTCTCAAACTGCATTTCTATAGTTAAGAAAGCCAGAAAAAAAACCCACAATTGTAGTAAATGTGCTCCAGCTCAGAGGTGGAGTACGTCCAGCACCACACATGGCCAACCACCTGTTCTACAAAACCCTCTTTTAGAAAATAATAGAGGCAGGGCCCTAACATATGAGGCCATAGGAACTAATGTTAACTTAAATTGAGTTTTTTAACTAGTCAATATGTTATTAACATTTTTAAATGTAAATATGAATGTCATTTTATTTGAACAAACGAGAAAAGTTAAATGACAATACTATACATAGCTTATATTATTTTTTACTACTTCATATATATTATACATTTTATATTTTAGTTTGTTTTTTATTTAAATCTTTAATAAAGAAATGTAATTTAATATAATCAAAATAAATATTTATTAAAAAACGATATTAATAATGTTTTAGCATTGTTCAAATATGGTGTACATTTAAAATAATTATCTCATTTTCATTTACAGTAATTTATATCTGAAAAATATTTTTAGTAATTGAATTTAAACTTTGATAAACTTTTAAACTTTTCCCTATTCTTTATCATGGTGGAGATCTCCTTGTATGTGTGAAAAGATACAAGTAGTAATTTACACATGTAAATTAGGCACCAACCCATGGTTTCAGGGGGAGGAGACATGTAAGCTTAACTTTGGAGTAATTGTACACTTGTAAATGGTGAATAACCTGAAGTAGTACATTTAGTGTAAAATGCAAGAGTAAACATACACATGTATATTTACTTATATGTAATATTCCTTTGTGAATATCCTCCTCTATCTCTATAAGTGAGGAGAGGAAATATCCTGAGTTGTCAAGGGCACCCGGGCAGAGACATGAGTATTTGTATACTTTGTACACTATTTGTATTGAGTCTGCCTTGATCAATGTCCCTTGAAAAGATTATAATTAGCCACTCTGCCCATCCTGGCAGGCCAACAAGTGGATGCTATTGTGCCTAGGCCCTTCCTCTAAGTTCTGCACTTTTGTCTCCTAGTTGCCCCTTTAGGTTTGCCCATTGTAGCTGGGAGTTAGATCTCATTTCCCAAGGCTTCTTTTACAGAGATTTCTATCCATGCCACTTTGTTCAACAATGTTCATATGTCTTCCCTGACTAGATCCAGTCATTGTGTGTTTCCAGCAAAGACAGATGTTCTATTGAGGGCAACTGAGGTCCAGGATCTTCACATTCAGGAGACGTTGGTGAAAGTAACAAAAAAGGCATTAATGGGACTGATATAATTGTCCATTGTGTTTGCCTGCAGTATTTTATTCAGTTTCTCTCACCCCGGTAAATGTAAAAGTTCCAGTTCCAAACATGCATCACTGCACTAATGTTGTCATGCTGCAGTGCCCAACAGGTGCACCCGCACTATCCAAGGGAAAAGAAAAAAAGTTGTCAGACATAGTATGCTTCCCCTAGTCTTATTGCCATTTCTACAGAAGCTCCACTGCAAAGTATTACTCGATCCAGGCAAATGCATTTCCTCCAATATGGCCTCATCCAAACACATCAAAGATGGGAACGGCCAGATCAATTATGTCAAGACAAGTATGCCTACCCTGAACATTCCCTATTACAGCATCTCCTAACTTATAGTGTCACACTGCTGTGATCGCTGGTGAAATTTTCTTCCTGCTAGCTGCAGCTGATGGAGAGCACACACCGGTCACACCCAGTTGGGTAGTGAGCTTGGGGGATCAATGGCTCATCACAGGATGTCACAGCAAGTAGTCACTTCTCATCACCTTTTCTTGAACATACCTATGTACACTGAATGGTTTTAGCAATGACAGAACATGGAGGAACGATATAAGAAATCCTAACATCTGCTCTTGATGCAGTCACCTTGTGGGCTTCATATTTCCCTGCGCTTGGATGAAGTCTATCAATGCTGCTGCTGTATTAGCGTTGTTGTATTTTAAAAAGATACCAACATTCGCAAGTATCAGTCAATCTCATCATTTAGATCTTACAGACAGAGCTTGATCTTTATTTTTTGGCCCATCAACCTGTCCTTCTGGCTACAGTACAGGAAGGGGAATCCCCATCTTAAGTCTAACCTCCAATGTAAACCACTGATTCTTAGCCCTATGTTCTATGGATGGCACCCAGGCTGGCCTCTGCTCTCCAGTCTATTCGAAGCCAACATTATCTCAGCTTCTCTAGTACCATGCTTCTGACGGAGCTCGCCATCAACCAGTGGTGAGCCCAATTTCTCCAGAAGGTACACGTGGTACTAAGAAGTTCTCACAGTGTCTTGACTGCCAGCTTTGATCTACAGCCTTTCTTACTTCAGTCAGACTGGATCAGTCAACTCCCCAGAATCTAAACCCACCAACTTTCCCTCGTGAATGCACTCCACCTTTGGGAACCCAAGTGGCCCCTATAAAAAAAACAGTGTGTTTCCCAGATGGGACCAGAACACCCTGAGAAATATATATATAAATGGTTAATGGTGAATCATAAATGAGCTGCCACAGCCTTTTATTATTCACTGCTCCTTCGAGGAGTGCCTGATAATGCCTTAAAAGGGCTAATAACAAATATATTACCTGCTGGCAGGTGCCAGTAGGTAGTTATATTTAGCACCAAGTTTCCATAGGTAAACCTTTTTTTGACTTGCCTATATCTTTGAGGCCATTTGATGAATTCTCACAAAATCTTCCCCCAAAAACTTAGTGCTGGTGATTCTAGTTGTGCATGTACAGCTTTGAGGTGATTCGTCAAGCGTAGGCAGAGAAAAAGGAGGGGGTTAAAAAAAGTGAGTTCCCCATGTTAATTTCCATCAAGATTTTAGACACAACTGAAGCCCGAACCGCTTAATGGAATTACACAAATTTAGCAGAAAGGTAGCTCTGTTGTGTGGCGTTTTAAGCTCTGAGTGAATTTTTCAGATTCATGTCCTTATATAGGTACAATACACATTGCCCTTATATAGGCTTAGAAATCAAACTCTTATTTAGGCATAGCCCATGCTACCCAAGTACAGGCATGGCTACTTTCACCCGTACCAAACATCACAACGATTTCTTGGAAAACCAGCTTAAGCAGTTAGGGAACTTCCCCTTGCTTGAATATTGATTTGTCCAAGAACTCGGTTACTTTACAAAGAACAACTATTCCCTAGGGGTTCTTTCCTGACCTTCATATGCCCGACTTTACGTCAAACAATGGCATTCCTAAATACCTTCAAGGTATTAATATACCTACACTTGCTCTAGCAAGATACGGTGTTTCGGAGCAGTTCGAAGACCTACTTGCCCGACAGAGCTCGCTACAGAAAGTGCAGTCGGAAGTCGACTCTCCAGTTGATCACTGATCAGGAAGCTGCCTTTCTCCTGCCGAGAATCCAGCTCCAGTGTTTCCGGCTCCCCTTGCGGGGTGTTGGAAAATCGATTCCGGGGACAGAGATACCAGACCTCCTTCATTCTAAACAAGGTATGGAGCTGATTAGAACCTAGAGAAACCTTTGGTGGATTCTTGGCAAAAACAAAACCTATGCTACACAATACTTACTTCTTCCCGCGTACTAGACTTAGCTTAGGTACATTGGGGTAGGTGTATTTTAGAAGCACCAGTTGAGTATTTTAGTCAATATTATTTATGTATGTATTTTTATATGGCTTAGAAACCATACAATGCTCTTACAGTATTATTTTATATTACTGTTTACACTGTACGCATTATACTTTGCAGTCTGCATAACGATTGTAGCAGTTCACCTCTCTTGCATGAGAAAGAAGACTGTTCAATAAAACCCTTTTTATTGAAAACACCCGTCTCACTATTTCTCTGCAACTCTGTAGAAACGAAGCATGCACGATTGACTGAGTGAAATAGTTATCGATTGTTTCCACAACTCTGAGAGATGTATTCTTATTCTTGGGAAACAAAGTTGTCATGTTTATGCGGTTGTCAGAAACTAATCCCTTCTTCTGTATTCGAGAAAGTTTCGAGTGACCTCTGAGTTAGCTGGCGCACACACAATTAAGTTTAGTATATTCGATAGAGACCTAGTTGACCTCAGACACACGTCAAATCTGTAGGATATATTATTCCAATGCGCAGAGCCTATTGGGAATATAGGAACTACACTACATGGCGTCCAATGTTTGGTAAGGCACTAATTTAATGCTAGATACTAAAGTAACTCAGTCGTGCTTTTCTAAGAGACCCCTTTTTCCGTAATATACTTCAATAGACGTCTGGAGTGGGTAAAGGGATAATATCCGCCATAGCTGAGTTGGAGGAAAATTCTATGTATTAGTTTTTGGTTTTTCAACGTTGAAAGATACAGTGTTCCAAAATATTGTGCACCTTATCTTTCTTTTTTTTCCTTGAAACTTGCTCTGCAACTGTCATTTAACAATGTCGAATAACAGCGACAACACCGATACCGGTTGAGCTGCGACTGATCCAGACGTACAAGCTTTAAACTTTACAGGTTTCCAAGAAACCGACGATGATGCTATGAGCAATCTAGAAACTTTAGGTAAAGCCATCACTATAAAACTCGTATTAAATGGCCTATCAGCAAAAGGTGGTAGGGTAGTTTTTGTGATAGAGGCACATGAATATCACTAGACAGAGATATTCCATTCATGGATAGTCTTCCCCGAAGCAAATCCAGGAACACCAGTGTTTCGCTTCTACAAAGAAGATGAACCACCAGAGGAATACATTCCTTTCGAGGACATTGAAATTCCACTAACTTACCAGGAGCATGCGCTCTGGTTTAAAGGCGCCCTAAAACATATACATCACATTACCAGGCTCGGTCCACTAGGTAGACCAGGAGTAACATGGCTAGCTTTAGCCAACTACAGACCTGATCCTGACATTGAAGCAATGTCAGATGGTAAATTACTTAGTAATATACAAAATCTAATAGAATTATGTAGTTAAAGGTCTTTATTAAAAACACTCTTACCCCCCCTTAAAAAGACGTGGGAAAATACTAAACAAACTTCGAAAGAGAAGCGTTCTCAATCCAGAGGTAGGTCTCCTCAAAAGGAGCCCTCTGAAAGGAAGTATAACCTCAGGAATGGGGATAATTTGAAGAAACCTGATAGATACCTAGACTTTGTCACAGAAATCTGAAAGAAGAGGATGGTTAGAACAAAAGGAAGAACATGTGAAGTCCAAAGACGATCAACACGTTCAGAAAAATAAGGAAACTCAATTCACCAAAAAGAAGGTAGCAGGTCTAAAAATCAGACATGCCAAGGATCTTGAGGACACAACTCAAGAACGGGGAAAGGGTTCAAACGATGTTGGACAGCACAGCACAGCTCGCAAGAACTTGAAGGATCATCTGGAAACAGTGGACGTGAATGAGTGCATCCAAGTTGAAACTGCAGATACCAGGGTTAGTGTCCCACATAAGTTATATGAAGTAACACTCCAGATGGAGGGGGACATAACCAGAAAAATAAGAGCACTCCTTTGGGAGAGGGTCTCTCAGGTTATGACATTCTTCTAGCTGAACAAGACTGGCCACCTGGATTTGTCAGAGAGTGCCCACATGGCGAAGAAATCATTATGCCAGCTTTCTCCAACCACATTCCAATTCATTTAAAATATACCTATGCCAGGAAATGGGCAGTAGCCCAGGCTCCTGCATTATATAAAAATCATGTAGGATGGGATGAGGATTTTCCTTACCATAAAATCCAGGTAAAAAACTCAACCAACTACAGAAAGGCAGTACGCAGTTAGGCAATAAGCTAAAAAACAGGTCAGGGAGATATTAGATCCACTTGAATACCAAGGGGTGATTGAAACATGCACCTCGTCAATGAACAATCCTTATTTTCCTGTCTCAAAACCAAACAATACATATCTTCTAGTATTGGAATACAGACATTTAAACTCTTGTTGCAAAACTTTTGCAGTACAAAATGCACACAGTGCAGCACTGATGAATCACATTGTGTGTAAAAAATATAAAAACCCCATTAGATATTTCTAACGGTTTCTTCTGTCAAAACATTGCACCAGAAAGTAGGTACTTGACCGCTTTCTGAATTTTGGGGACACAGCGTCACTTCTGTCGTCTCCCTCAGGGATTCAAGAATAGTTATTTTCAGGTAGAGTAACAGAGTTACTACAAACCTATGATGACGAGGCATTATCATATGTTGATGATAGCTATCTAACAGACGATGACTTGGATAGGCACTTGAACAGGGTGAACACCATAATACTGGGCTTTGCCTCTGAAGGGTACAAATGCAATTTTAAGAAATCACGAATTGCCCATTTAAACGTCCTTTTCCTAGGATATGAACTTTCAAGTGAAGGCAAAAGCCTGGCAGCAAACTTTCTAGAGAAATGTGTGCTGCTCCAACCTCCAAAAACTCTGAAAAACTTACAGTCGATTCTAGGTTTCCTGAAGTTCGGAAGAACATACATTCTACATTACGCATTACCTCTCTACAAATTATTCAAACCTGATTTCAAAACAGTTAATTGGACACAAAAACACTCAGAAATGTTGCGCTCATTGCAAACAGACATGTTAAGCAACAAAGCATTTACAAACACGCGTAAACGTACGCAACTTAGTGACCCAAATCATTCCAGGACAATGCTGATTCACATACTTAACCTTTAATGGAGGAGAAAAATTATCTTACAAATCACATTTGTACACACAAGCTGAAATGAAATTCACTTCAACAGAAAAAATTCTGACAGCGGTTCAACCTGCAGTAGCAAAAGAGAGAGCCCTCGCACAGAGTAAGCGCATAAGGGTCGTTACTCCCGTACCTGCCTTAGAGGCAGTGACGAAAGCGAGCATTCCGAATGCTAAAGCTTTAATTCCGAGATGGATACAATGGGTTAATCCTCTTGCTACAACAGACGTTGAATACGTTTTTGACACTTATTTGAAAACACAAGCATTTCTACAATATGAACAAGAATGTCCTTTGCCTACTGAGATTCTGCCTTCAGAGCAGTATGAATGTATAATTCATTCTGACGGATCTGCCCAACCCGCTGCGAGGGGTAAACAAGCTTATAGAGCTGTGTGTGCGATCGTTAAAGGTCACTTGTGAGATGGCAAATTTAGACCTATGGTCACTAAAACACGATCTTTAGCTGATTGTACAGCTCAGCGAGCTGAACTACAAGCATTCAAAATGGCGCTTGAAAATACCGATCACGAATTCCCCACACTCATAGCGTGCAATTCGTATTATTGTGTTCAATCTTACAATGAATGCAAAACTGGATTCAAAACGATTACAAAGATGCAAAAGGTGGCACAATAAACCATAAATTGCTTTGGGAACAAGTAGTTCAGTTACTACAAGAACTACAAAAGGCTCACGTGATATATACACTGAGTCATCAACGTGATGGCATTCACGTTGCAGGGAATTCATTGGCTGATGAAGCCGCAAAGGCAGCTGTGCAAACGGCTTCTGTAGCTGCAATCACTCATTCAAAAACGAAAATAGACAGCGAAATAATGCAAGTTGTCAATGCTTCAAGCAAAGACAGTGGTAAAACATAACCAAACGGCTTTCCACTCAAATACTCATACATGACTGATGTGAATAATGTTCCGTTTGCTCGAATACCTGGAGTGGGGGATAGAAGTAATTCCAAACATGGAACATAGATTAGGACTAATCTTAGCAGCACATGAAGGGTTTGCCTCTGCACACGCAGGTGTTTCCGCTACAGTGTCGTTAATAAAACAGCGATACTGGTAGCTGCGCATGAGGAAACAGACCAGAAACTATGTTTTGGAATGTGAAAGCTGCCAAAAGATGAAAGTGTCTACAGTGAAACATCCTGCGCAGATGGCCCTATTAATTTTAGACAACCCATTAGCTTGTGTTTACCTGGATTACTGCAGTCCCTTACAGAGGGATGGTAACTATTAATATACTATGGTCGCAGTGGATTCGTGCTCAAGGCTCATTTGGATGTGGCCTCAGCGCTCGGCTGACGCTCAAACTGTTATCAAAGATTTGTGAGCCTTTATCGGCACATACGCAGTCGGCACGCTACATTCTGACCAGGGTCCTTCGTTTAGCTCTCGAGCTTACAAGGAGGCCATGGCCAAATTGGGTGGTGCATTGCGGTACTCTAGTCCATTCCATCCTGAGGGGAATTTGGTATTGGAGAGAAAAAAACAGGACATAAAGCAATCTATAACACCTAGGGTATTAGGCTCGGGTGATGGGTGGGTCAAACATCTAATAAGTGTCCAACGTAGTCTTAACAATCTGCCAAGATGTTCTCTGGGGGTATCACTCCATATCAAATCCTTTTTAGAGCAAAAATGATTATTTCGGATCTTGATTGTCAGACTTCAGTGGAAGAACAAAAACCCTTTGATATCAAAGATCGTTTGGCTGTTTTACAGGACCTAAATTAAATAAGAAAAAGCCAAAGTAACGTGTTCCTGAAGGCAACGATCACTGAAGAGAAACCAACTGTTCCAGCAAGACCTGTCTGTATTCCAAAAATAGGGGATCTAATCAGAGAAAAGATCGCAGACAAGAAGGAATTTGGGCCTTCTTACAGACAACCAGTACCTGTTCTAGCAAGCCATGGATCAAGAACAGTATTACTTCTGCCCCTTGCTGGTAAAAAGGAGAACAGGCACGTGTCCATCGACCTGGTCAAACCACATCATGTGTCCGATCATAAGCAGTAGGCCAAGTGGACTCCAAAGATGTAGCAGACGCCCTAATCCGGCTACTATCTAAGAGATTCAAACCTGAGAGACTCATCACCTTTGAAGAATCTGCAGTGCGAAAAGAAGGACTATGCAACAAAGCCATGGAACTTGTACCTCTTGAAACCCAAATAACAGTTCATCAAGAAACGCCTGTCTACAATGAAATAGCATCTGAATATACAAATGTAACAAGTGATCCAGTGGTTCCAGCGATTTCAACGAATCCTGAAGCAATCCCTACAATTGACAGAACTACCTCTGGCTATTTCATTAACTTTGATACGTTTTCCGAGGATCCCAGCAAACCTGAAACAACGCCAGTAAAAAGAACTTTGAAAGAACAAGCAACAGAACGTTTTCATCACCTGTAAAAGACTTATCTGGTTTCACCATGGATTGAACTTTGGGTTGTGTTGGGTGTACTTTGTCTTCTAGTTTGTTTGACTCTTGTAATAACTTTGGGAATGCTGATAAATGGAAGATATGTTAAAAAGGACACAGCAAGTAAGAACATCAACTTACTCCTCAAGCCACACAAATCTTCTCATCGTGAACAAAGTGACTTGTCATCAGTGAACATCACAGCAGTTCCTATACCTGATGGTATAGCTTGGGACAGAACTGATTGTGACATTGTCGGTCCAACGGAGCTGTTGAAGATTCCACACCAGTTCAAGATTTCCTTGAATGACTTTGTTTCACCTAACCATTTCTGATGATTGGGACTTCGAGACTATCAATAATATGATGTCAGACTTAGAAATGTCTGCTGTATTTACAAATCATGAATACTTAGAAAGTTCATCAGATTATGAACAAATGTATTGTTATAATCACTATGGTCATCATTTCTTGCACAGATCTGCAAATCCTAGAAATGTACTTAAATATTACCAATGGGAACATTGTCCTACGCCACCTAAGGGTAGCTCAAAAACATTTTATGGAAAATTTCCATACTTTTCAGGTTTTAATGTTTCAAATCCAGAACCATTTAACTTTAAAAATGTTAATAGGACAGGAATGAAAAGTATGTTGACAAATACCAAGCAAATTTATTCTGAGGCCTTTTATGCTCAGCTGTCTTCGTTAGGTTTCGACTTTTGGAAAGACAACATTGAGACAAAAACTACCTGGGGCACAAAAGACTGACAGGTGCAGGGATTCAAAGCCTTATTTAGAGCCTGCATAATTCCAGAGCAAATAATGTTTTTGAATGACACTGTCCAACAGACATCTTATGTTGGGTTAGCCAAGATCAAGGAGTTAAACAAACCGTCCATACCTACGCCTACACCTGCTATTATTAACACTTCTCAGGGGTGGTCGACTTACATACTATTTTGCTTCACAACTGAACAGATCCAGATTGGAAAAAATGGTTAATCTGGCCCACAGACACAAACAACTGTCAAGATAGATTCCTCAATAAGACACAAGGGTTCACATTCACTAGGCCATATCCAAGATATGTTCAGAGACAGCATCCAGGAATAGTAACAACATACAGTGTATGAAAACTGTGCCTTGAATGGCAACAAAAGTCTACACTAAAAGAAGTAAAACAACACTTATCCTAACTTAAAGATGGCGCTGATCTGAGGGCATTCTTACAATGACTTACTAAACTGCGTCATAAACGTTTTATATACGCCGGTATCTAAGCTGCTTAAAATGAAGCATGTAAGATTACACAAGCAGAGACTGCAGAACGAATATGAGAAATTGATCGTATTAATTTAGAGAAATCTCTCTCTGTAGTTGACAATGGGCTAACGACTCTGTCGTCCAGGATATATTCTTTGGACAGCATAGTATCCTCTGCCATAGACATAATGGAACAGGACTTGGTCATGTTGCAACATGGTCAGTCGCAATTACATTCTATAATGCTATTAGGCTGGACGTTACAAAACCTTTGCTCAGGCTATGTGCCTTGGCGTTTAATCAACACTACGTTACTGTTTTCAGAATTCAATCTCACTGATAAACAGATCAAACTGGCACAGAGGGGAGCAGACTATACAGTGCTGAGCATTGAAAAACTGGAAAGATTGGCATTTACAGTCGCTGAAAAACCAGCCATTGAATGGATAATGCATGGTACAATCACTCTGCCTGTTACAATTGTCCATTTTCAGTATTGCTTAAAACATATACCAGCAGGCATATATGAAAGGTTGGGTAAGGAATACATCAAGACATCCTGGGAGTTACCATACACACACAAATGTTGGAGTGGGGGGAAGAAGTGTTTCTTAGTGATAAAAATTGTGAGAAAGCACTAAGCGGTTCTCTCCTTTGTCAGGGTATTAATTTACACGGGGCCTGCGATGGTTCCTCTAACAATTCATCCTGCCACCTGAAAGGTTCACCAGCTGCAGTGATTGATCCAGTTTTTAGGCAACTTTCTAATGGAAGTTACATTATGTTGAATGATCACAGCTGCTGTGGCATGTTGCCAGGTTTAGCCTATTTCATAACTGTGTCAGCCAGGGTCACTTGCTGTATGCAAGTATTTTTTCCAAAAACCAAGACAGACCGGGAGTTACTTTTATGGCCTTCACTGAACATCTCTTCTATACCAATTGATACTTTAAGCAGAATGAAAGCCATTATTTTACAGAAAACTGTGCCATTGACCTCGGCCATAGAGACCTATGATCTGCAAGTCGCAAGGACCTCTGCAGAGATACATACCCTATTAACTACAACCTGCCCTGTACATTTCTCAGAAATGTTATGTCGTATCTTAAACATGTCTGATATGAGCGGTATTGTACATGTATTCATGACAGTTTTTTCTGGACTGTTAGCACCTTTTGAAGCAGTCCTAGGCATATTTCTAAACTTCAAGCACTCTGTTTGATGGGCTGCCTCTCATTTTGGGACTAGCTGCAGGGATACTATTTTTGCTCCTACTTCTTCGATATGGCAAGCCAAGTCTCTACGGGTGATGAAGTGTCGTGAGCACATAGTCCAAATTTTGATATTAACTTGTTTAAGAGAATGGAATACCTCATGGTTTATGTCATTCAGACCAATCTGGCAAGATTGCATCTTAGCTGTTCTACGATGCCTGCTATGTGGAGAAGAATGCATGCTGGACATCTGTCTGAAATTCACAACGGATGTTGATACTTTGCTTGGACCAGTGACCGCTCATGCACTGTGTTGTCCCCAGCGGCTACCAGTTCTGATAACTGTATTCATTGAGATCTCACAGATGCATAATTCTGACGGTGAGGTACGAGAGGAAAGTGGCACACAGGTACCTTCCAATTCAAACATTGCTAATGCGACCAACGCTGACGGCGATGCTTCACATCTATATGCGATTAATCTTCTTAATGAGGTAATCCAACTTTCACCTACAATAGTAGGCAAATTCTTTAAAGACTTAGAAGATTGGATGTTTTCTCCAAACAATAACACTGACTTTTGATTTGGTACAGTGTTCTAAGAGACCCTGAATTCGACTTTCATTTTTTTAAAACAAAGTTTCTAACTTTGGAACACTATTTTTTCTATGATCAAACTTTTGTTTTTCCAAATTTGTATTATTTCATTTTTTGACACAAAGTAATCAACTTAAAGTAGAACTATTCATAGAGAACTAGAATTCTTTGAAAAACTTCCAAGTGACAATATTTGACCGTGTCCACAATTAACCAGTTTATATAATCTGCCATGACATGGTCTCGACATTTTCTTCTGTAATTAAGAGCTATTTAATTAATATATTTTTCGTGATTCATTTGATAGCATTTTCGAATGTCATCTATATGCTTTGAATGAAACATTGCTTTAAATGCGTACAGCACAAATGCTTTTCGTGTACAACCAGTACCAATGTATTTTTTATGTATTTTGGGTGGGTTTTTAACACATCATGTTTAGATATGTTTTTATGTGTTTAGAACTTAGTAATGTTGTACATAAGAAAGTGGAGTGGGTGTTGTGTGGCGTTTTAAGCTCCAGCTGAATTTTCCCGATTCATGCCCTTATACAGACCCCCCAGGATATAGCGGCATGGATTAGCAAATTTAGCGGCATAAAAATGAAAATTTAGCGGCAAAATATGGAAATTTATGGGAAATGTTACGCCATTTTATTTTGCTTAGCCATTGATCAGAACTAAGCTTCTAAGACTTTCATCTTGCATTGTTCGCTTTAGGACGTGGACCAAGTGCAACCTTAGATTAAAACAGTGAATCCCTTTATGACACAGTTATTGGCTCTTCTGATAACCAGGCAAGGATCACTTATGCCGCTGAACTTGAATCTACAGAATGGCTCAATTACAGCCTTCCTGTCTCCACTCACCTCTTCATCATTTTGTGTATTTGTGTATGTTTGAATAGTTTATGTTGTGTATGGGGATTGATCCTATTTTGTGTATAAAGCCAACTCTGTGACTTAATTTTTATGCCGCTAAATTTGCTAATCCATGCCGCTATATTCTGGGTTGTCTGAATAGTTTATGTTGTGTATTAAAGCCGTCAGATTTCTCCTCTTTAAGTTGACCGGAGTTTGTTAACCAATAACTGTTTTTGACTGCACTGAAACAGACCTGTCGTAGTGGCCATGAAACCGAGCACAACTTGCATTTGTGATGATAGTCCATCAAGAAATGTGCGACGAGCCAAGCTTAACTTGAACCTCGAGCAGAGCCTGCAAATATCAGTCAGTCTGAATGGGCATGTCTGGATTTTGCGGGCACTTTTGTTAAAATAGCGTCATTTTTACGAAAAGTGCCGATTTCGCAGGCACTTTTGTAAAAATCGCGGCATTTTTTCAAAAGTGCCGATGTCGCAGCAAACTGCAAAATCACAAAATCTCTAAATCCTGGAGGGTCTCCTTATATAGGCACAATACACATTGCCCTTATATAGGCATAGAAATCAAACCCTTATTTAGGCATAGCCCATGCTACCCAAATACAGGCATGGCTACTTCCACCCGTACTAAAAGTGACGACGATTTCTTGGAAAACCAACTTAAGCATTTAGGGAACTTCCTCATTCTTGAATATTTATTTGGCCAAGAACTCAGGGCCTGATTCACAAAACTAACTTAAGACAAAATCCTAAACTTGCTACCATTTTGGTATTCACAGAAGGCACTTACTCATTTCGGTATTCACAGAAGTTAGGAGTCCTAAATTTAGGACTCCTAAATGCCTTCTGTGAATACCGAAAGTCTTAAAGTTAGGATTTTTCTCGGTTTAGGAGTAGTAAAGTTAGGACTCTTAACTGTACTACTCCTAAACTGAGAAAAATCCTAACTTTAAGCCTTTCGGTATTCACAGAAGGCATTTAGGAGTCCTAAAGTTAGGACTCCTAACTTCTGTGAATAGGGAAATGAGTAAGTGCCTTCTGTGAATACCAAAATGAGTAAGTGCCTTCTGTGTATAACAAAATGGTAGTAAGTTTAGGATTTTGTCTTAAGTTAGTTCTGTGAATCGGGCCCTTAGTTACTTTAGAAAGAACAAATGTTCCCTAGGGGTTCTTTCCTGACTTTCATATTCCCTGACAAACTATGGCATTCCTAAACACCTTCAAGGTATAAATTTACCTACACTTGCTCTAGCAAGATACGGTGGTTCGGAGCAGTTCGAAGATCTACTTGCCCGACACAGCTCGCTACAGCAAGTGCAGATGGAAGCCGACTCTCCAGCTGATGCACTGATCAGGAAGCTGCCTTTCTCCTGCCGAGAATCCAGCTCCATTGTTTCCGGCTCATCTTGCGGGGTGTTGGGAAATCGAGTCCTGAGACAGAGATACCAGACCTCCTTCATTCTAACCAAGGTATGGAGCTGCTTAGAACCTAGAGAAACCTTTGATAGCTTCTTGGCAAAAACGAAACCTATGCAATACAATACTTACTTCTTCCCGTGTACTAGACTTAGGTTAGGTACATTGGGGTAGGCGTATTTTAGAAGCTTCAGTTGAGTATTTTAGTCAATGTTATTTATGTATGTATTTTTATATGGCTTAGAAACCATACAATGCTCTAACAGTATTATTTACTGTTTACGCTGTACGCATATTACTTTGCAGTCTGCATAACGATTGTAGCACTTCACCTCTCTTGCATGAGAAAGAAGACTGTTCAATAAACCCTTTTTATTGAATACGCCTGTCTCACTATTTCTCTGCAACACTGTAGAAACGAAGCATGCACGACTGACTGAGTGAAATACTTATCTATTGTTTCCACAAGTCTAAGAGATATATTCTTATTCTTGGGAAACAAAGTTGTCATGTTTATGCGATTGTCAGAAACGAATCCCTTCTTGTGTGTTCGAGAAAGTTTCGATTGACCTCTGAGTTAGCTGGCACACACAAAATTAAGTTTAGCATATTCGATAGAGACCTAGTTGACATCAGTCCTATGTCAAATCTATAGGATATATTATTCCAATGCGCAGAGCCTATTGGGGAATGTAGGAACTACACTACAGCTCTTGATCCAGAAAGCGCCCTTTTTGCTATTTGGTGTAAATCCATTCAGTAGGTCTGGAGTTATTAAAAGAAAACAACATTTGTATATGTAGGGATGCAACCCCTCCCCGGATCCTCCTGATATCGTGCAGAGATCTGATTGGCTGCCAACACTTCAACCAGGACGTGTTGGCAGCCATCTTGTGACTCGGACTCAGCCGAGTCCCGAAAAAAAACTAAAACAAAAGAGAAGGGGTCAGGGTGAGAATACCCTCACCCCCTAGGCCTGGTGTTGGGGTCCCCCACGGACCCCACTAGAGCCAAAAAGCTGTGTTTCTTTAGCTTTTTGGTAAAAAATCACAACAGATTTGCAAATTTATGGGAAAATGTTTCTAAAAAACAAGCGCGTCCCCCGTGCTTGTTTACAGTATAGCTCACAGGTGGACCAGCTCCAGATAGCATGTGGGTATAGAGAAGAAGGGGGCAAACAGGGGCCCTAGCAATAAAGTGAAATCCACACAGTAGAACATTTTTCCAAAAAGTTGGTTCTTTATTGAGGTCACCTCAACCATCTACATCCAACTCAGTATCCAGTGGCAAATAACCAAGATATTCCAATAGACAGAAGCCTTAGAATCATGACATACAAAGGGCTCCCTTTCACAAGTAAACACACACACAATAAGAGCATAAACAGGCATTGGTAAGCACAGCACAAAATACATAAGACATAACACACACCTTCCATCTTTACAAACCATCAATGAAAAAGAAAAAAACTGTCCTAAAACTAATTTGTCCACTTTTGAACCTCACTACTCTATTGAGATTCCAGACCCTAAGGTCTTCAACCTTGACATCATTCAGGAAAGGTTTGATGGCTCTCAATTGACCCATACACTTGGAACCACGGTTCAACAACACCGGTTTCCTTATTAGCACCGTCTAACCCACCAACAGCTCTACGTGTTTGACATCTTTAGGGACATCATAGCACACTTTGCGCTTTTCAATACAGTCTAACTCAATCTCGCTTCCACCTTTCATCGGCTCCCGTGAAACACATGCATCCTTACCCCACTTCAACCATCCAGGTGACAGAGACCTGTTAGCTCTTCTTCCCATAAACACCTCAAGGGGGACTACTCCAGTGGTGATGTGCGGAGAAAGTCTATGAGCTTGTAGGAAACTTCTGGACCCCTCCTTCCAGCATTCACCTCCAACTGTATACATTCCTTGATAGCCTTGTTGAATTTCTCCACAGTGCCATTATTTTCTGGGCTTTTCTTGTGCTTAATCCCTCTCTTACATAGAAATCTCTCCATCTCTGCAGACACAGTCTGTGGCCCATCGCCTGTCAAGACATAATTGGGAAACCTCATGAACTGAACCACCTTTCCCGTTTCAATGCTGCTAAAATCCCTATTGCAGCCCACCTAGAAAATTGATCATTCAAAACTAATAAATAGTTAACTGCTCCTCTGCCATGTAATGGTCTCATAATGGTAATTGCTACAACTTCCCAAGGTTTTGACGAACAGTCTCTAAAGCACATGGGAGGATTCCTAACATTGTAGACTTTATCACTGCTGCGACAGTCTGGACACACCCTGATCATTCTCTCAATCATGAGATCCATCTCTGGCCACGAGTAGTTAAGGCAAGTTCTTGCTTTAGTTTTGCTCATACCTTGATGTTCCAAATGTACAATTCTTTCTCTCAAGACCAAAGGAATATCCAGCCTCAAACCTCTCAAGGGTACACCATCCTAACCTGACAGCTGATCTCTTATTTTATAGAAACCACCTAGCTCAGGATCTCTCTTCCCCTTATTAATCCAACCCCCACACAGGGCACCCTTGACATGCTGAAGAATAGTATCACCCGTACCAACTTCAGTCTACTCCTCCTGAGACACACATAAACACCTGAAATACTTCAAACGTTCACCTTGTCTTCATCTTCTCGATTTCCTTCCTCCATTACTGTACAAAGTCCTAATAGGCAATCAACAAACTTGTTCTGTGATCCAGGAACATAATGCACACCGTAATTGTACCCTTGAAGACCAACAACCCACTTGTAAATCCTCATGAAAATCATGTCTAGACCTTTCTTTGTTAAAACCTCAACCACCTGTATGTGATCAGTATAGACAGCAACTCCTTTACCCAAACATTTGTTAACTTCTTGACAGACCAAAAGACACTCAGCACTTCCCTCTCAATTGTTGCTTTTCTTCTGCCCATGCAAAGACCTGGAAATGTAGGCAATTGGTTTAAGTTCATCTTCCTCTTCACTCCACTGCATCAGCACAACACCCAAACCTTTCATCCTGGCATCAGTCATGATGACACTGGGCTCAGAAGGATTAAAAATGCTAAGCCCATTAGCACTGGTTAACTCTTCCTTGATGGTTGAAAATTCCTTCTGACACTCCGCATCCCACTCTAATTCAACACTTTTCGAGCAGTCTCCTCATATTGAGTGTCTTGGAGGCTATATTGGGAAGAAACTTAGCATCGAATTCCACAATACCTAAGAATGTAAGAACATCCTCTTTCTTCTCAGGATTGTGTAATTTCAGTATGTTTCCCACAAGATCTTGTTTTGGGGAAAATCATTTTGCATTGACTTTGTGACCAATGTACTCAATTTCTTCTTTCTTAAAAGCACACTTTGAGAGGTGCAATGTGAGGCCATTTGGTCTCAAAGCTCCAAGCACATCCCTGACCCTGCTATCATACACCTCCTCTGTGTTCCCATTAATGAGTATGTCATCCTGAAAACACTTGACTCCAACTATTCCTCCAGACAGCGTGTACATAATACGTTGGAATACTGCCACGGGAAACATCCTTTACAATGCAACTTTTACCACGCAGTGCCTTTACGACGCAACTTTTACAACGCAAACCATTACAACGCATTGCACTGGGGGGCGCTCTAGGATAGGGAATAGGTTTAATTTACTATCCAACACCTTCCCTACTATCCACGGGGACTGGAGTTGGAATAGTAAATTAAACAATTCACTATCCAGCGCCCCAAAGCACTATGCGTTGTAAAGGCATGCGTTGTAAAAACCGCGTTGTAAAGGCATGCGTGGTAAAAGCATGCGTTGTAATGTCATACATCCTACTGCCACAGCTGACACTAACCCAAAAGGCATGTGCACAAAGCACAAAACGATAAGTGCCAAAAGGTGTTATGAGGGTGGTGTAATCTTTTGATTCCGGATGAAGTCTGATTTGATGGTATGCTGCACTGAAGTCAAAGGCGGGAATGAGCTTAGAACCCTGCAAGAAAGACAACATTTCAGTTATGTTGGGAAGAGGAAAGGGATTGCTTATAGCACGCCTGTTGAGAGCCCTCAAGTACACAAACAAACTGATCTTGCCAAAATGTTAGCATGCAATGACAATTGTAGCGACCTACTCTGAACTCCCAATAGATTTGATTACTCCATCTTCACACAGCCTTTAAAACCCAGACTCTACAGATTCCCTCATAGCAATAGGAATGGGATGCACTTTAGCAACCACAAGTTTGGGACCTTGCTTCAGTTTGATTTGGTGCATATGACCTTTAACCCCTTAGCTGCGGCGGCAATTCCGCTGCGGCGCTGGGCGGGAGGGGGGCCATGAGGTGCTGCCATGCTAGTGACGGAACCACTCCGTCACCAGGCATGGGCGCGCTGTGCTTGTGACGGAGTGGTTCCGTCATGGCCCCGCCCACTCAATAGAACAGGCCGCGCAGGCGCGGCAGCGTGGGCGAGGCGGTGCACTGTGACGGAACCACTCCATCATTAGCACAGCACGCCCGTGGCTGGTGATGGAGTGGTTCCGTCACCAGCACACAAGGGGTTAAGACATACCATTCTATCACTGAACACTTTAGGAAAAGATTCCCAAAATCTCAGGGCATGCTCATCTCTCCAGTCCACCAGTTCTTGCACACCAATCAACCGTAAACCCTTGATGTACTTCTCTTTCAACATTGCAGGTGTGGGGGAGTTGGGATCAAGAATACTCATTAGCTCCATTTGATGCAGCCAGCTCAAGACAGCCCCCCCCCCCTTAAATGGAACATACATTTTCACTTTTATAGTATTCGTCTGGAACTTGGTCTTAGATTCAAAATATCTCCTCAGGTCTATGGCTAAACCTCCATAATCCCCTTGTGCAACATCTGGAGGCTTAATAACAGTTTTACCCACTAACTCATTGTCAAATACCTCATTGGATATTAATGTGAGCCAGGTTCCTGAGTCAACCAATGTACCAACTTTAACATTCTCAATATCCACCCAGTCCTTGGTATGTTTTCTTGGCACACCACCATTGAAGATACATGGTATGCAGTCATCTACACATTTCCCAGATTTATCTAAGGGAGTTTTGTTAGAGCTACAACATTTCAGGAAATGTCCCCTTTTGTTGCAAATTTTGCATATCACATTTATTGCAGGACATTTACTGCAGGAAGCAAAATGCCCAGCATTTCCAGACCTAATACACACCCCCTTGTTTTAAATCTAGATTGCTGCACTGGGACCACCTTGCTTTTACTTTCTTCATTAATCTTGGCTTCATTCTTCTTCACTTCTATTTTGCAAACACTAGTCTTCTTCCCCTTCTCAAGCTCATCGACACAGGCTAATGCCCCGGTTACTTACCGGTAATCTTCATTACTCCGAGTCCTTGTCTTCCTCGCCACAGTATTCACACATGAGCCTCCGGCTCCACACAGAACTCCAAGTATAAAATAAAAAAACGCTCTAGTCTCCCTCTTCCTCCTCCAAGATGGCCCCCAGTGGCTCCTGCCAATCCCATAAAGGGATACAGATACATCAAATCCACCTGAAAACCAAGCCGCAGACATGAAGCCACCACCAGGGCCGGGAGGGAAGGGAAACTATACTCTGGCGAGGAAGACAAGAACTCAGAGTAATGAAGATTACCGGTAAGTAACCGGGGCATTACCTCCTCGTCCGTCTTCCTCGCCACAGTATTCACACATGAGCCGATACCAAAGCAAATCAGCTTCATGCAAGGAAAACAGGCCACACCAGCAATGCAGCAAAATCAGTTTAATACAAGAGGCATAAGAACCAAAAACGGACATCCTCTCAAGGAACCCCCGCAGACAGAACAGAAGAGGCAAGCGAAACAGAACCCCCACCCCTAATCTGAAGGTGGTAATGGGACATGAAGGTATAAGGGGACGACCACGTAGCAGCCCAGACCAAAATTGACAAATAAATTGTCCACCTTACAAAAGGAAGACGTGCGTGACAAATAAATCAATAAGGCACGACGAACATCCAAGAGGTGCAAAAGGCAATCCTCATCCGAGAAAGGATCAGGGCAAAGAACCGGAAGAACCACCTCCGCAGACCGGTGAAAATAAGAATCCACCTTAGGCACAAATGTAGGATGAGGGCGCAAGACCACACGATCCGATAGAATGACCAAAAACGGGGCAGACCGCAGGAACGCCCCCAATTCTCCAATACGCCTGGCAGAAGCAATAGCCACAAGAAACACGACCTTGAGCGTCAAAAACTTCAAGTCCACTGACTCCAATGGTTCGAAAGGAGCCAACTGCAAGGATCGCAACACCAACAGAAGGTCCCAAGGAGGAGGACACAGGATAGGACGGGGACGCTGGAAGTACAGAGATTTAAAAAGATGTGTCACCAAAGGGGAAATAGAAACCAAAGGTAGGACATGAAAGGCCCGAATGGCGGCCCACTGAGCCCGAAGAGTTGAAATGACCAAGCCCAACACAAATCCATCATTTAAAAAATCCAGAATGCGAGCCGGGTCCAAAGAAGCCACCGACAGCCCGCGACCGACACACCAAGAAGCAAAATGATCCCAATGTTTCGCATAGGATTTCAGTGTAGAAGGCCTCTGGGACTGCTGAATGACCCCAGCCACAGTCATAGAACAACCGCCACGCATCAGAGAATCCCTCTCAAGAGCCAGGCCCGCAGACCCAGGGAACGGAACACAGGCAGAGGAAGAAGAGGACCCATCAGAGGGTAAGGCACGAATGGCAAGGCCCACCCCGGAGACACAGCCAATTCCAACAGCAGGGGATACCAAGGGTGACGGTTCCAACCTGGAGCAATCAGAAGTACAAACGACCCCTCCCTCTTGATCTTTTGCAAGACTGCCGGAATCAGGGGAACGGCATACAACAGACCCTTCGGCCAAAGGAATGACAGAGCGTCCACTCTCCAGGCATCCCGGCAAGGCATAATCGTGCAAAAGCAGCGGATCGTACTGGGAAGCGAACAGGTCCACAATCGGAGAGCCAAACCTCCTCCGTAACCTCCTGAACATCAAATGTGTGAGGGACAAAGACCCCATGGAAGGAAACACCCAGCTCAGACAATCCGCCACAGCGTTCTCCGGACCCGGCAGGTAAACGGCAGACAGGGACGCCAGGTTCACCTCCGCCCACCAACAAATCCGATGGCTGAGGCAACTGAGGGAACGAACCCTGCACCCCCCTTGATGGTTCACATAAGACATCACCACCTGATTGTCTGTCTGGATTTGCACATGGTGACCCCGAAGAAGATTCGAGAAATCCAGCAGACTCAAAAGGATGGCCTTCAGCTCTTTGTAGTTGGAAGAACAAGACAATTCCGACCGAGGCCAAACCCCCTGAGTCGCCGAATCCCCCAGAGTAGCACCCCACCCCAGCAGGCTGGCATCTGTAGTGAGAACTCGGGTGGGGACAATGAGAAAGGGGCGACCCCTGGACAGATGACCTCGTCCAACCACCAACCCAGGACCACCCGAACAGCCTCCGACATAGGAACCAAAACACTCATATCGAGGGAACAGGGGTCCCAATGCGACAAAATGTGGGACACCACCAGGTACATGTGGAGGCGAGCCCATGGCACCATCATCAAAGACGCCGACATCAGACCCTGAACCCTCAACCACAGGCTCACAGGATTAGAATGCCCCAACAACAGGGAACGAACTGCAGACATCAGGGACAGAATCCGGGGAGGGGGCAGGAACACCATCCCCAAATGAGTCTTGAACAGAGCCCCAATGAAAGTCAATTCCTGCGCAGGAACCAGGTAGGACTTCGGCACATTCACGAGGAAACTGTGATGCTCCAGGACATGACACACTCTCTGGACATGCAAATCCCCCTTAGAAAGGGAAGAAGCAGAAATTAAAATGTCGTCCAGATAAGGAAAAACACTAATGCCCACCCCATGTAAATGTCCAATAAGAGGGGCCAGAACCTTAGTAAAAATTCTGGGCGAAGAGCAGAGGCCAAAAGGCAATACCTGGAACTGATAGTGACGACCCAGGATGCAGAAACGGAGAAACCTCAGAGAGTCTGGGTGAACAGGCACATGCAGATAAGCATCTTTAAAGTCTATGGAGGCCAGAAAATCCCCTTGAGAAATCAGAGGAAGAATCACCTGCAGGGAAACAATCTCGAATGACTGATGAGGAACGAAAGTATTCACCCACTTCAAATCCATCACAGGTCTGAGATCCCCTGTGCGCTTTGTCACCAGAAAGAGGATGGTATAGACCCCCAACCCCAACTGATAGTCGGGCACGGGAACCACGGCCCCCTTCAGAACAAGGGACTCGACACCCTCCAAAAGAGCCACTCGCGTCAAAGCGTCCCTGGGACAAGGAGTGGACCTGAAACAGTCTGGGGGAGTCTGGGAAAATCCAAGACGAACACCGTCCGACACCAACTGCAGCACCCACTGATCTGACACAGTCTCGCGCCAAGAAGTAAGTGAGGCAACCGACATCAGGAGCGATCCAGTCAGGACTTGGAAGCGGGAGTGGAGGAGGAAGAATCACCAGAGAACCGGGACTTATCAAAGGAAGGGGCACCCCAGCCACGCCCCCTACCACAAAAGGGCTGACCAGCACGACCCCTCCTAGAAGGACCCAAAGCCCTCTGAGAACCAAAGGAACGAAAGCAACCAGCCCGTTCAGGACCAAGGAGATTATGGTCCTCCGCCGTCTTCTTCACCATCTCATCCAAAGGTGAACCAAAAAGTTTAACCCCAGAAAAAGGGATCTTCATCAGGAGACTCTTCTGCGCAGCATCCGCCTTCCAGGAGCGAAGCCACAACTGACGCCTCGCAGCCACAGAGGACCCAGCCGCAGAAGCCGCCGCCCCCCAATGCATCAAAAGATACATCTGAAAGTAGGCAAACCTGCTGCTCCATCATCACCAGGGTAGAAGATACATCCTCCCCCTGGTCCAACAATTCCGACAGAGACTGAAAATCCTTAGGCAAGGACTGGATTGTGTAAGAGGAATAGGCCGCCACCCGAATGGAAAAGTTAGCAGCCACAAAAGTGCGCTTCAACTCACCATCCACCTTCGAATCTACAGGGTCAGCAGGAGAAGAATCTTCAGAGACCACAGTCCCATGAGACGTCATATTGGCCATCAAGGAATCCTCCTTGACCGAGGAAGGAAATTTCACCGCAAAATGCTATAGAGGATAGCGTTTATTCAGGAAACGAGGAAAGGAGCCCTTGTCCACATCCTTCCATTCAGTTTCCAACACCCTCAACACCGAAGAATGAAGGGGCAATGAATCAGGTTCAGGATGCTGATACTGAGAAAACAAATCATCCTCCAGAGGCATAACAGAGTCAGGGAAAACCACGTTTTTGCGTATGTGACGAAGCACCTCCTTAAGGTCGGCACCCTGCACAAATCGACCCTTGATATCAACATCATCATTCAGAGTCAGAGTCAACAGCCGGAACGCCATCAACCCTCGCCTTCTTGTCAGGAGGAGCAGGAACCCTATCTTGCAAGGCAGCTGCCACCGCAGAACTAATCATTTTCTGCAACAATTCCATAGAAGGAACTGACATTCCAGAACCAGAAGCCTCCAAGGAGTCAGGATCAGATAAACTTGAAGAACCACCCTCCATGACACCAGCCACGAGAGAAATAACACCAACAACGGCCAGAAACACCTGAGCGTGTAAAATAACCTGAAGGTTGCTAAGCAACCACAGAAAACACCCATGGACACGCCCCCAAAGGAAGCACAAAAATGCAGCAAGAAACGTGCGCAACTGCTAATGAGGCCCCAGACCGAGGAAAACAAAAGCGGGAAACAAGGACGCTCCCCGCCAACACCAGAACAGCTCCAAGGTAAGCGTGCAACAAAGAAAACACCCGACCGTGCAAAGTCTGTATAAACAGGAGGCGTGGTCGGCAACGGGCGCACACCATCAATAACTCCCCGCTAAGCAGGAAGCGCAGGCGCGGCCCTCACGGAGCGGGAACACCGAGCGAACCCGCATCAAAAGCACCACAAGTCTGCTAAAGCAGGACAAGGCGCCAGGCAAAAGAAGGGGGGAACAAACACAATTTAATCATAAATAACCATGCACAATACAACAACTAACTTCCCCCCAACTAAATATCCAAGGCAACAAGGGGCTGCTCAAGCAAGACCCCAGCCTCACTCACCTGACCAGCAGGGAACACAGCACTCAGAGTAGTGCAGAAAAAAAGAACAGGTCGATTTGAGCGTTTTTTTATTTTACACTTGGAGTTCTGTGTGGAGCCGGAGGCTCATGTGTGAATACTGTGGCGAGGAAGACGGACGAGGAGGTAATGTGGGCTCAACCCTCTTAGCTATTGACACTATGCAGTGGGGGTTCATCCTTAATCCACAGTTTATGCCTGACCTTGTTACTGCGGCAGATCGGCAGATCAGCATGAACTGGTCCCTAATTCTTTCCTCTAAGCTAGAGGCAAAATATCAGATAACTTTCTGAGGCTTGTGACCCACTACTCCATATTCTCACTCAACTTCCGTTCCCTCATACCAAAATGATGACGTTCCAGTATTGTACTAACTTTGGAAAGAAAATGAAGACCCCGTTTTTCAAGCACATTTCACATTTTTTTTAAAGTTCTGAATCATCAACTAAATCTGGCAAATTCTCAAAACCTTCCTGCCCCTCACAACTCAAACAATGCAACAAAAGTATTGTTTTACATTCACAAGGTAATGTCATTCCTCAAACCTTGGCATAATGCAGAAACGTTTTCTTCTATTTTGACCAAATAACGGAAGTTTCTCCTGGAGTCAGAAGACAGAAAGAAGGAGGTATAACATGTTGCATGGAAAAGCAATGCTAGAACAACAATGGATACTAAGAATACACAACCTACCCCCCCTCCAAAAAAAAAGAAATGAACAACTAAGACTGCTGAACCAATGCCAATGACACTCACAGCAGGATTTAATGTATGTCCTTGATGCCAACAGTGCCCACTTTTAATTTTTTTTTATATATATATATATATATATAACAATGATTCTGAACTACTTTAAGAATAGGAACTTCTTGTTGATATGAAAGTATCTCATTGTCGTCATTGTTTGTAGCCTTGAAAACAGGGTATAGGCAGAGGTGTGCCTATTGTCGCATACATGAGTGGTTGTGACAGGCAGAGGCTCGGTTATGCTGTAACAACGCTCAGCTGAACTGGTTGCTGTTGATGGTGGCGTGCCTGGCACAGGGTACGCTGCAGCTGTAGCTGTGATGAAACGCTAATACATTTCACAGAATAGATAGGTCCTATCAGCATGTCATCAAAATACTGAAATGCTGCGTTTCAGTATAGTCAGCTCGCAGACACTACAAAGATGGCCGCATTTCCTTTACATTATTCACAGGAAATTTGGGCTTGGAAGAAGAACGTTCAAGCAATGTGATAACAACTTGAGGATAACGTGACTTATGTGCACTAGATCTTGCTGACGATGCAAAGTAAGGAACGCAGCAAGTTGCTAGGAGATTTCTGGCAGCTAAATGGCATGGCGCGAACCTGTCTGAGCAAAATATATTGCGGCATGAGAAGAAAATTGAAAGATGCACAGTGCCCAGGTACCGGCATATACATCAAACGTTACTTTTCTGCCCAGGTACTGGTCTATACTTTGTATACCACAACCTGGAATCAAATCACGAACAAAGCAGAACAAAAGGAAACAATCAAAGCACAGCTGATGAATCCCTCCCTTGTTAGAGGAACTAAAGACAAAAATAGGCGAGCTGTAGATCAAGGTTGTGGTCGCAGCAAATAAAGTTAATAATTATTCCACAGGGAGATGCATAGGTGCAGGCAGTCACAGATGTCTCGAAGAGCCATATGCACAGTTGGTGAATCCACATAAGATAACTGCGCTGCAACTCTCCTTTAGAAGAATAACATGTGAATATAAATCCAAGAGAAGAATTAAAAAATATAGAAATGTTGCGGTGCTATCACTTCCGCTCGTCGCCAGTGTAATAAAGTGACATCCACACAGTAAATTTTCCCAAAAAGTAAGTTCTTTATTGAGAGCACCCCGACCATGTACATCTAACTCAGGGTCCAGTGGCAACTGACCAAGATGTTCCAATAGACAGAAGTCTTAGAATCATAGCATATAAAGAATTGCCCCACTCATATGTGAACACGCACACACAAAAGGGAACATAAACAAGCATTGGTAAGCATAACATAAAATGCATAAGAAATACCACAACATCCTCCTAAGGCTCGTTTTAGTCCCGTGGACCACCACCATCTGGGGCTTTATTAAAAATCGGAGGGGGGCATGCTGACACCCCTTCATTGGGCTCATTGAGGCCAGAGGATGACCACCAACCCGGGGCTTAATAAAATAAAGGAGGCTATAATATGCCCCGGGAACCTCCACCTCCCTGGGCCTTACATTTTTTTATTGGGGGTGGGCCACGCGGACCCCCTACCACTGGGGACCACCACCTTTTCGGGCCAGAAATTGAAGTAGGAGTGGGAAGACCTGGGGCCCACCAGCTCCTTGGGGCTGGCCCTGCAAAGTAAAGGAAGTAGGCCTCATAGCCCCCCCTCCTGAAGCCAATTATGGCCCTGGGTACCGGCTCCCTATGTCCCAGGGTGCACACCCCTGGGACCCAGGTGTTTGCTGCTGCTTGGCAGGAGCTATGACAGCACCCATCAAGCAGGAGCAAACACTAACAAGCAGAAAAAGGCAAAACAGAGGGCAGAAAAGTGAGCACAAAAGGCAAAACAGAGAGCCAAAAAATGAGCAGAAAAGGTAAAACAGAGGGCAGAAAAATGGGCAGAAAAGGCAAAACAGAGCAGAAAGGGCAAAACAGGGAGCAGAAAAACAAGCAGAAAATACAAAATGGAAGGCAGAACAATCAGCAGAAAAGGCAAAACAGTGGGCAGAAAAACAAGCAGAAAAGGGTAAAACAGAGGCCAGAAAAAATAGCAGAAAAGGCAAAATAGAACAAGAAACAAGCAGGTGAGGCACAAATAGAAGGTAGCAGGTAGACAGGCCACAGAGGGTAGGGGACTGTGGGCAAGCTGGACAGGAGAATTTTGCACAGGAAGCTGGCACAAGGATCGGCTGAGGCTTTATTTAAATATGGGAGGGGGTCGTGTGGACCACTTGCATTGGGCTCATTGAGCCTGGGGACCACCACCTCCCTGGAGCTTTTTATTAATAGTGGAGGGGCTTTAATATGCCTCAGGGCAAAATAAAGAATGATATGGGTTCTGGGCGGTCCCCCTGGGACCTGAGGACCACTTGCTCCCCGGGGCCAAATACATATTTGAACCTGGGTGGGTGTGCGCCCCCCCTCCCGGGCCGTACACAGCCCCGCCAACCACCACCTCCCCATGGCCGGCCCATGCAAAGTAAAGCCAATTATGTCCCTGGGCCTGCAGCCCCCCTGGGCCAGCTCCCTATGTCATTGGGCCCTCCACCCCCCAGGGCCAGCTCCCTATGCCTCTGAGTGCCCATCCCAGGACAAAACTGTTTGATTTTGCTTGGCAGGAGCTGTGACAGCTGCCAACAACCGAGCGCAAATACTAACTCTGCTCCCATCAAGCAGGGGCTGTTAAACTGCTATCGCTTGGTGGAAGTGGAATTTTCTCCACTTGCTGTCTTGTGGACAGGGAAAAAGAGAAAAGATTGCTCTCACACACAGGGAGCTGCATATTTACCAGCTCCCTATGTGCAAAAGCAAAGCTGACTCCTGCATGAGGAGGGGAGCCTGCTGCGACTGCACAGGCATGAAGGATATCCATGTGGTCTCCATAATAGCACACTGGGTTCCCTGGGTGGGACCAGGACACCCAGGTAGCAATGGCCCGGTCCCACGGGCAAATCAGCCTGGGGAGGAGGGCCTTGTGACTTCTTTCCCTCACTGGATTTTGGCCTGGGGAGGTAAACGTTGGAAGAAATGAGCAGCAAAAGAAAAACAAGCAGTAAAACAAGCAGAAAAGGCAAACAGATGGCAGAAGAACAAGAAGAAAAGTTAAAACAGCGCAGAAGAGGGCATAATAGAGGGCAAGAAAATGAGCAGTGAACGCAAAACGCAGGGCTGAAAAATAAAATGAACAGAAAAAGTAAAACAGACCAAGAAACGAGCAGAGCAGGCACAAACAGAGATCAGCAGGTAGGGTAGTGAACAGCGGGCAAGCAGGACAAGAGAGATGTCGCAGGGGGAGCTAACATGAGAACCTGCTTGATTTTTACAGAAATTAAACCTCAACGGAAACACATATATATACATAGCATGTGCTCCAATTGAAGCTCCACTTTTGTAAAGGGCAAAGTATCCTGACCTCCTGGGCTTGGCAAAGAAAGTTGTTTTCTCAGCAATTCCACATTGAAAGATGATCTGAAATGCTTTGTGGCATTGAATGCATGGCTGTTCTATTGAAGCAATGTGTAGCGACTGTGACAATTGGGTTCTTTTTTGTCCTTACCTGGTGAGAGCTGAGTCCATGGTTCACCGTTTAGATGACTATGGGATAGAAATGTGCAAATCACCTGAAACTACACCTATTTGGCCCCTCCCCACCCACCTTAGTAGCATACAATGGACTTCCCGCCTTTTGTCAGGATGATGGACAGCTTACCAAAATCACCCCCTCCCCAGCGTGTTTCCGAATGATTTTGGTGAAGCATTCTTGATGCCGAGGAATATGACGAGATCTTCACCAAAGAAAGAAGCAATTGCTTCATATAGTTAAGAGGAAGGACCCTTGTTTGGCAGAGATTTACCTCTTTGTACTCTCGTCGCCTTCTGTATAGGAAGATTCATTTGATCACAAATTTCTGGATAATGACACACATTCAAGGTCACTGGTGACATTTCCTCGTGCTCCATTATGCAGCTGTAGTGTAGAATACATACTAGGCATTTACCCAAGAACATAGCACTTAGCAATTAACCAGTAAAAAGTACTCCATTTGGGTAGATATTTCATGCAAAAGTGTGGACAAAGGGGCAGGTGTGGCTCCATTGTGGCCCAGTCACTGACACAGCTACTGACATACCCACACTGACACTTAGACACCCCCTTACACCCTCAGGCACTCTCACACCCACTGACAGACCCACTCAGACTCTGATACACCCACTCACATGCCCACTCAGAAACGTACCCACCCACTCACAGACCCGCTTGCATACCTACTGACAGGCACCCTCATACACTCATGCACCCACTCAGAGATACACTGAGACACTCACATGCACTCACAAGCCACCTCATGCACCCACTCACAGAAACACTCAGACACACTCAAGTAACTCACAGACCCACAGACCCATTTAAACACTAAAGTCCCACTCACAGACCCACTCAGACATGTACACCCAGTCATAGACCCACTCAGACACTTATGCACCCTCTTAGAGAACCATTCATATTCTTTCACACCCCCTTCCAAGACCTACTCTGAGACTCACACTGACTCACAGATGCACTCAGAGACTCACACACCCACTCACAGACTGACTGAAAGTCTTATGTGCCCACTCACAGACCCACTCAGACACCCATGCACTCACTCACAGACTGACACACACTCATGGAGGCACCTACAAACCCACTCAGATACTCTCACATCCTCTCAGGGATCCACTCAGATACTAATTCAGCCACGCATGCACCCACTAGGATACCCACTCAGATACTCATGCATCCCACTAACGCATCCACTCACAGACCCACTCAGATATTCATGCACCCACTCACACACCCAATGCGACACCTATGCAACCACTCCCAGACCCACTCAGACACGCACACACCAACTTACACACCCATACTTACAACCTTTGAGATACTCACTCTCAAAGGTTACAGGTTACATTGAGGAAATAACATTTAAAAAACCTTGAAAATTCACTAAAAAAAACAAAGGTTACAGGGACATTATAGTTAGGAAATGACATTAGAAAAATGTAGAAATGTACTAAAAATACTAAAAGTTACAGAGACATTATAGTTAGATCCGCATTTCTACCATACAAAACCAGTGAAATTCAGCAGTTTTGTTATCTGAGCGAACTATAACATACCCCCCCCCCCCCGCCCGCAATGCACTGTTTATGATCTTACATATTACATCACTCATGTCATGGTCAGTGAGATAGCTGATGACATCATTGATGATATCTCAAATGGCATCACTGATTACATCACTAATGACATCATCCATAGAACCACTCACACACCTGCTCACACCCATATTCAACCTCTCATATACCCACACAACCACTCACATACCCATTCACAGACCCATTTAAGCATGCACACAACCACTCACTCATCCATAGGGCCACTCGCATACCCACTCACTCATACAGCCACTCACATAATCACTCACATACCCATACAACTACTCACACACCCACTTATTCACCAATGCAGCCACTCACACACTTACGCACTCACCCATACAATCTCTGAACATAGCCACACATTCACCCATACAAGCACTCAACACAGCCACACATCCACCCATACAAGCAGTCACATGCTCGCTCATACACTCATACAATGACTTACATACCCATTTATACATCGATGCAAGCACTCACACATCGGCTCACTCACCCATACAGCCATTCACACAGAACTTACTCTCTAATACAGCCACTCAAACACCAATTCACTTAACCAAACACCCACTCACTCACCCATATAGCACTTACTCACTCTGTCACACACTCATACAGCCATTCAAAAACCCACACACTCACCCATACAGTCATAACTTACATGCTCACCCACTTATACAGCCACTCACTTACCCACACAGCCAGTGACATACCCACTCAGTCACCAATACAACCAATTTTACAGCCACTCACTCACCCACACAGCTACTCACACACGCCCTTAGACACCCGTACAGCCACGCACTCACACACCCACTCACACACTCAGAGACCCACTCACACACTGATCCACACAGTCACACAGCAACTCATATAATATATGTTAGAAGTAATATCAATCATTAGTAGTACACCTAATATATTAATTTATCTTTTGTAGTAGCTTAGTATAATGTTTAACAATCATAAACTCTTAGAAAACATACTTACTGGATGATGTCATCATCATCAGTGGCCCGTGCAGGTAAGAGCGGTGGGGCAGTGGGGCCGGGGGAGGGTTTCGACAGACAATGACGAGGGAGAATTAATTATTTATTTAATGTTTCCTCGTTGTCGTCTGTCGAATCCTCTCTAACCCGGCCCCTATGCCTCACAACTCTTACCTGCCTGGGGCCGCTGCTGGTCATCAGTGATGTAAATTGTGATGTCACCAGTGATGTCAAAGACCATGTCATGAGTAACTATAACTACTTCTAGGAAACTGACTCTGTGCAGTGTACTAAAATGAAGTACACTATGTAGAGAGTCCGGGGAATCCCCAATGGGTATGCAGGGGTAAAAGTAGATAATACTAACTCTCTTTTTGTGGTAGGGTGGGCAAGCACTAGGGGTGGGCAGACATCTCGGTTCCGCCCACGGAATGTGCGGAGATTTGCCCTTCCGCCCTTGCGCAAAGAAGGTGCAGTTTGAGGCAAATCTCCGCACAATCGGGGGCGGAACGGAAGTTGGCCGCCCGCCCGCCTCCTGCCTCCCGCCCGCCTTATTAAATTATATTTAAAATCCTAAAATGAAACTTAAATAAAAATGACCTTATGCGGCCGCATCCTTCCCCATCGCGGCTTCATCTGGAAACTGCGCATGCGCGGGAGCCTGCCCATGCGCAGTCCTGGCGAGGAATGCCCATGCGCAGGCTCCCGCGCATGCGCAGTTTCCAGATGAAGCTGCGATGGAGAAGGATGCGGCCGCAATAAGGTAAGTTTTATTTAAGTTTCATTTTAGGCTTTTAAATATCATTTAATAAGGCGGGCGGGAGGTGGGTGGCCAGGCGTCGTGTAACGGAATTATGCGGAGAGGCACCGTGCCTCTCCCCGAAAGTCCATTACGCGACTTCCGCCCACCCTTAGCAAGCACACACTCAAGAATAAATCTGAGACCAATTTGTAAAAATAATATCGATTATATTTCTATAATTTTTAAGATTAAGAACACAGTTCTAAGATAAGTACTTTCAGAGATTTTTGCAAAGTTCAATAAATATATTACTTCTATGCGCAATTACACACCAAAGGAAATAATGGAGAAAAAGCTGGAAAATATATCTAAATGTAGTCAATGTTTTCACAAAGTTCATCTTCTTGTTCTGGGTCGATATTGGGACCAGGTCCAAAGTTCCAGCAGGAGAAATTCAGGAGCATCCCGGATCAGCCAGGTGTGCTGAGGTCTTGGACGCTAGTGCACAAAGGTGAAGGGGGCCACTTGAAAATCCACTGCAGAGAAAGACTTGTAGGTAAGTCCAGTGGGTGTCCTTAGAGGGAAGGCCAGGGGACATTGGGAGCAGAGTTGGTTGGTCAGTGCTGGGGCCGATGGAGCTAGGTGCAGAGCAAAAACATCAGCCAGGTGTTGTGTGTCTTGATTTCTTCACGGTCAGGAGCAGTCAACTTGGAGAGGTGATCATGGGAGAGATGGGCCACTCAGGAAGTGGGTCTTGGGTGTCTCAATGTCACTCGATGGGTGCTTGCTTTTTTTGTTCTTTGGGAGTCCAGAGGGGGCTCTTCTTCTTGGTGTTTGCTGTTGGGGGTCCAGTACCTAGGCTAGGGTATTGGTATGTCATGGCTCTGTTAGGTCCTGGTGCCTTCAAACTTGGTGGGGAAACAGATCTGACCCTCCAGAGCTGTTGTTCGTCTTTTGCTTTTGTGCTGTGTCGAGGCCGTCCGGTACAGCCGGACATCACAGGATCGTTGTCTGCAGTGTGCAGGGGAGTAATACCTTCTCTCCAAAGGAACCTCTCAGTGATTACTTGAGGTATTGATGTGCTCTGGGGTTCTTGGAGTCCTCCCAGGTTTCAGGATGACACAACAGCATTGGTTTGTGAGTCCTGGGAGCAGCAGGCAGGGTTTGGTGCCTTTTTTCTTCTGCAGCAGGACTTCAGTGCAGTGGGTCTTCTTTTTCCTGGTCTTCTCTTGGCCATAGAATCTGATGTTGAGGTCTCAGGTGCCCCCCTAAATGCTGAATTTAGGGGAGTTACAAGGGGAGGCAGGCAGTAGTCAATGGGCTACCTACCTTTATGGTGTCTGCACCCTCTTGTGACCCCTGCTACCCTAGCCCTAATAGGGTGTTTTCCCACCATTACAAGATGGTGGAGTTTCAGGAGAGGGGTTCACATTGCTGGCTTCGCCCCATGGGGTAGTGTAGGCTAAGTGGGGGCCCTCCTTCTTATCTAAAAAAAAGTCCCACTTTTCCTCCTTCCAAAAGTGGAGCAGGAAAGGGGGCTTGGCTATCTGGAGGTTCCTGGCTTGCATTTCAAGCTCCTTTAAAGTCTCCCGCCAAGGAAGGCCAACCTGTTCTGGAGCAGGCTCTGTCTCGGTCCTCTGAGAGCACTGACTCCCATTCCATAAGGTCAGAAAAATGTCTGGTAGTGGCAGGCTGGCAAAAACAAGTCAGGAACCACACCAGTGCTTAGCAGGTTTACAGGAAACTCTCTAAAAGGGTCTCCTGTGTGAATGTATTAATACATCCACCAATGGCATCAGAGAGAATTTATTAAGAGAAGATGTTTGGTACCAAACACCTTAGGAATCAGTAAAAACATCATGGAGCTATGAAACCTATGTTGGCAAGTATCCAATCCATGTACTCCTCACAGCTTCCCTGTGCACTTACAACATCTCAGAACAGACTGGACATTGTAGGGACATATCTGGTCATGCTGATAAGCCCCCACATAGGATATAGTGCACCCTGCCTTAGGGCTAAGTCTGCAGGAGGGGTGGCTTACATATATCTTATGCAGTTTCTGGGTGGCATGACACACAGGGCTGTGTGCCACGGCGACCCGTGGGATTTCTCTGTGCCAAGACACAGAGCTTACAATGGCAGATTGCATAGCCTTGGTGAGAGGTTCTTGGGGCGGCACAGCCAATGCTGCAGCCCGAGAGGCCCCTCTTCAGTACCCATGCCCTAGGTACCAGGGGTACCATTTACTAGGGACAAACAGGGGTAACTGAAGGTGTGCCAATCTTCTGCCAATCATGGTACATCTTTTGGGAAAGAGATCTGGCACTGGGAACCTGACTAGCAAGGACCCAGTGCACTTACAGTTAAAAATGACAGCAGACATCAGGCAAAAAATGAGGGATAACCATGTCAAAAGAGGCACTTTCCAACAACCCACCTTGGGCCTTTGTGATGCTTTTTTTAAATTAAACCCTGGGCCACACCAGTTCTATGTCAGCAGCTAGGTTCTGGCTGAGGCTGGCCATTGTGCTCCAGGGAGGGGTACTTGAAGAGGCAACCACCACAGCTAGAGTGATCCATAGGAAGAACCCAGCTTGTGTCAAGAGTGACTGCTGCCCCAAAGAGCGACAGCTTATCCGGCCGCAGCACGCATCCAGCCCTGCTTCACAACCCAGCCCAACTGACATAGCTCTTAGAGCCAATCCTTACCCCAAAGTTATGGATCTGACCTGCCAACTTCACATACCTACATTGTTCCAACATGCCAGAGGCTGTTCACCTTGAAGACCTGCTGCAGATATGGGTATGGCCCGACATGAGATTTACATTATCTCACCCAGAGTTTCAAGGACCAGTGAGAGCTCATCTGACACCACCAGAACTGCAAAGCTTTCCAAGGCTCGGGCCCCTCTCTCCAAGCACACCCATTCCACAGTGCCCTGCCCTTCATGAAGAAAAGAAAGCTCTCCTCGGGGCTCCTGCTAGATTCTCCGAGATTACTTGCGTTACCACACTGAATGCCACTATGGTGCCCGTCTCCACCACTCCAGATTCTTGAATCTGAACTCAGCTTCCTTACAATCGGGTGATGGCAATGAAGGCCATCGACCATCCCTTCAAAATGGAACTTGCTCATCTCTTAGAACAAACTGACCCATATTCAACTGCTGTTCAGATGGAACTCTTCTACACTTCGGCCTTCAAAGCTCTCGTTTGAATATTTGCTACTACCACCAAGATCTGCACCTGTGGAGGCTCCACCCGGGCCCTCGTCCAGGGCTTCTGTTCACACCGCAGCAGCCCCCCTAGTCATTGTGGCTTGACCCCAGCAGCTCTCAGCTCCGGCGATGGCCGGGTATGGACCCGACCCTCCAGTACCGTCCATTTTCAAGGCTAGGTGATTCAGCAGATGAGTTGTTACACAAGTCAAAAAATTAACTTTATTTGGTTTATCACAACCTTAAAGTTTACATATAAAAATAACAATCAATATAAAAACAAGATCAAATTAATGTTCTTTAAAATTTACGAGTTCCTAAAAGAAGATCACCCGAAGTTTAATCTGTTTCAATTTTCGAGAGTAGAGTCTCTACTAGAGTCATGAATTTTACTCCAAGGCATATTAGGATGTTCGATGATGCACCCATTCAGCTAGTGACCGCCAGCCTGCAGGTGCAAATTCTTAAAGTGTTTAAAACTCATTTCAACAAAGATCTTCTTTCATTTTTTACAGTCTCGCACGTGCACATTAGATGGTACAAACTTTCTGTGTGGTACCCACAAAGGCGGCATGTCATGTCTTGGTGTTTAATTTTCCAAGTTGGAATTAGGTCTTTTGAGCAATGATCGCCCAGTCTGTATGCCATGAATTTCATTTTTAGCGATAGCATGAGGTGAGCTTCAAGATAAAATTGTGTTTTTAATCTTTTGTATGAATTGATTACTGACCAGGCGTGACGGCGTTTGGCCAAAATCCTTTTGTCTTCCACCGAGGATAGTGACTTTGCATTTAGTTTACAAATTTTATAGAAAGATGTTCGTTCCAAGTGGCTGTTCCAAACTTCCTCGATGTTTAGTGACTCCAGGGCAGTTCGCAAATAGGAGCGCAAAGAGTTTGGTTCTTTTTCATCATATTGTTTCTTGATTTCCAGCCAACATAGGTTATTCAGTGATCCTAGTTCTGATGCTCTGAGTTTCCAGCACCATTTTGCAAAGATAGCTTTCCTCTGGTAGACTTGGTTTTGTAGGCCAAATTCCAGACCTATTTGCGCTGGGGATGATCCTTTAAAAAGATTAAACACAGATTTGTATACTCTTGTCTGTAATTTATATAGGATGTCAATTTCTTTCCAGTGCCATATTTCCAACCCATAAGACAGGGTAGGTAACAGTTGAGCTGCCATTCCTTTTAAAAGGTGCCCATATGAGGGGCATTGTAGTTTCTTTTGTAGCAGTTTGTAGGCGAAGGTGAGCGATTGTGCTTTAGCTGTGATATCCCGTTTGTGGTCCACCATGGACATGTTTCTGCACAGTTTAATACCCAAATATTTATACGTGGTTGTCTCCTCAATTTGAGTATTCTTTGCATACCATTTAAATGTTCCTCGGCTTGGGCCCGCCAATCTCACAACCTTTGTTTTTTTATTGTTAAGTTCCAAACCTACTAGGTCGAAGTACTCTGTTAATTTGTTTATGACCCTTTGCAGGCCTATCGGTGTATGGCTTAAAATCACGATGTCATCTGCGTATTGCAGAAACTGAATAGATTCATTTGCCAGTTTGGGCGGATGTCCATTTACCTGTTGCAGGTAGCTGTTTAAGTCCGCTAGATATAGGTTAAATAGGCTTGGTGAGAGCACATAGCCCTGTTTTAGGCCATTTCTTATGTTTGTTTGTTGTGATATCATTCTCCCATCTCCGAGTTTTACTTTGGCCCATGTTTCGCTATATATAAGGCAATTATTATATCTGTTAGTTTCTCTGGGAGGCCCCAAGATTCTAGCTTTTTCCACAACCGGTCTCTTGGTACTCTATCGAACGCGGATTTTAAATCGATATAGCATGCCAATAATCCTACCTTCCTTTTCTCTGCTCTTTCTATTAACAGCGCCAGAACGGAAAGATTTGTGGTGCATCCCATGCCTTCTCTAAAACCCGTTTGGAACTTCGGGACTATTTTGTTTTTATTTATCCATTCCTGTAGCTGACGTAATATACAAGATGAGAAAAGTTTTGCCTCTACATCGATGAGGGCTATCCGCCTGTAGTTCCCGGGTTCCATTATGCTCCCGTTTTTATAAATAGGGTGGAAGATGTTGCCATACCAGGACCGTGGTATCTTTTTGTCAATGAACAGTTGGTTAAAAAGTGGGGTGAGATAGTTTGCCCAGAAGTCAGGGTCTTGTTTAAAAAGGGCAAGAGTTGTTACACATTCCTTAACGGATTCCGACTTCCATGGCCACCATCCTGCTGTCTATATCAACTAACACCGTTTCTGGCATCTGATGAGCGCTTGCATTGGGTGAGTTAACCCGGTGTTTGGTTCATCCTGCAGCAACAGTTCTAATTACCAAATGTGTTCCACTAGGCACTTACATTTCATGTCCGTCTCTGAGTCAGCAAGCTGGGCTTCTTACCCATTTAAAGTTTGAGATTAGGTTGAGATCTTCTCGGCCCAAGACCTCTAATCATTTGCTTTATCAGATAAAACTGGGCGTTCCAAGGTACTAGATGTTTCGATTAGTCTTTCACCCCTATATCCAGGTCGGACAACCTATTTGCAAATCAGGATCGCTACAGACCTCCATCAGAGTTTCCTCTGGATGGCCCTGCCCAGGCATAGTTCATCTGGGTGACCAAACTTCCTACCCTGTTTGATCCTCTGGGTGGACTGCACGGACCCCACCTCTTTACTCTCGACAGTTTCATGCCCTCTTGAACTTGGGCCCCCAGAGTGACGTAGGGGATTCAGTCTTCTGTATGCCACATTTCTCTCAAAAGCTGCTGGGTGGGCATTGGCCCTAGGCTCTTCACCTGCTATTACTGAGGGAATTCGGGTTAGTTTCTTTTCCTCCTCTTAGTAATATGCTTAAATTCAGTAGGTCACTACCTCTTATCCGAAGTCATAGTTGGATGCCAAAGTATGGGAGAGATGGGGACCATCGTCCCAGGGCTGCAGGGGCTGAGGTTGCAGCAGTGCATTCTTTTTCCTGGATCAGAGACATTGGGGGCAGGCGAGCACCCATGGGCCTGATAGGGGGGATGGCTGTCCCCAGAAACTGGTCACAGAGGTAGGTGCCCAAGGCAGTGCAAGCGGGCAGCTGTGGGACACCACAGACAGCCACACGCGCCATGCAGCCAGAATAATGTGTCCTGCAATTCACACTAATTCTCTCTGCTAGCTGCGTTCTTCATCAACATGCGAGCCAAGTGAGCCACCAGAGCCACTGGCTATGTTTCACAATGTTTACCCATCTGCAGGCCCAGGAGAGGTGGGAGGAAGGTGGTGGCATTCATCCATTTGCTGCCCTTGCGGCGAGACAGCCCAGTGCCCCGTCAAGGCTTCCTCTCTGGGGGTCGGTCTCCATGATTCAAAGAGCATTTTCAGATGCTCAGCCTAGGAGACCCATTCACCTTCAGGCAAGGGGGGGTCCCAGAGGGAAGGAGGCAGGCAGCTCCACTGCTGCCGGTCCCATCCACACTGGGAGGACTGCGCGAGTCTTCAAACCCTCAGCCTGACAGCACGGGAATAAGATGCATCAGGTACCTGGCAATGAGGGCAGGTCACCCCACCTGCACATCAGCCATCCGCCACCAAATTCGACCCCTGTGGCATCGAGTGCCCCTGGCTTGGGCTGTGGTCCAAAGCCAGGGCGGTGGGCTGGACGATGGCCCACCCACTGCCCTGGTAAGATGCTATGGAAGGGAAGAGCTGGGTTGCTCTCCCCATACCTCACACCCTCAATGAGAGGCCCTGGCTCCTTCTCATACAGGCTACCTTGCCACACAAGAACGGCCGCTCCTCAGTCACCTGAAACCCAAGTTGGGCCTGGGTCAGGTGCAAGAGAGCAACTGGCGCCAGGGCCTTGGGGGTGGTCCCAGTCCAGGGAGGCATTGCTGTTTGGTTGTCCTGGGTGAGTATGGATTCTGTCTCGGGAGGGCTTTCCATCATTTCGCTCCTAGTGAGGCCGGGCCCATCCTCGGTCCCTCACACCTATGTTGGTTGGGTGGAGGAGCCTGCCACGCTCCTGGTCCTCGCCTAAGCACCCCAACTGCTGCAAACCACTCTACCAGGTGTTTTTCATCTGGGAGACAGCCGAGGGTTTTGGGTTGGCGCCATCAGTCACTCGGACCCCTCCATCGCTAATGATCCTTCCACAGGTACACCTATGGAAACCTTGTTGCAACTTATATTTCCTCTAGAATGTCAAGTTTGATAGTCTTCTTGGAGATTTGTGAGGGCTGTTGCCAACCCGGTGGGGCCGATCCGAGGACTTCACTAAACTATCCAATCAGTAGTAGTGACGGGTGGTTTTTACAAAGATCAGGGACTTAATCAATGTGAGCTTATGACGCTCACTTACTGGTAATTCCTCGTTCATGGAAAAAAATTGCAGTTCCCAATCGCTATAATGAACAGGGCTCAGTGGTTTACTCGCGCCTGTTGGCAAAGGGTAGACACATGCGGATCCATTCAGTGTAGCACGTGTGCAGCCCCAGACATCTAAGGGCATCACAGACCTGTTATTGCTCGATCTCATGTGGCTGAATGCCACTTATCACTCTAAGAAGTTGGATGCTGACTGCTGGGGATGACGTTACCTAGTTAGCATGGAGGAGTCTTGCTCGTTATTGGAATTAACTTGACAAATCATTCCACCAACTAAGAACGGCCATGCACCACCATCAACTGAATCAAGAAAGAGCTATCAGTCTGTTATCCTTTCTGTGTCTGGGCCGGGTGAGGTTGAGGTTTCCCTTGTTGAGCCAAATTAAGCCACAGGCTCCACTATTGGTGGTGCCCTTCCATCAAAGTTTCGGCTTTGCAAGCATACTTCCCCTTAGAACCCAAAGACTTTGGTTTTCCAGAAGCTGCACAGCGGGTCATGGGAATAACGCTGCCAGATCACTAGACGGCATTGCTTATGGTTGAAACTATGATAGTATCTGATTGTTTTTTAAGTGAACCTCGGACTTCCATGCTTCTGTCCTCCACACAGAAGGGGTTAAGATGCTTCCTACTTTGTATGTGTGCTGTACAATGCAGTACACATGCAAATTGATAAAAATTATAAGAAATTAAAACCTATCTCCTTGTAGTGACTTCTACAAGCAAGCGCACATTTTTGGTTCAAATCAATGGGCCTGAATCATAAAGGTAAACTTACATGAAAGTTTAATTTTTTTTCGGTATTCACAATCTGCAATGTAATAGTAACCTTATGACTGCAGATACTCTTCAGGTGGAACGGAGAGCTCTGCACATACAAATATAAGCCTACCATATTTTGTGAATACTAAAAGAATAAAAGAATAAACTTACAAAAAAGTGTAAATTTACCTTTGTGAATCAGGCCCCCTCTCTAAAATTCTTGCAGAAGGGATTGGCATCAAAACCCTTGGGTGGTTGGAAGGGAACGCAGGTTCACATTACTTTTGATAACTAGCACAAATCACGAGTTGCATTGGATTGTAAAGCCCGTCACAACAGTTTGCCTCAGGTTTGTGTTTAAAAAGTAATGGAGGGAGCAATGCCTAGCTGGTGATGGAGTGAGACGTACCTTGCGGTGTCTCTGCTCTCTCGCAGTCGGCCTCCGCTAATCCATAGCCATTCTGGACCGATTCACAGCCTGTGGACCCACTCTGACACTCAAGGCGCTGTGGGCCATGTTGGGAGCATGCTGCACAGCACCTGTGCCTGACTTAATGGACCCGAAGCCCTAGACCGGGGCTGAATCTGCGGCTGGAGCCACCATCTTGACAGCCACAGGGAGGCGTTGCCTGTGGAGGAATCACCTGTTGCACCTGAGTGCCCTTGATGGTTCTGCAAGGTCGAGTTCACATGGTTCTTCAAGGGTGACTTCACATCAACGATGACAACACCATCAAGATCATAAACACCATCCACTCCGGATCTCCGTCAGACCCATGCCCACACCACATCTTCAACAAAGCCAGCACAGCCATCGCACCCCATCTCCGGAAAGTCATCAACATCTCCTTCGAGACAGCAACCTTCCCGGAAAGCTGGAATCATGCCGAGATCAACGCCTTACTCAAGAAACCTTCCGGCCCATCTCCCTGCTCCCGTTCCCGGCAAAGGTCATCGAGAAGACCATCAACGAACAAGTGACCCTCTATCTCGAGGAGGACAACATCCTGGACCCTTCCCAGTCCGGGTTCTGCCGCAACCACAGCACAGATACTGCCCTCATCGCCACCACCGATGACATCAAGTCCCCGCTGGACAGCAGAGAAATGGTGGCCCTCATCCTCCTGGACCTGTCAGCCACCTTTGACACAGTCTGCCACCATACACTACGAAGACGCCTCCACAACGCCGGGATCTAAGAGAAGGCCCTGGAATAGACCACCTCCTTCCTCTCCGGCAGAACCCAGAGCGTCTGCCTTCCCCCCTTCCGCTCCCAAGCCACCGAGATCATCTGTGGCATACAGCAGGGCTCATCCCTCAGCCCAACTCTGTTTAACATCTACATGGCACCGCTCGCCTACGTCGCCCCATCGGCACAACCTCAACATCATCTCCTACCCCGATGACACCCATCTGATCCTCTCCCTCACCAAGAACCCCCACACCGTGAAAACCAACCTTCATAAAGAAATGAAGGCAGTCGCTGAATGGAAGAGGAACAGCCGACTGAAGCTGAACTTGGACAAGACGAAGGCCCTCACCCTCGGATCCACCCCTTCGGCCTGGGAAAACTCCTGGTGGACGATTGCACTAGGAAACCGCTCCAACATCACGCACGCAACCTAGGGGTCAACCTTCGCCTCCACTCCCTCCATGACTAAACAGATCAACGCTGTCTCCTCCTCCTGCTTCAACACCCTCCGCATGCTCCGCAGGATAGACAAGTGGACCCCCACTGAAACAAAAAGAACTGTCACCCAGGCCCTCGTCAGCAGCAGGTTGAACTACGGAAATGCCCTCTATGCAGGAGCCTCATCCAAATTCCTGAAACGGCTCCAAAGCATCCAGAACGCCTCTGCACGCTTGATCCTCGACATCCCTCGCCACAGCCACATCACACCCCACCTGAGAGACCTGCACTGGCTCCCGGTCAACAAGAGGATAACCTTCAAGCTCCTCACCCAAGCACACAAGGCACTCCACAACACCGGACCAACGTACCTCAACAGACGACTCAGCTTCTACACCCCAACCCGCCAGCTCCGCTCCGCCGACTTTGCCCTTGCCACAGTGTGGCTCACTGGTTAGAGGAGGCAGACTGTGAAGCAGAGGTCAGACCCGGGACCAGGGTTCAATTCCCGACGCGGCAGGGTCTTGAGCCCAAATGTCCATGGACTCAATAATTCTCGCTTCGGTGCCTACTAGAATCACGGGTTCACACTCTGCAACTCTGGGCAATAGCTTGCTTAATCTCCACTACGGCCCCCCGCGGTGGGATGCCTGGCTTTCACCTTGGGGATACCCAGTACGGGTTATCTCACAGGGAAAAGCCAGGACGGGTTCCTAAAGCAAGCGCCTTGAGACCATGCGGTGATAAGGCGCTATATAAGAACCTTTGACATTTGACATTTGACAGTCCCCCACTTCCGTAGAGTGACCTTCGGTGGCAGATCATTCTCCCACCTCGCCGCCAAGACCTGGAACACCCTCCCCATCCTCTTACGTTAGACCCAAGACCTGCTGACCTACAGAAAACTCCTCAAGTCCTGGCTTTTTGAGCAGTAGCAGAATTCCCCACCCCAGCGTCTTGAGACCCTCAGGGAGAGTAGTGCACTTTACAAAATATATGATTGATTGATTGATTGCAATCTACCTCCTGCTCTCCCTGTGATGACTCTCTTAGGGCTGCGACAGAGGGGATGAAACAATCCACACTGACCCCCCCCCACGACTCCGGACCATGCTGCAATACAGGCTAGGGCAGCCCGCCATCTTGAGACCTCCTCTTGTGTTGGTGGCTTGACCTGGAGAACTCTGAGCCGCGCCCTGTGGGCCGCTCGCTGAGATGCCTTGCCGAAAGCTGAGCTGATCCTTGACTTGTCCCCCTGTTGGCTGGGGGGCAGTAGGGAGCTGATTGCAGTGCCGGACAGGGTGATCTCCTTCAGAAGACTGGGAGCCTCCCACATTTCTCTGGGTCTCTCGGGCAATACGCACTAGCCACAAAACACTATCCATACTAGAACGTGGTACTGGGAGACATCTGGACCTGGCCGTATCAACCCGGCATCTACAGTGGTTTCTGCATACAGCGTCGGGGCCCGGGCCTAATGGTTTCTTTGGCTTTTGGCCCTCATGCTTTGCCCCAGCTCTGAGCCTGCGGTGTGACGGACGGACCTTCCTACCGGCCACCAGCGGCTCCCTTCAACGGACCTGGTGGGTGAGGCCTGAGGAACAGGCCCGGGATCGGCCCTGGACTGCTGCCCTGCTCTGGACGCTCATTGTGGGAGATGGAGGTAAGGGGTGATCGGCTGCAAGATCATGCAGCAAGCACTTTTTTACCGCATCCCCTCAGGGAGCACTGCCCTGCAAGTGAAGAACATGGCGGCTGGCTGAACGCCAGTCGCGGCGGCTCCGGGAGACTGCCTGGTGGAAATGCCGAGGACTAAAGCGGGATAATCCGCAGCTGGAGCAGCCGCTCTGAAGCGGTAAGATTTAGACGGAGACCGCGCGGTGACAGAGAAGGCTTACTTACTAATTACTGCCTTCGATTATTTGTTTTTCTCCCATGAGGTAAAACCTTCGAGCTATGCAGTTTAGATACGCGAGAGCCGACGACGACGGCGCTAGGACCTGCTAGGACCTGCTCTTCGGCACGTATGACTGGGGAGGAAGGGCCAGAGAAGGAAAACCCGGATGTTTGCCGGAGGAACTGGTGGTTTCGTTCACATTTAGCACTTGTCCTACTGCAGTTTCGTGGGCCGGTCTGTGAGAGAGCCTTCCGGCTCCCTTGGGGTAATGCGGCACCAGTGCAAGTTCAGGAGGTAAGCTACCGTGGTGGAGGGTTAGCGCCGAAGCGCGAGCTTATGGAGCAGGATAAAGGCGTTTCTACTCCAGCTGACCCCGCAGAGGTTCAACAACGCGGGCCATTTGACAGACCCCCCCTCCCAGATAGGATGTGCTCTATTTCAACCCTTACTCCAGCTATTGTACCGGCAGAAAAAACATTAAGCAGGAAGCAAGGGCAACAGCTGGTTACATCATTTTTACCACCAGGGAGACCAAGGAATAGGTATCAACTTCGGTCACAGGAGCTGAAAGTTGGAGGGGAGCTAGACTCTGCTGAAAGAGAGCGGCCCTTGCCATTAACCCCCAGTAAGGGGAGGAGAAAAGCAGGAAACATAAAAAAAGCTAAGGTGCCTAAAACTGCGCAATTGCCTTTTAAGAAAAATTCGCCCTCTCTTAAAACTTATTTTAGAATAATGGAGCAGGCCGCCGGTTACAATGTACAGGCAGAGTCCAATTTAAATATACAAGGTATCCAGAACGTGGAGTCTGCCCTGCTCCCCTTGGAGAATCAATTTTCCCCTCTGGCAGGCCTGTCTGATGCAGGGTGTGGGATACAATCAGTATTGACTGAGGAGACCGAGGTGGTGGGTAAAGGCTCAGAATTAGATCCCCAGGCAAGCCCGTCCCACTTACCCTTAACAAAGGAAGCCCCCTCACTGGCAATCACTCAGGAAAAGCAAGGCAAAGGCCTGGACCTGGTTCAGGACCATGCTCAGGATCTGGATCAGGGCCAGGCGATCTCGAGGGAATTAGAGAGTCTGGACGTGGACAGGCTGGGTTCCCTCTTTCAGTCCAAGTTCGAGATCTCGGAGAGTAACCAAAGGGCGATTCATGATAGGTTTGACCTACTGGAATCGAAATTGGACGATGTTATCACTCGGACTGGTAACCTGGAACTGGAAGTGGTAGCCCTAACCAAATCTGTCCAGGGGAATTCAAAAGATATTGAGATTTTGAAAATGCAGAATAGTTCTTTGGCTTCGGATGTGGAGAGGCTAAAGACTCAAGCCCGAAGAAACAACTTGAGAATTTTAAAAATACCAGAGGGAGCGGAGCTGGAGGACATTAAGGGGTTTGTCTGTAATCTGTTAAGGGATGGAGTCTTAAAAGATCGTCCAGATATTGACTTGGAGACTGAAATTCAATGTGTACACAGAGATCCCTTTAAGCTACATGCAGGCAGAAAGGCGCCAAGGAAAATTTTGGTGAATTTTCAGACTTTCAATATCAAGGAACTAATCTTGGGAAGAAGCCTCTCTAAATTGGACCTTCACTATCGGGCAATTCCTTATCTCATTAGATCTGATATAGGAGGAAGAACAGCCCAGAGGCAGTGGGAGCAAGGCACCAGAATGCCAGCGCTAAGATCATTCGGAGCCCAAGTACAAATGAAATTCCCTGCTCTTTTAAAGATTATGTGGAATAATAAAATGTACAACTACTCTCAGCCCACCGACGTGGATGACCTTTTAACCTTGTTGAGACAGAAGGGGACAGGGTAGGGGGTGAGGCGTGGATCATAGAAGGTACAAAATAGTGGAGGTAGAACATGCCACACTGGGATACACAGGGTTATGCGGACATTGAGCCTATGTAATTAATAGGAAATAGGGGGAAATAAACGAATAGTAAAAGCAAAAAAAAGAGCACAAAAAATATATATATATATATAATAAATAAACAAATAAACAAATAAATACGTCTTAAAAAAAAATAAAAAAGCTAAAATCACGTAGTGCTTAAACCTTAATCTGTCACGCACGCTCTTTCACTTACTTACTAGATCCTCCGCATTTGGAGCAATAACAAAATATCCCGCTGATGTATATAAATTTAAGGGCAGTTCTCCCGGTGTCCCAAAGGCGGTCTTATCGTCAGGTATGTCGGGGGGGTTCCTCAGGGGAGGGAAAGAGGTGGGGTGTTGGGTGGTGGGCGAAAAAGCAAAAAAATCAGTCCTCATATATAGAAAAAATCATAAGCCCAAGATAAGAGCAACTGCAGAGTACAGCCATGAGTAGGTCAATAAGTATTAAAACCCTCTCCTGGAATGTGAATGGGATGCGTGAAAGGAGGAAACAATCTAGGGTCTGCGAATTTTTAAGGAACTCGGACACCCACCTTATGTTGATACAAGAGACACATCTTGAGTTGAACGTATGTAAGCCACTCTTTGAGAAGCTGGGGTGGGTGCAGGATATAGTGTGTTCTAGACAGAAGGGGGCAACCAGGGGGGTGGCGTTAGTCATAAGGGCAAATAGGGGGATAAGGTTGATTAAGACTGATACGGATCAAACCGGTAGATGGATCGTAGCGGCTCTCTCCATCCATAGCATCCACTACACGTGTGCAGTATATTACGGCCCAAACAATGATAACTCGGGTCCTCTTTTGAAACTGACTGCAGGCTTGCTAGAGACCCCAGGCCTGGTTATCTTGGGGGGAGACTTTAATCTTATTTTAGATTTTAATTTGGATAGGACCTTAAAAGCTAAATACCATGCCCCCACTAAATCACTTTCTGTCCTGGGATCCCTGATGAAAGATTTTAACTTGACGGATGTTTGGAGGGCAAAATTTGGCTCCACTAGGGAGTTCACATTTTATAGTAAGAAATATAAACACTACTCAAGGATAGATTACTTCCTGGTGGACCAACATTTGCTCACAGATATAATTTCTCTCTCTCATATCCCAGTGGGGATATCTGATCATGCTACTGTTGAAATGACTTTTTCATTAAGCTCTGGATTTCCGGCCATAAGATGGACATTAGAGAGGACACTGCTTTTAGAGGAGCAAGTAAGGGTAGAAGTAAGGGAAAAAACAACCGAATTCTTAAATATCAACATTGGCTCCTCAACCATTCAGACTGTATGGGAATCATATAAGGCTTTTCTACGAAGCATGTTGAGTTCTCTAATGGCTCATAATAGAAAGACTATAAAAAAAAAAAGACAGGACGATTTAAAAGCAATAACTGACAAGTGGCTATTGTTTCAGATAGAGAGAAGATTCCTGAACTGGAAAAGGAGCTTTTCGAACTATAACTATCTCTTAAAGCCAGTGACGAAGAGATCATCAGGAAAAAATGGGAAACCAGTAAGCTGAAGAATTTTGAGTATGGGGAGAAATGTGGGGCCCTTCTCGCTTGGAAAGCCAGAGAGGAAAGATCTAGGAATAACATTAACGTTTTAATACAAAGGGAGACCGGCACATCAATAATGGAGGATGAGGACATCAGGGAGGAAGCAAGAGGCTTTATGCAAGGCCTATATACGGAAGATGAGAGTGTTGAGACAGAGGAAGCTCAGTCTTGGCTAAGTCAAAGAAATCTACCCCAAATTTCAGAAACAGACAGGAAGTATTTAGAGAGCGAGATCATGGAAGGGGAAGTAATAGCTCAACTTAAGAGAATAAGGCGGGGGAAAGCAGCGGGCCCAGACGGGTTACCAAGTGAAATATATATTAATTATTCAGAGCAATTGGTACCTGTGCTTACCTTACTTTTTAACCATCTATTGATTCACGGTCACAGCATCCCCCCAACCTGGCCTGAAGCCACGATTACTCTCATCGCAAAACCCAATAAGGACCCAAAAAAAATCGAGTCCTATAGGCCCATCTCTCTTTTAAATTCAGATCTGAAGCTCTACGCGGGGGTCCTGGCAACTAGGCTTGCCAAAGTTATAACATCTATAATCCATCCTGATAAAAGGGGGTTCATCCCTGGGAGGCAGCTAAATGAGTTGACCTTCCAGGTGATTGGAGCCATAGATTATGCTGAAGACAAAGGGTTGCCGTTAGCCTTGGTCGCGATAGACGCGGCCAAGGCTTTTGACCAGGTAAACTGGAATCACCTATGGGCCACTATGGCTGGGTTTGGGTTTCCTCTAATTTTTATAGAGGGAATTAAATCTTTATATCAGGGTCCTAGAGCCAAATTCTTGATTAATAACGGTCTGTCCGATTGGTTCCAAATATATCGCGGCACGAGACAGGGGTGTCCCCTATCCCCTCTTTTGTTTGATATTTATATTGAGCCTTTATTTGCAGTATTAGGGCTGATCCCGTAATCCAACCTTTTAAAATATCAGGCCTAGAACTTAAGGCCGCTCTGTATGCAGACGACCTTCTTTTATATACCTCCAATCACGCGGATGCTATACCCAGGATGTTCTATCTAGCTGAGGAATTCGGAAGGCTCTCGAGTTATCAAATAAATAGGGAGAAGACTGAAATAATGGGCTGGAACAATACTCTGCCTATACAAAATGTAAAATATAAAGTGAGGTACTTGGGAATTAATTTAACCCATGAATTGAAAAACATTCCGAAAATCAGTTGGCAGACAGTAGTAAAAGAAATCAAAAAAACATTAACTAGATGGGGTAGTCTGCCATTAAATATTTACGGACGAGTCAACCTCATCAAAATGTCTATACTCCCCAAACTAACGTTTCTGTATAATTCTATTCCTTTACCATTTCCACAGAAGGATATTTAGAGTCTCCAGGGTAAGATTGGCTCCTACATCTGGGCTTGTAAATCACCCAGGATAGCCTGGAAAAAGTTAAGGAGGGGGTTAAAAATCGGGTGTCTAGCCTACTCATGTACTGTCATGCCTTTCATTTTAAAAACTTTAGATTACTGGCCAGTAAACTGGACTCTACTTCGCAGGGCCGTCTATTCCAGGCACTGCTCCACGATTTACTACAGGGACAGGAGTTTTTTAAATTTAAATTTGGCGACCAAAAATTCTATAAAAAAGTTCGCTTGAAGGTCTTGCAGGCAGCTCTTAAGAACTGGGTATATGTCCGGAGAGCTTTGGGAGTCCGATATTACCACTCTAATGCCCCAGTCTGGGACTCCCCGGGCACTCCGGAGTGCCTTCAGGACCAGTTGTCCCAGCCTTTAAAAACAGCTGGTGTGAAGAGCTGGGGAGATCTCTGGGGCAACTGTGGTCTTATGGAATGGGATTCCTTAGTATCACTGACAAATGGATCTCTAACGAGATTTAAGTTTTACCAACTCTCCGCCTGGTGGTCTAGACATATGTTACAGCGAGAGAGGGAACCTGAGATCCTTGTTTTTGTCTGCAGGGGAGGAGAATGGAAATGAGAGGTTTCATTTTGGTATAGGGCAATAATGAGGGATACCGAAATGTTAAACTGTGAGCTGGCAAGTCTTTGGGGTAATTTGCTATCAGAAAGTCCCGAAGTTACTAGTAAGATCTGGTCAGACTCCTTCCCTCTGTCCCAGAGCCTGATAAAACCAGCCAATTTAAGGAGGAACCATTTGTATACTGCCTATCGGGTGTCCTGGACCCCTGCTAAACTGTCCAGGATTTCACTTGATAGTTATTGTTGCCCATGTTGTAAACTCCCGGCAGCCGACGACATGCATATATTTTTAGATTGTCCTAAGATTTCTGAATATTGGAAGGAGATCGTGGACTTCCTGGGGAAGGTCTTAAAAACCACTATCACGTGCTCTCCGACGTTAGTATTTTTTGGTTTACCACTTGGCTACAATATTAACGACTATTCCTCACAATTTATATTCTATGTGATGGTTATAGCAAGGAGAGAGATCTGTAAAGAATGGAAGTCAGCGGCCCCTCCCAGGTTTACTGATTGTTTACGTAACATCATAGAAGTCAGTAAGTTGGACATGGCTTGCCAAGCGGAGAATACAGATAATGTGTGGTCGGAACTGGTGACCTGGTTGCGGATATAACGGTCCAATGATTATGCCAGAGGTCATGTCGGTCCTGTCCTCCCCAGGTATGAGGTATCCTATCATAAGACAGGGGAGTTGGACAAGGAAACAGCCTACCTCTGGGCGACCCTTGACTGCTACACATTGAGTCCAGGGCGGTATCAATACTGTCAATGTGAAAGGCAAACGGGGTTTCCATCTAGAGTATATACTGGTGGCATATATGAGGACTAAAGAAAAAAAAAAAAAAAGGGAGCACTGCCCTGGGCTTGCCTACTGATGCTCTGGACTGGTTCAGGGGTTGGGGCTCAGCTTGATCTCCTGACAGCTAAGATTCTCGGGGGGCTCAATGTGCCCCCTGCCTGCATAGACTGTCTGGGCCTTGGGGACTCCCCCGGCCTCATTCTTCACATTGTTCCCCCACCTTCATGGAAGCACGTGACCCATAAGCTAATGGGGGAACCTGAAGCACCTTGCTCTACTGGCCTGGCTAATCTGGGGCGTGTGCCTGGTGATCTTCGCTTGGGACCGCTCATCAATATCTGTTGGTGGACTGCAATGCTCCCGCTGGGTTGTTTCTGTGTTTCCCCCCGGGCCTCCACTGAGCCAGCCTTGTGCCACAGCAACGTCACTCCTCTTATGCCCATCAGTATCATCCCTGCACTCACCTGCGGCCTCTTGGTACTAGACAATTCTCGCAGAGACCCTCCCTTGGCCATGCCTCACAACAAAAGTGGTATTTACACCTCAGCTGCCTCAGCCAAGGATAACCCAGTAGACTCACTTTGGCTTAAATCCACACTTTCTATTCTGGCAACCACTGATCCTCCAGAAATAATGGCTCTGGTGACTCTACGATGCCCCCCCTTAGGAAGGCCTGCATGAATGCCTTCCTACTACACAAAATAAAAACAGAGATTGGGTCCCTCAAATCCGAATTTAAGGCCTGTCTCCATGACCTCAGAAGGGATCTCGCTGATATTGGGTGCAGCGTTGATGATTTCGAGCGCATAGCAGACGCCCGATCGGAAGATCAGGTGAACCTATGGGGCAGAATGGCTACCCTGGTAGACCAACACATCGATATTCCGTTGAAGCAAGGAGACTTACAAAACAGACGCAGGAAAAACAACCTCCGCAATAGAGGGGTCCTCCGAGGAGCTGCGTGCTCCAACAACATGACGGTTACGGCAATCCTACTCAAGACAATCAGAGGCGATGATGATGCTATGCTTCCCCACCAAGTTGGACATGGCCCACTGGGTCGCCTCTGCCCGGAGCCACTCAAACTTCAACCCTGACATTCTCATGCAAGTTAATTTCTTCACTGAAAAGGAGTCCATCCTACAGAAAGAGTGTATCAAGGCCGAACTGGTGTACCCCATCTAGATCTTCCAAGATATCACCCCAGTGACACTCCACAGATGTAGAGGCTTTAAGCTGGTTACTGACAAACTACATGACCTCAACATCAAATATCAATGGGGCCTTTCCTCCTCTTTGATCTTTATCTGGGAAGGCAAATGCCGGATGCTCCTCTCTGTGGGACGCAAAGCAATTCCTAAACCTCCCGACAACGCCCAGGGACGCCAGTCCATCCCTTTCTCAGGCCTCCCCTAGAGAGTCCACGGTGTCCCCCTAAACACAGAGTATGCACTAAAGAGCAAAGAACCTCCCAAGCTAGACAGGAGATTATTCAACATCTCCGCACTATGGACGGGACCCACTCCCCAGCTCAATCCCAAGCGGCCTCTGAGTAGCAGACATTTCAAACCGTCACTGACTGGAGCTTGCACTAATACTTTGCCTTGCCAAAGTGTGGGACCTACCTGGTTTCTGCATTCAGAATAATGTCAGTGGTGGAGTCATTCATTCAGAGTCTGTTGCTCACAGGCCAGAACACCTTCCTCCACTGCTCCTTCAGTAGCCTGCCAGTTACTGGAGCAGGCCCACGGATACGACTCCTCTTATGCCCTGTTGATCACTGGCTGTGGGGCCCGGAGACCAGACCATTTGTAATATTCTGATCCATTTCCCCAGCGCTTACCTTGTTCCTTTGGAGAGTGGCTTCTTTAGAATGGCTTTTGCCCAGACAAATGGGCTTGTCTAGGACTTGAGCAGAACTGACAGGCCCGGTTGAACTTTTCTCAAGTTTGTTACTGCACCCCAATTTTACAACCCCTGTTTCCTTTTCCTGGGAGGGTTCAGACTGGGCGTGGGGACCCCCTGGGTACCTCCTTCCATCTACCTTGCACTAGGGGTCTCTTCCCATTCTCTGTGACACATGTTGCAATCTTCTTCCACTCTGCTCTCCTCCCCTGTAGTGTGGACGCCCCTTTATTGGCACATCACTCTTGCGTACTGAGGCTCTATGCTCTGATCTATACTTTGGCCACTGCAGTTACCCACCAATCTCGCCCTGCTATAGCTCTTGACCCTTCCACCCTGCAGTGTGGCTGAAACACCACACATCAAATTCCTCCCTCTCAACGTGAAGGGGCTTAACTCTCCTATGAAAAGACAACAGATATTGCGCTACCTGCTCATACAAGACCCAAATATCATTTTCTTACAAGAAACTCACCTCTTGCACTCCGACATACCTCGCATGGCCAACCCGAAATATCCGGCTCAATTCTGGGTGACTTCTTGATCTAAAACTGCAGGAGTCACAATCCTATGCAAAGCTAGAATCAGGTATGGGGGTTCGCGGGTGATGCGGGACAGGGAAGGCCATTTCCTTAAAATTAGAATTCAACACAACAACCAACCCCTCACTCTTCTTAATGTTTATGTGCTTAATCAGTCTCACAAGACACATTCCTAAGAACCCTTCTGAATGAACAGCTATAACGGTTAGAGGGGCAAGTGCTAATCGGAGGGGATTTCAATCTGGTTTAGGATCCAGATCTGTATGGCAGTCCTGCCTCCTTTCTGGGCATGGAGGCAATGTCCGTCGCCCTGAAAAGGGGCATTACTGACCTGGGACTCACGGATGTCTCGCGATATAAATTCCCAGAGACTCAAGACTAACTCCTTCTTCTCCCATGTCCACCACTTACACTCACGTATTGATTACTGCTTTTTCTCTCATTCCTTGATACGAACATTGGAGTCAGCTCATATTTCAGACATTTCCATTTTGGACCATGCCTATCTGGTGGTTGTGCTGCGCTGCCGAGGGGGGCCATGAGCTCCCTTCCCCGATGGCGTCTCCCCACTTAGGTGAGATACGGCGTGACATTATATCTTTCTTTGAAACAAATGCTCTTCCTGAAACATCAGGTCCTACCCTCTGGGATGCTTTGAGGAGACCATTCAGGGTGTCATCACCTCCATTGCAATTGCCTACACCAGGGAGGCTCGCCTGGTCGAAATCGGCTAGGCTGAGGACATTAAGGCTCTAGAGCGACCGGATCATGCAGCGCCCGGTGGGCGACACAAGAATTGACTGGCTATGGTCCGAGGACAGCTGAGGATCCACCGGACAAACAAGGCAGAGCCCTTGTTCATGACATTAATGCAAGCATATTATGAAGGAGGAGATAAAGTGGGATCATTTCTGGCCCACCGCCTTCGCACCAGGGCAGCTCGAGCTCACATCTAAAAGATGAAAAAAGTAGATGGTATATGGGCCACCTCCGAGTATGATAAAGAGCAAGCATTCCACACCTTTTACCTAACCCTGTATAAAAAATGACAGCCATCTCCCAGAGGACATTAACTCCTTTCTTGCCACTTGCCCTCGGGCACCCCTTGATCCCTGCCATGCCTAACTTCTAAAGCCCTTATCACGCTGAACGGATTACGGTAGGCGCTAAAAGTTCTCCTGGTGGATAAAACCCCTGGCCCAGACGGCCTTACAGTCTTATTTTACCTCATGTTCCTCCCCCAAATGCAGGCACACCTCCTAAGCCTCTTCAATTAGTTATCCAAAACCTCGGGCCTCACCCCCATGATGTCTGGAGTGGAAGTTGTTCGCGTACCTAAGTCGGGAAAGGATCCCTCTGTATGTGTGTCATACCACCCATTGCCCTGCTAAACACAGATGCCAAGATCTATACTAATAACCTAGTGAATTGCATTGAGTTGTACCTCCCCAGTCTGGGCACAGATAACATCCGATGAGTAGCGTACCTAGTAGAGAAGGTCCAACGTCGGGACATCCCAGCCTGCCTGGTATCTCTGGATGCTGAGTAAGCCTTCGACCAGGATGGCTGGGGCTTCCTGCGTGCCGTTTTATAAAAAAGCGGCCTTGGCTGAGTATGATCTCTTGAATTATGTCTTCTTACGTTGCCCACACAGCATGGATTTGTGTAAATGGCCATCTCTCCCCACCAATATGTACGGAAGGGGGTACCAGGCAAGGTTGTCCGCTCTCCCCTTTACTCTTTGCCCTAGGGGTAGCACCCCTGGCGATAGCCATATGCCAGATGACAGATATCACTGGCATCCCCTTCAAGGTCCATGAACACAAAGTCGCCTTATTCGCGGATGATCTTTTACTCTCACTAACTACCCCTTGAACGTTCTTGCCCGCGCTAGTATCCCTTCTCCGCTCCTTTGAGAAGGTCTCGGGATTTAAAAGTAATATGGCTTAATCTCTAACTCTTCACGCAAGCACTGAATCTTTCACTCTCCACCCAGGAAGTGCCTGACCTGGAATCACTTGTCCACTTCAGTGGGCCTCCCACTCAATTCGTTACAGAAGTCTGAACCTGACCCCTTCTCTATTCTCATGGTGCCAAGCAAATTGGCTGGCCTGTAAACAGGCTGTTTTAGAGGACCTGCACCTTTGGAAATAGCTCCCTATATATTGGCTCAGCTGCCTTACTGCTGTCAAGATGTCCCTTATACCGAAAGTACTATATTTATTCCTAACCCTACCCACACCCATCCCGCAGGTGGATATCCAACGTCTTCAGCGTGACATGAACTCCTTTATCTGGGGGAAGGGATGCCCTAGATTATCCAACAAGCTACTCATGTTACCCAGGGACCGAGGGGGCTTTGCCTGTCCCAATCTTTTGGACTACTACTGGGCGTCACACCTCCCCTATATTTTGGAGTGGGTTGTCCGAGTAAGTGAAAAACATTGGTTTCACCTGGACTGCGCTGTCGCCTGTACACTTCTTTGTGACCTGGCTTATCTCTCAAGGCATACCCGTCCCAAAGCGCATACATAGCCATCCCGACAAGGGCAGTTCTCAACATCTATGATAAGATTGCGATCGGGCCGCACTTCTTTTCCTTCTCCCATCACCCTAGTGGCCAGTAATACTAGCTTTCCTCCAGCCTTGCTGCCCCAATCATTCTCAATGTGAGTGCAGTGCGAATGTCGCACGATTCAGGATCTCTTTGAGGGGATATGCTCAAAACGTTCGATAGATGCAAGAGAGCCTTCAACCTCACAGATATGTCCAGGCTACAATATTATCAACTTTGACACTGGCTACTTTCGCTAGCCTATGTACAGGGGGCAACAAGGCCGCTCGCCCCCTTCGAGGCGATGGTGCGCTCCTTCGATGAGATGCAGGGCTTGATCTCCCGTACATATCAGGTTTTACAGCACTCTTCTCCCGTTCACTCCCATACTTTCTAAAGGCAATGGTGCACAGACTTCGTAGAGGAAATTGCCCCGGAACACTAGGAACTATGGCGGGATATCCCTAAGATACACAGGAGAATCCCCCACCGCAAATTATTACAGAAAATGTTTCCGGCCGCTTCCCCCCAATGCTGATGAGTCGATGGTGGGTGATTTCCTCAATATTTTATGGTCCTGCCCATTACTTACTATATTCTGGAAAGACGTCCTGAGCCACATCAAAGACACTATAGGCTTCCCTGTGCCGAGCTCACCCACAGTGATTCTCGTGGGCATCTGTCCCCATCAGCTTGCAGCCATGACTCACTGCGATTGGCGCCTCATCGTGCACATGCCAGGAGCGGACAAACAAGTCATTGCTCTCTACTGGAAGAAGCCTTCCACCCCACCTATCTCTTCATGGATCACATGTCTCTGGCATGTCATGGCGATGGAGCTTCTAACATGCTGGATTACATATACTGAATCCAAATTCACTCACACCTGGCAACCATTGCTTGCCACTTCTCTGATTTAGAGCACTCCTGTTACCCCTCTCCCCAGCTTTTGATCTCCATCTCTGTGAAGATGCTATTGTGCCACGCAACACAGGAACCTTATAGCGCAATACCCACCCCGTAAGTGATACCCTCTCCCTAGCTCTTGCACAAGACCTGCTCAACCCCTCCCGCGACATCCTACCCTTCCCTTCCCATCCACCTTTTCCCTTCTTCCCTCCCTCCTTCCCACCCCTATCGTCCTTCTATCTCTTACCCAGTTTTTCCTTTTACCCCTTATCCTCTGGATCTTTGTCCCCCACTTCCCTACCCTGAACAGCACTCCTGGGCATCCTGCCTGATACCCCTTCCTCTCCCTCTCCCTCTCCTTCCCCTCCCCAGTTATGATGTTACTTCATTCATAGGGCCTCATTTATGAAAAGTGACACATCGCTGCGTGAAAACAGCCATGCGTCACTTTTCACTGCGTCCTCCTTGCGACACCAATGATGCGTCATATTTACAGTATGACGCATCATGTCGCAAGGAGTTACAGATACGCCAGTATTTCTGATGTATCTGTAAGCGCAAAAGTAACGCATTGCTGGGGTGTGTCACAAAAGTGAAAGCCCCATGTGAAAGGGCTTGCGTCAGTCTTACGCCTGCTGTGAGGCAGACGCAAGATTTTGATGCAACAGAGTCCTAAAAGTGACGCAGTGAAATCTCATAGATTTCACTGCGTCACTATTACGAGGCTTTTTGCGGGGGAACGCCTCCCCTGCATACATTATACCTGATGCAGGTATAATGTAGCGCAGGGGTTTACAAAGTGACGCATCTGCTTAGATGCGTCACTTTGTAAATAGTGCGCAACAGGAGGCATGTTTTACGCCGCCGATGCGTCACTAAAAGTGACGCATCGGAAGCGCAAAACTGACGCAAGGCCTCATAAATGAGGCCCCTAGTGTTTTGTTTATACCCACCGCTATGGACATGTTCGTTTATGGGCTTGTGTATTGAGACTTAGCTCCTGCGATGTTAGGCATGTATAGCATTGGTCAAATGCTCTTGCTACTTTTCTTGTAGGATATTCTACAGTCCACCATTAGCATTTATTTGTCATATGACTTATACGGTGATGCATGTCTGTCTCCTTAACTCTTAATAAAAAGACACACAAAAAAGTAATGGAAAGCTGACACAAAGACTTTATAAATTGGACCCCAGTGTTCACCAGGAAAGGGTGTTTAGGGAGAAGAAGCTTTCTATGGAAAATGAAATGAAAAGGAAAGGAAACAAGAAAAGCTAAATTTAACACACAGGAAACATTTCTAACCCTAGAATTCTCAAGTCTGTGCATTGCACTCAGGTAGCAGGTGTGTTTTAAAAAAACATATAAATAGCATTTGGGCAGCTTTTATCCCACTTAAGGTATTTCTTCACCATGGTTTTAATGAAGGGTCTGTTTTCTTGCAGATTTAAAGCTGTCTTTCTGTTTCATGTGACAGATCTGAACCAGCTAAGTCGGTGTAAACCCTAACCTGCAGGCCTCTCTGCCTCAAGACTAGCCCAATTTATATTTGACATCCTCTTTGTGCTGAAGAAAGCAGCCGAGCGCCAGCCACGCATTATTCCTACATAGGTCATTAAGGATACAGCTGCACATTGATGGCCTGCGCACCTGCCTTTGTGTAAAGACATAAAAACACATGCATAATATATAAGGATTCTGCTGCGTGTTTGTCAACCCTTCGCCAGATTACTGAATTCTACACAATGAGTCGACTGTAGGGTTCTACAAGTCTGTGAGAAAACACTGAATGATTTCATTTTCCTGGCAGGCAACCATTTTAACAATCAGTCACCACACGCGCAGAATAAGATCTGATTGAATTTAACTTTTATTGAACATAACAGAAAACATCACACTGTACTATGAAACCACATTAAAAGACGAAGGGGCATATTACCAAGGAATAGCGATATTTATCGCAAAATGCGCTTAGCGCATTTTTTTTATCGCTGGATATATTAGCGGAGAAAATATGCTATTAGCAACGTTTTTCTCCATTGTGCTAAAATATCCAGCGATGGCGGCGAAATGCATGAATATCGCTGAGAATACAGCGATATTCACGCATTAGCGACGAAATGCTCTTAGCCATATCATCCACCTCCCATTGGATAACATGGCTAAGAACTGGTCTGTTGCAGAAACAACAATTGATGGACAGAATGCAGAACAATGTCATACATTCACCCCAGTACAACCGGTCCTTGGAAGCTTCTTTCCGGTCCAGGGAAGACATGGCTTGGCAGTTCAGGTTGGACTGTTCCCATGAGGCACAGGGTCAGACTGATTTGCATATAGCCATGTCAGAACTGGGGTGGCGGAGTGGGCTAAAGAACGGTGATAGATTAAACCCAGATCTTTTGACTGGGTGTTAGTGTTTGATTGATTCAGATGCTCCGTTCATCACCACCCCCTTTTGTACCGCTTTTGGCCACCACTAGTGTGGCAGGGTCTGCTGAGACGTGAGTCCCTTGCTCACTTTGCCACTGGATTCAAGCAAGCCGGGCTGAAGACGGCTGGAATGCCAGAAACCGGTCCTCGGAAGCTTGTGTCCGGTCCAGGGAAGACATGGCTTGGCAGTTCAGGCTGGACTGTTCCCATGAGGCACAGGGTCAGACTGATTTGCATATAGCCATGTCTGAACTGGGGTGGCAGAGTGGGCTAAAGAACGGTGATGGATTAAACCCAGATCTTTTGACTGAGTGTTAGTGTTTGATTGATTCAGATGCTCTGTCCATCACCACCCCCTTTTGTACCGCTTTTGGCCGCCACAAGTGTGGCAGGGTATGCTCAGACGTGAGTCCCTTGCTCACTTTGCCACTGGATTCAAGCAAGCCGGGCTGAAGACGGCTGGAATGCCAGAAACCGGTCCTCGGAAGCTTGTTTCCGGTCCAGGGAAGACATGGCTTGGCAGTTCAGGCTGGACTGTTCCCATGAGGCACAGGGTCAGACTGATTTGCATATAGCCATGTCTGAAATGGGGTGGCAGAGTGGGCTAAAGAACAGTGATGGATTAAACCCAGATCTTTTGACTGGGTGTTAGTGTTTGATTGATTCAGATGCTCTGTCCATCACCACCCCCTTTTGTACCGCTTTTGGACGCCACAAGTGTGGCAGGGTATGCTCAGACGTGAGTCCCTTGCTCACTTTGCCACTGGATTCAAGCAAGCCGGGCTAAAGACAGCTGGAATGCCAGAAACCGGTCCTCGGAAGCTTGTTTCCGGTCTAGGGAAGACATGGCTTGGCAGTTCAGGCTGGACTGTTCCCATGAGGCACAGGGTCAGACTGATTTGAATATAGCCATGTCTGAACTGGGGTGGCAGAGTGGGCTAAAGAACGGTGATGGATTAAACCCAGATCTTTTGACTGGGTGTTAGTGTTTGATTGATTCAGATGCTCCGTCCATCACCACCCCCTTTTGTACCGCTTTTGGCCGCCACAAGTGTGGCAGGGTATGCTCAGACGTGAGTCCCTTGCTCACATTGCCACTGGATTCAAGCAAGCCGGGCTGAAGACGGCTGGAATGCTAAAAACCGGTCCTCGGAAGCTTGTTTCCGGTCCAGGGAAGACATGGCTTGGCAGTTCAGGCTGGACTGTTCCCATGAGGCACAGGGTAAGACTGATTTGCATATAGCCATGTCTGAACTGGGGTGGCAGAGTGGGCTAAAGAACGGTGATGGATTAAACCCAGATCTTTTGACTGGGTGTTAGTGTTTGATTGATTCAGATGCTCCGTCCATCACCACCCCCTTTTGTACCGCTTTTGGCCGCCACAAGTGTGGCAGGGTATGCTCAGACGTGAGTCCCTTGCTCACTTTGCCACTGGATTCAAGCAAGCCGGGCTGAAGACGGCTGGAATGCCAGAAACCGGTCCTCAGAAGCTTGTTTCCGGTCCAGGGAAGACATGGCTTGGCAGGTCAGGCTGGACTGTTCCCATGAGGCACAGGGTCAGACTGATTTACATATAGCCATGTCTGAACTGGGGTGGCAGAGTGGGCTAAAGAACGGTGATGGATTAAACCTAGATCTTTTGACTGGGTGTTAGTGTTTGATTGATTCAGATGCTCCGTCCATCACCACCCCCTTTTGTACCGCTTAAGAACTGGTCTGGGCAGGTGTTAGTATTTGGAGATATTCGCGCTTAGCGCGAATATTTCCATCGCTACGCCTGCCTTCCTAATAGGCAATAGCGACGTTAGCGACTGCTTTCAGTCGCTAACTGGTTGGGTACGTCTACTTTGCATGTCATTAGCGATAAACATCGCTGACATGCAAAGCGGGCCCCAAGTTGCTCGCTATCGCCTAAAAGCTGTCGCTAACATCAGTTAGCGTCAGCTTGCTAATAGGGCGATAGAATTATCGCCGCTTAGCGGACGAAAACGGCCGCTAAAGCGGCGATAATTGCCTATCGCCCTGCTTGATAATATGCCCCGAAGTTTTGTACTGCGTGTACCAACTATCTGTGTGTGATCTCTGCGTGTGAAAGCAAACGGTTAATGACTAATAAGAACAGTGCCTGGATTATTGGCAACGAATAAACCATGCATTTCCAAAGCCAAGCGTTGTGACCTGCATTTTTTGAGTCGTAAACCCGACTCATCGGATTTACCAACGCTTGTAGCAGCGTCAAGGTGTCAGGAGTGGTTGAGTCCATTAGAGCTTGAATGGCCTGATTCCGAGAGGCATACCCAAAGACTCACAAAATTGTGATAGTATCTGCTTAAGGAGATCTAACAGAGGTCAAACCATCTCAATCCAGGCAGAGACACGCCAGTGGAGTGGACATTCCAGGGCATATTTACACTCAAGTTATGAAGAAAACCATGTAAAAATTTCTGCATTCATGAAAAAGAACAAGTGGTTGCTTTCTGTATGAGATGGGTGTGCGATACATTCGAAAAACATGGTGATAATGAATGTCCTTTGAGATGTAAAATAGTCCCTCATGAATTCAAATGGAAGCACTGAAGCAGGAGGACGTATCCAATCAACCAATAGTATGACAGTGAAATTAAAATACTCAGTCTGGTTGATTCAAGAAGTGACTGAAAAATGTCCGAAGGTCATGGCTGAGGGATCTGAAGCAAACAGACCAATGGCCTGGAGGCGGTTCACCAAAAATCCACTCTGTTCATTAAACACTTTATTTGAACAAAGTAACAGGTTTTAAATTTGGAAAGGCAGAAATAACGGAGAAGAATTTATAGTGATACAAAAATATTGTGATGCAGAAATATTGTTGTGAAGTATATCGTTTTTTCAGGTAATATTGTTATTAAGAATATGTTTTTGGTAATATCGTTTTCAATAAGATAGTTGTAAAGAATATTGTTTTTTTATTATGTTAATGTGCTTTTGTTCATATATTAATTTTATTTTATTATTATTCGCAGAATTGTTAATATGTTTTTTAAATAAAGATCGTAATTCTAAGTGATTAAAAACATTTTGTGTAATTTTTAGTAGTAATTTATTGTGTCGTAGTGGGTTGTTGGGTTTGTTTGGGGAAAGGGTGGAAAGTTAATTAAGTAATAATTAATTATGAATTCATTAATAATTTTAAGGACGCATGTGAGTGATATTAAATATGTATAATACGTTATATTGATTTCATGTATTTCTATTTTAGGTACTGGTTGGTATGTTTGTAGGGCTATAGGGTGAGAAGTCGTTTATATAATATTTAAAAAAGAAATTATCAATGTGAAATTAAATATTTAATTGATTAAGAATTATGTACATTGTGTAATAATTATATATTTTGATTATATTTTAGGTGCAGGTTTCTGAGTTTGCAAGGTTGCTGGGTGGGAAGTTAATTAAGTAATTATCATTTAACAATTACTTATTTATTGTTAAATAGTTATTTCATTGTGGTTTGCTAGGCTTGTAAGGGTTGCAAGGTAATCAAATAATAAAATAATCATTCATTTTAAATTGAAAATGAAGTATAACATTGTTAATGAATTTTGCAAATTAGTTAATTGCATATATTATATAAATACTTTTTATTTTTTGGGGAAAATGTTTATATTAGGAGTTTTATATTTTTTCTAAATTAATCCAGCTATGCAAATATGTAATGTGTTCGAAGTGTAGTAGTTTAACTACCACCACTGCTTAGACTGGAGTGGGAAGAGTAAAGTTAACCCCGCTGAAGGGCAACACTTTCCCTACTGTTGCGCTGGTGATTTATATGCTATCTGCCTCATTGCAGTTTCCCCTGAGGAAGGGCATATGCTGCCCGATATGCATTGGGTTGAATAACAAAATTAACGTCTTGCCATAAGGAGAAGTGAATCCCCAGGTGAATTTAATTGTGCCTTGGATGTCCTCCTTGACTGGGCACATCCCTTCTCCCCCATATCCCCAGAATGAAATGCTGTATCCTTATCTTGGTGGGTATCTCACTAGTCCTAGAGAGCCATACTCCCTGGGAGTTCTCCTTTTACCCCCCACCCCCACCCCGCATGATCTTCATGTTCCTTTAGATCACTTTACCTGTCAGCCATCAACCCAGTTTATACTGTCTTATGCAGAATACATTGGTAAGATTATTTCAGAACATAATCCCTTTCCATTGTCCTGACTTAGAGACTGTAGTCTTCCACTCTGGAAAATCAGGCCTTTCAAGAGACCAGTCATGAAACTATAACTCACCACTTCACCGAAAACACCAACACTGCCTCTTCTCGCCTCAGTGAGTGTGATGTGTTTAAGACCATGATTAGAAGGCACTATATAGTGTTCACAGTTGGGGCTCATAACAAAGTAGAATGAGAATTTTCATGGCTAAAAGGTTCACATGGTGCCAAGGAGGCAGTTTTTGGTTGCCTGGGAATGTTGTTCACATCCAATAGAATCGTTGTGTTCCATAAATTCCAAAGAACACCTGGGTAAAACACCTAAGAATGGGGATAAGTCTAGAAAGTTAATAGAGTGGGAGGTCAAATATGATACAGCCACAACTGCTGTCACTGCTGTATATATAACCACAGGTGCCTGAGGATACTCACAGGGAGCTATTTGTGTGACCTTCTGTGCCCAGTATCAGCTGCTGTATTGCCCAAAAAGTCCTCCCTTCACTTAATTTCCGCACAACTTGACCCTGATGGTAATGTCTGCAGAGAATATTGAAGCCTTTCAAGTGCGATTACACAACAAGAAATCTGCTGTGCTATATACAGGATTTTGCAAGAAGCAAAACCCCTGGCCTGGAGGGTCTGCCAATTAAATTGTATATACCTATATAAATGTATTGGCTCCGAGTCCAGAAAACCTATATAACTAGGTATTATCTGAGGGCCATTGACCCCCTTCATGAATGAGACCCTTTTTGTCTTCCAAAACCAGTTTGTGAAACCCTAGACATTGCTTCTTTTAGACCACTGGATATGCTTGGCAGTGAAGATAAGATTCTCAGTAAGATTTTGGCAATGCAATTATTAGGAGTTATATCCAGCGCCTCATTTTCACCAGCCTGGAGGGACTCGGGTTATTCCTACTGAAAGAGAAAGACACATCGTATTCCTTTATGTAGATGTTGTACTAATCTATGTCAAATACATCCTAATGGGCATAGAGCCAGTGCCACACATTCTAAATTCATTCAAATTAGCCTCTGACCTAGAGGTCAACTGGGCAAAGTTATATATATTCCCACAGAACCCTAACTGTCCCCCACAGGACACCGCAGTGTATGGCAGATACCTTAGGAGGGCCGCCTTCCCATACCTCAGGAAAAATATATGTCAGTGGGGTAAAGACCTACTGGTTCACCCAGACCCACGTTCCACAATCATTCCTCAATGTACACCAGTTATATAGGCTACCTGAAGAGGCACCGTTGTGGTGGCCATATTCTGTTTTTCAGTATTAGACTGAGAAAAAGCCTTAGATATGCTTAATTAGGACTGTATGTTTACAGTGCTCTAGAAAGTGGGACTGCAGCACAGAATGCTGCAATTGATTAGATTACTATACTTAAAACCATCAGCTAGTGTCAAAATCAAACAACTTATCTCTGGCCCATTCTCTATTAAAAGGGGCATGGGTGTCCACTTTCATCCCTGTTGTGTGATCCAGCGCCTCATTTTCACCAGCCTGGAGGGACTCGGGTTATTCCTACTGAAAGAAAAAGACACATCGTATTCCTTTATGTAGATGTTGTACTAATCTATGTCAAATACATCCTAATGGGCATAGAGCCAGTGCCACACATTCTAAATTCATTCAAATTAGCCTCTGACCTAGAGGTCAACTGGGCAAAGTCATATATATTCCCACAGAACCCTAACTGTCCCTCACAGGACACCGCAGTGTATGGCAGATACCTTAGGAGGGCTCGCCTTCCCATACCTCAGAAAAAATATATGTCAGTGGGGTAAAGACCTACTTGATGGGAACTTAGTGAAAGTTGTGTCCTCCCTTCAGGCACAAATTGCATTTTGATGACCCCGTTGGATCAAGTGACCGCTGTACTATTTCTTCAATTAACCACTCTCTGTATTCTGCTCACAGAAGCACATTCAGCACATTGAACCGGTGCGGCCAGCACGGGGAAGAGCGGAGGGGCAGTGGGATGGGGCGGGGCGGGTGGCTGATAAGTGGAAAGACAATAGGATAGGGAAAGTAAAATACAAAAATAAATAAAACCACTAACCTTGCTTCTCTGCACTACTGAGTCGGCGATGTGGCGAGTGCAAGGTAAGTGGTTTTATTTCATTTTTAGGTCTCTCTGGCGTCGCAGCCGAAACGCTGTCGCCAGCGATACTTATTGTCGACGTGTAGGTAGTGAAGTGGGACAGGAGAGGTGCACGAGTTTAATAAACCCATTGCAGTCAATGGCTGTGACCGCACGCTTTAGGAGACAAGCGCTGTGAACGCGCTCGCTTTAGGAGACACGCGCTGTGAACGCGCGCGTCTCTTCTCGCGCTCTCCCACACTTTCACAGCGCGTGTTTCCTAAGGCGTGCGGTCACAGCCATTGTTTTTAGCTCTGGAGTGGGACACAAACAGCTCTGATGGCGGGCCTGGGGTCAAGGTATGTGAGGCAGCTGTCGTGTGGCACGCAGGGTGGGGTCGGCAGCCGGAGAGCAGCTCACACCATCCCGGGACCCCGACCGCACACCCACCACCAGTCCACCTTGTGCGTACTCACCGCCCATCCACCTCGTGGGCACTCACTGCACATCCACTTCGTGCGCACTCACCGCCCATCCACCTGGTGCGCCACCGGCCCGGGACCCCTGCCAGCCTTACCCACACCTTGGGCCTGGACGAGGAGGATACATGTCGGAAGAGCAGAGCTTCTACGAGGAGAAGATCATCCGGGACATGCACACCAAGGAGATCGACCTGGTGGACAGGGATCCCAAGCGGATCAACGAGGACGTGGTGAAGGTACATGTCACGCACGTTTGTTCTGATGTTCATGCGCTCCTCTGCAGCAGGATCTTGCACAGAGATGAGGCCTTTAGGAGCGGGAGAAGGCACTCAGCTGGCCTGCACTGATGTCATAGCCAGGAATCAGTAATTTGTTATTATATATTTTTTGCCTATCGCAGTATTATTAAAGTCAGCGTTTCCATAAGATCATAAACAGCGTATGATTTATAATTGCACTATCTTGGAAAGTCTCTTCTGTTCAGGGCCATCTCCAAATTGTTATTCAATATGCTACAGGGGCACCAGTTCTTGAACGTTTAAATACTGCAAAGTAACCCTGACCTCAGCCCGTGTTAACCGCAGGCTGTACCCTTCTGCTGTGCTGCATCCTTCTTTCCCTGCAGTATGAGCCAATCGCCCTAGTAACCTCTCCTGGCTCTTCCATTTCACAAACTTCGCATTTGGCTTTTGTTTTCTACCATACTTTTTAGCTTTCGTATCCACTGTCGTTGCTTTTAATGGTGCACCAGGTGCAGTGGCACCGGGGCCTAGAGACCCCTGAACTTTGATTATTGCTGTATTTCACAGTTCAAACAGCAGCCAGTGAGTCCAATTCCTTCCTTGCACAGGGGAGTAGCTTTCATTGGTGCAGCAGGCACAGTGGCACCAGGCTCCAGATGCCCCTGAGCTCTGATCATTGTTGTATTTTACAGTTCAGACAGTGGCATGTTTGCCCAATTCCTTCCTTGCACAGGTAAGAGGCTTCCATTGGTGCAGCCGGTGCAGTGGCACGGGGCCCAGAGGCCACTAAACCCTGAATATTGTATTTAACAGTTCAGACAGTGGCCAGTTTGTCAAATTCCTTTCTTGCACTATAAACCATGATACACTGACTAACCCACATCTTATCCACACATATTTTGGGTTATCTCACCCATATGTTGATTTCTTTCTTGCATTCTCTCCTACTCTATTCTCAACACATCCTTTCATCAAGAACAGGAATACACTCCAGCCTTTCTGTAAATGTCTTCTCACCCACCTACCTACCTATAATCAGATTTGATCTATTACCCCGTTTGACTGTTCTTCAAACTACTCCTAGAGATCTCATGAGCCACCAGTGTCAAACAGGATTAGTTCACCTTGACCATTTATTCTTTTGCATTCAGGGATTTTTAGGCAAGCAACCATAATTGGAAATAAAGATCCACAAGTCCAGGAATGTAAAGGATATAAAAAAGAGACCGGATAACATACTCAAGCCTCAACTCTGTTACGGAGCCATATGTAGCAATGCAATAGGTCTCGCAGGTGTGAGAGTTTGAGCTATTGGCATTGTAAATGGCAATGCCTTTTAATTACGTTTTGGTTTTTAAAACATAAATAAAAGGCATTGTCATTTACAATGCCAATAGCTTAAACTCTCGCAAATGCGAGACCTATTGCATTGCAAATGCTTGTTTATTTTACTTTCCCTATTCCGTCGTCTGTCCACTCTCCCCCACCACCCCACCCCATAGCTGTTACCTGTGCCGGCCGCGCCTGACCATTGAACATCTTGCAGGGAGACCTCATTGGAAATAATAGTTGACATAGAAATTCTTTGCCCAAATTAAAGCTCCTCATAGAACAGGAATGTCTAGGGGCTCTGAATTTCAACATTATTATATTGTGGCACAGCTCTAATAGCCTGTTCACTGTTTGGTTCACTGGCACTTAACTTAGTTGTAAAACGCAACATGCGAATTATTTCACAATGCCATTCAGGAACTATTAATCCCAAATCATTCCTGCCCGAAACCTCAAAGAAGGTAGTACGTAACATCTATTCTAGTTGCCGCAGGGACTTGAATTTCACTCATAATACTGTAACATATGCTCCTGAAACCCCTCTGACAAGCATTTATAGTTTCGACAGCCCCCGAAGTAGAGAGACATACTCTAACAACCTTATTTAGCTCCAGTGAGGCTTAGAAACATTTACACAGCTGCTTTGCATGAATGCCCATGCCATCATAACCCAAAGGCAGACATTAAATATATGTTACAGGAATGCCATATTGCCTGGTTATTCTGGGAGGAAGTGTGCACCTTCCTCTTCTTCTGATCACAAAGAGTTAATACACACTAGAGAGCTGTGTGCTGAGCCTGTGCAAGCATCCTAAATCTGGTAGAGTGGTTAGAAAATATTTGGACTTTGCCTTTCTTATAGTCAATCTATCACAATTAGGTGGAAAACCTCAACCCACTGGCATGCTACAGTGATCAGATGGGCTGATAAGGTGTCTGTGGAAAGAGGAGGCAAGGGGACTCCTCAAACATTCACAAACAATAACCTCCCTCTTTCCTGCCACCCACACACCCGGCCAAATACACAGTATATAAAAGTACATCACTCATTAGCACGAAAATGTACAGAGGATCCAAATCCAGGTAGCAGTGCAGGTCCCAGGGCTCGCAGAGTTTGTGGGTACGGCTTACCCCTGATTCCCGCATTCAAAATAACAGGACCCCATAGCTTGTGAATGATCTGTGATTTATCCACCCAGTCATAATACTATTTTCTCCTGCCCCAACAGATACCAAAGTTTGTGGAGCCAAAGTTTATAGGATAGAGTTGTTGGTTTTCCCCAGAAACAAAGAATGATGTGCTTGGCTGCTAGAAGGAAATGGAATATTCTTTTGCCTGCATTGGAATGGAATGGATAGAATGCCAGTGAGGGTCTACCAAGGAGGGCAAACTCAGGGAGCTTATCTAGGGCATGACCCTGGATCGGGAAAATTGCAAAAAAGGTAGCATCCCAAAAGTATCCCAGTTAGGGCAGGATTACGGGATGTGTATGAGGGAGCCTGTGCCTCGGCATCCATGCCAGCAGGTCTCAGGGTATGTGGAATTGATAATATTGAGGCAGTGCAAGGTAAGGTGCTAACAAAACAGTATTTTGTAGAAGATCTTACTGCCTCAGGTGTGTTGGGGAAATGTATTAGTGATACTTCTTGTTGATGTATGGCATCAATGTAATATTAAGGGTTTTCTCCCAGTGTAATTGGAAGGATGATTTATCATCCGATGCACATGTGTTATTTGTGCTGTAGATTCTAGAGACTAAGGGGTTGATTCTGATGTCTTTCGGAAGGGCACTGAATCAGATTCGGAATTGCCTAAACCAATCTGGAGCCCTTGTTCCCGACCGAATCATTCACAGTTCCGAACAACCAAGTACGATGCCTGGGAAGCCTTAGCGCTGACCAAATCGGTTCCAAAAGGCATTCAGAAAAATAGAGCCTTCCGGAGACGAATCATACAGCTCTATCGACTAGTTTTTCAGACCGAGCAAGTACGAGGAACGATTTGGACAGCCTTCCTGATTTGATTTGCCTAGATCAAAAGCGCATCCGGAATCGATCTTTGGAGACCTTATGCAAACTCCTTCACCCGGGATCCTCCGAATCGGGCCAGTGGGAATGCTCAAGGGTCCCCTCTTCCCAACCATGCACAGTGTGGCAGGCACCATGGGATGCCCTCCACAGGGTGCATGATTATCCCCATCCTTCCTTTTTGTCAATGCATGGCTGTGTATGTGTTCGGTTCACAGGCTCCCATTGTAGTCAATAGAAGTCCGACCGCATCACATCCGGATGTATTCAAAGGCATCATACTCGTTCGTTCAGACCCCCCCGATCTGAGACATGTGGAAAGCATTATGGACTTGAGTCATTCGTTATGCTTCCGAACGAAATCGGAATCGGGCCCCAAGTGATTGAAGGAGAGGAGGCGCTGGAGGAATTTCGCAAAAGAGGTAAGTGTTGTAGTAGAGAATGCTTTGATGCTACTTTGTGAGACTCAGTGATGGATCAAACGATAATGAAAATGATCAGATTCAGGGATCCCATATTCATGCTTGATCTCCTCAAAGGTTTTCACTTTTTCCTTTGAACAGAAGCCCCAGAGTAAAAAGCAATCCCTCTCCCTCCAAAAACTTGAAGGCCTGTGTCTGCTTATCTATGATTGGTGTGAAGGGGAGGAAAAAGATGTAAGGCCCCTTTTGTGAGGGCACATTTAGCTAGTGAAAGTGGCTGTTCGCCATTTGTGTTCTGCTGCATTTATCGCTATTTCTTAGCTCAAAATGTATCATATGGAAATAGAGCTAAAAGCGAGGAGTTTGCTCTGGGCAAATTCTACCCCAAGTGCAGATTTAGCGAGGGTGAGCGGTAGCTGATTCTCTCTTTTCATGTTCTGTTTTAGTGCTTTTTCTTAGCGCAAAATTCATCCTCACATCCATTTTGTTTACAAGGAGGCATTTATTGTGGTAGGAAAATAGCGCTAAGTGAAAAATTAGTCTTCTCTTTTAATTCTGCTTAATCTTACTGAATTTTTGGGGTATTCTGCGTGAATATGCTACACAAATGTATGCAAGTTACTCCCACTCCTAGTTCCTAACTATGAGGCACCTTTGTTTTCCATTTGAGCAATTCAATCATATAACATATTTGAGATGCCTGGCAGTGATGTAATAGATGCAAGCCCCTCATCCTCCTTCCCCGGGATGTCTTGTCCAGGACTTGAACGCCACTCCAGTCTTGAGGGTTTCCCTTTCCAGAAATATGTCATACAGGCTGCCTGGAGACAGGCTCAGTATTAATGGGAGGAGCCATCACTTGGAATAGATGCAAGACACACTGCTTTAAGGTAATTTTATGTGCTGTGATACAACCCTCCCGTGAGAAAGAGTGATTATCCAGGCTGCCAGGGAGATCTTAGACTCATGCAGTAGAAGTTCAATGTATGTCTTAATGCAAGTGGGAAGGTTTGGCATCAGGAGGATGCCCAAGTACTCAATGGAGTCTGTGGTCTAGCAAAACGGCGCTGCCTTGGATGAGTAATCCGCTAAAGAGTTCCCACCCACCATAATTAAGCCTTTGGATTGTATCAAAATTATCTGTAGGCCAGCGACTTCTGAAATTCGTCAAGGAGGGAGATCAAGGCTTGAAGTGAGTGCTGGGGCTCCATAAGTGTGAGTAGTATATTGTCTGCAAAAGCTGACATCTTAAGAATCATAAGGACAATTAGATACTTTCAATCTGTGGGTTGTTTTGAATTTTCTGCAGGAGAGGCTCCAGAAGAAAGGTCAAACAAGAGTGGATTACAGAGGCAGTCCTGTTGGGTGCCTCTATGCCTTTAAAAGTAAGGTGAGTGGCTGATGATTAACCATTGACTTAAAGTTTGCTCTGGGATTGCAGTAGAAAGCAGAGGTCCAGCCTAGGATCCTACAGAATACGCTGAATTTCTTGAGGAAATTGAACAGCATACCCCAGTCTACGCAGTCAAATGCTTTCTTCATATGTTTACGCCCTGCCACCTTATGGATAATAGTCCTAGCAACTGCTTTGAGGGGGGTCCCCAATGTGCGCTTTTCCTTTTCTCCAGTGTCATTGAGGGTCAAGTATTCTGTGAGTTTCTCACAAACCGCGACTGCTACCACTGAATCTTGAAGGAGGGAATCATTGAGGCGTCAGGTCCTCCTGTGTTGTCTTCCCACTTTCCTTCCATTGAAGGTTCAGTGAGACCAGACCATGGACAGAAAGAGGTTGGAGGAGTTGGTCTGCCTCTGCTATGGTGTATTCAAACCTGTTGTCTAACAGAAGGAGATCAACCTGGGCATACATTTAGTGTGCTGCAGAGTAGTGGGAATAATCTATAGTGAGGGGAGGCATGTATACCAGGCATCCAGAGACCCAAAACCTTCTGGGGACAGCTCCAGGTCCCGCCATGTCACTAGTGTGATATATCCTGGCAGCATGTAGAACAAGGTTGAGTTCACCTCCGATTATAAACGGCCCTTTGTCAAAAGCAAAAATCATCTGAAATATGTCCCCCAAAAACTGTTATTCGCCCCAGGGGATGGGGGGCCTCATTGAGGAAAGTGGATGGGGGATGCACCCCTTATCCCCTTTTATTAATATGTCAGGTCCCAGGGGATGGGCCCCCAGGGACGTATTATCTTGGGGAGGGTGAACCACAAATGCTCCCTTCCCCTTTTAAAAAAACCAAAATGGTTTGACCCCCTGAGATCTGGACTACCCCAGGAGGCCATTTAAAAAATAAAATGATGGTAGCCAGTGTTTTTTTTGCAGTGATCCCATCCTCTGGGACCTCACCAAAAGGGCTAGAGGGGAGTAGGGTAATCCTACCCTGACCCCTTTTATTGTTTTTTTAAAAACATGTTTAGGACATGGGACTAAGTGCCCCATGTCCTGTAATAGATGATGCAACATTTCATTCATGTTGTGGTCAGCCAATCAGAGCGCTCACTCCCGAGAGATGGCCGAAGGAAAAAAAAAATCCCCTAGACTAATCAGAAAGCTATAGTTTTTGAGTAATTTTACTTTAATCGGAGTAGTTACACATGTTATTATCTTTACTAAAAAGAACATCAACACATTCTCACAAATTACCGTCTGTTCCTTGTGTTTTAGCCAATGTTAGAGGGGTAATTGTTCCTGGATGTGCCAGTCCTTAATTAATTAGGTTATCTATGTTGCCAATTGTCCTAAGTAAATAGGAAACCCCTAACCTATTGATTCCAAAAGTATATATGTGAACCAGTACGGACAGTTGAATATTTTCAAAATGTTCCTTCTAATCTGGTTTAATAGCTAATGATGTCACAGGCAATGTAATGTTAAAGTCTTTATTTTAAAAGGTAAATCAAAGCTCCAAAGTGATTATTCTAGAATCAGAATCACTAGATCCGAAAATGCAGCGAACACTTTTTCGCCCCCTTAGCTGCCCGCATGCTTCGGGCTTTTTCAAGGCATCGTTCCTTGGCCTGTTACTAGGACTGATTATTAAAAGATAAAAGTTCTGAAATATGAGTATCTGAAGGACGTGTCTGTCACTGTGTATATGGAATATTTCTATTTGTGATGTTATATTGGGAGTCTATACTGCCTCATGTTCAAGGAAGGCGGCTTTCAGTCTTCACAGTTAATCCTACTATAGTGGTATCCCATTCATTGAGAGTGGTCGCTCCTCCCTCTCATTTCTGTTGGTTCTTCATGACTTCATTTTCCCATTTGCCCATTTTCCCAAATCCACACTCCAATCCTTGATGGAGAAGTCTCTTTCACATTCCAGCTCATTGCTATTCTTTGCTTGGCCAGTAATAGTGGATTTTTTTTCGTGGGGTAATGTATATGGTTTAGTAAACTTTAGATGCCTGTCAGTCAATTCTGTGATTTGTGGTATTGTTTGTCACTATTGTGCTAATGCTGCACTGTCCAACACCATGTGTACATTATGTACAGGAGAGTAGAAGGAGTATTCATGGGTGCTGAGATGAATCCCTCTCCATATGACTGTCATTATTGCAGCCATGTATTAAATGTAAGTTAACTATCCCTGTTCAGCACCCCCACTAAAGGTGGGGTCGATCTATTTACCTCCACCTATTAGGCACAATCACAGTCACCTTCCCATGAAGCAGAAAATCAATAATTCCTAATGATTTATGAAACAAGCATTTCAAAGAAAATTATTTGATTTGTGCTGATGACATATATGCTTGCAAGAGTTTGTGTTTCTCTGTCTAAGGTGTCCTTCAGTATCATTACCTACCTTTGCCTCTACATGTTTCATCTTAACCTCATATTGGTCCTAGGGGCTATCCATATCATTACTCTTCTTCAGTAAAGTTAATATGTTGTGCCTATGATCTGGCCTTGCTATTTCTTCTGCAATTCATCTACTTCTGTTCCAATACGTTTTGTTTCTTGTAAGCATGCTATTTATCCTTGTCTAGGCTTCAGGAAGGAGTTGTCACAACCAGGGACTCTGGTGTTCAGATCTAAATGGCCAATTCCTCCTTTATCCACAATGTGGCGACTCGCCCCCTTAGGAAACCACAAACATTCTGAGGGAATGGAGAAAAGAGAGGCATTCTCCTGCAGGTCAGTGGTTTGAAAATCCATAATGAATGGAGGAGTATGGCACAGCACCTCCCTCCGAATACAAGTGGGATTGGTGGGTCTCAGCCTATTGGTAAGAGAACAGACACAAGTGAGGGAGCCCCACAAGTGTGAAACAAATATAAGTAATGGGTAGCTAAATTTAGGACTTATCATGTAGAAGCTTATGGCAGATTGTAACTAAGCCTCCGGCGTACTGGGAGTACACCTCAAGAATCGAATGAGGGCGGAAAAGAGGGAGCCTTGGAGACATGGACGTAATTTGTGGGTCACCAGGGGTCTCAACTGTGACCCCTAGCGTGCCCCTTGCTACGCCTGGCACTGGCTTTAATACCCCTGACCACTGAGGTAGCAAAATAGGTGCCAGGAACATAGCTGTGTCTCTCATTATCAGAGTCAGGCTCTAACCCCGTTTTCAGCTCATTTTTAATACATGAATAGAAGTTAATAGTTAATTATTCACTGTAAGTGTTATCAAAAGTAGAGCACCAAGATCTGGACATTCAACAGCATCTTAAATAAGACAAATTTGATTTATGTTGTGTGCGTGCTTGTGGGTGAGAGTGAGTTTGGGTGAGCGAGTATATATATATATATATATATATATATATATATATATAATATATATATTACCTACTGGCGGTCGCCAGTAGGTATATATAGTTAGGATTTTTTCCCTATGGGATTTTTGAAAATTCTATGTCTAATAACTTTGGCGTTTGTGGACGGAATTGGCTGAAATTTTCAGGAAAATGGAACATTTTGTTTCTGGGCAGCCCCTGAAAATTTGGGGGGGGTTCGTCAAGGGGGGGCTGAGAAAAAAGGGGGGTCCCAAAATGTGTTTTTCCAATGTTAATTTCCATAGGGCGGTTGGCCTCACTTTTAGCCCGAATGGCTGAATGGATTTGCATGAAACTTGGCAAAATTGTAGGAACTGTTAGCCCGATGTGCCTTTGCTAGGTCTCAATATATGTGCTCCAGTGGATTTTGAGAAATTAACGTTTAAAAAAAGATATATATCTGTAAGCGCGCTCTGGGCAGCGCTCCGGTTTGCGTACTTTACGCGTAACGGAACTTCGCGAAGCGAAGCTGATTGGCTCTCCGGTGTCTGTCAACATTCTAAACAGTCCGGAGTGGCCGCCATCTTGTCTCTCGGTAGGATCGAGAGACAAGAGGAGGCCAAAAGAAAGGGGGAAATGACCATAAGGGGGCATAGTAGATCCTCCCTGACCCCCTAGGTCGAACCGGGAAGCGTACTGGGGAGCGTACTATAAGGAAAAAAGAATGATAGACTTTTCAAATACTGTATGTTAATTGATTGTTGGTTTTGTTGATTATTTTTAATTTCTTTATTTTTTAAGCAATTATTTATTATTGTGATTGTGTTTCAAAATTTAATAACATTTCTAACATTTCACTGTCTGAAATGTCGTCATTTTCCATGAACATAGTTTGTAATCTCTGAGGGTGTAAAATGTCCTCATTTTGAAGGAGGTCATCTACTGCTTGCACACATTGCAGTAGTTCTTGGTCCCAAGTTTCATCCATAAATTCTATATCATTTGGATCAATTAATTCTTGGCTGCTCTCTTGCAGGACAATTTGAAATGAAACTTTCTGTTCGCCTTCCATGTTGCCTGAAATTTGGATAAAAAAAATATATATTAGTAGAGATAGGGCACTGTTGGGATTAATTTTAGGTAGGCAGTTTTTATCAGTGAATTTATCTTTGGGCAGTATATAGTATCAGAGTGGAAGTAGGAATATAAAAAAGTGTGTGTGATTTAACGTAAGTAATTTCATAATTATACAAGAGAAACCTAACTCCATCCATAACTATAACAGAGAAGTCTATCTAAATCTATAACTACTACAGAGGGATAGTATATAACTATCAGAAAAAGTTTACCATATTAACTTTTGGTGCACAATTTACTTCAGTTAGTTAAAATAACAACTTACCTTTACAAAGAAGTTGAAGTGATTAGTGAAAATCCAATTGAAATGTACAACAAGAAGTAGTAGTCAAAATGGCTGTGTTTCCTTCTCTTCCTTTATATATATTCAGGTATATAACCAATCAAATGTCAGGTAATAAAAGTTGATAATGAAAGTAACATTTTCATTGGATGTCAATTCCAACACTTCAGATGTGTTTTGAGAAGTAATTCACCTCACGGTATTTAGAGAGGACTACAGGCTAAATGGCTAAATGGAATTTCAATCAAATTTGTGAAAATGATAGGGATTGGTATGTAGTATGAGCTAATCTATATTTTGTGAGAGTGTCTCCAGTCGTTTTTCTGTAAATTACTTTCCCACCTTTTTTGATGGAGCGCTTCCCGTGGAGCGCCCCGGTACGCGAACTGGTGAGCGCCCCGGTACGTGAACCTTAAGCGTTACGGGAGTCCACCATTTTGTGTTTCGGTCGACTTAAGATACAAGATAGAGGGCAAATAATGTTCAGAATGGGTAGAAGGGGGCACGGTAGACTTATCTTGACCCCCTAGGTTTTCTGAGGGTGGCTGAGGAGGCTTATATGTGCGAAAAAAAACATTTTTTAAAAAAATTTCGCGAGGTTAGCTTCCGGTTCGCGTACCGGGTAGCGCCCCGTTTACGAAACACGGCGCCGGGAAACTCCAAGAGGGAGAATTTCGTCCGCCAGGACAAGGCACTTTGTTGGTCACGAGCGCACCCGCCCTGAAACCACAAAGACCTCTCTCCTCCCGGTATCTACTCGACCTGCCTAATACTAAGATGTGTTTATCCACACATTAGATACTTTTGTCCAAATAACGCGATACTTGGTTTTCTGCCGCTACCGTGGCAGACACCCCTAGTGCATAGAAGCCAAATAAACACAAATTTTTGGCTTTCCTGTCCACGCCCTGACCGGTTCTTTCGCGCCCTTTATTGTGTCCACTCCGAACCAGCACAGCCTGTCCTGAAAGCCACATCTCCAGCCCTGAAGATTCGCATTTGTTCCTTGCGATGAAACACGTGTTGGCTTTTTTGAAACGGAACAATAAACTGAAAATGGACACTCCAAATACAGACTATTGACTGACTTACCCGTCTCAATAGATGAATTGTCACTGAATTACGTATCTCCACCACCTGTTTAGATTGATGTGCTATATGTCACTATTGTATGTAAACAATCGTATACAAATTTTGAAGTTGTACACATTTGTGTTAGTGCAGGGGCACAGTTGTTCATATTCATTGTAGACCAGTTTCTGGTCTTTCGGAGTGGTTGTGAGGTATTACCACTCGCCCTATTGCCTACACCATTTTTTACTCTTGCCTGCCACCATTTAGCGGTTACCAAGGCGTGCGCCCAGAATATCTGGAATTCCTAAAAAGACCTCAGCAGGTGCTCATAGCGCCCCGGGGAGCGTACTTTGTTGAAAATGTGTGAAAAAAGTTAGAGAAAAATAATAATTGTGAGTGATCAGATGTAGGGTAGCTCTGAGAAGAGCTTTTGGGTTTATGGTACATTTAGGTACTTATAAGTAGGTACCAATGCACAGTCTTAAATTCAGAATGAAAATTCTGTTGCCCTCATCTGAGAAGTGAACTCCATCTCCTCTGTAGATATCTTGCATGTAGTAACGCAAGTTATTGTTGTACACGGAGCCCATTCCATGGTCTCTCATGTAAGCTGAAACAGATTTGTTTACATGCTTCCTCGACTTCTCAATTTGTGGACAAAATTCATTCACCTCCATTTCTGTCTTTGGCATATATTGAATATGAATATACCAAGGCAGTCTGAGGAAAAAGTGCCATTAATTGCTCAAAGGTGTCCTTTAAAAGCATTTCCAGACCTACCCCAGTCAAAGTGCCCAAATCATTACCTCCACAGTGCACAATTAACAGGTCAGGTTTTGGCAAATGCATAAAGGTTTTCACCAATGGAATCAATTGGTGACATTTTAATCCTCTGTGGCCAAACCACTTAATTTCCACATTTTGTAAATTGAGGTTAGGTAAATTTCTGTTCTCAGCATACCTCTGAGCCCAATAGATGTAACTATGTCCAACAATCCAGACAGAAAACATGGTGAGAGAAGGTTCTCCTGCAGTCAGATGAAGTGTGGCAATGAAATGGCAGTTGAAAAAATAAGAGTTTAAAATGAAAAAAACTGTGGAGCTTCTGTGTTAATGAAGCAGTAACAGTGATTGGTGGATTTTGATTGCTGAAAACAGAAAGTTAGGGTGCATGGATGAGTTCTTTGAAAGATGTATTTTGAGTGGTCAAGAAAAAATCATTAAATGAAAGAATGCACTGGATATGCAGGTGCACTGAGAGTTCAGAGTTCAATTGCAACATTGTTGTGTGAACTTGCAAACACCAGAGGTCTTCCAAGAGGTGGTTGCTATGCAAAAAAAGCAGAGAGGGCAGAGGGGGGGAAGGGTTTTGATTTGAAAAAAAGTGAGGGAAGAGTTTTGATTGGGTGACATGAGAGATATGTGTGAAGAATTACAGCATTTCTGTGCTTTTGATAGCTGCAGACTCTGGAGTGCATACCTTTTGCTCTGCTGAAGACAAATTGGTGTGTTTCTGAGACTGTTTTGAAACTCAAAGTATTTGCTAAGGTGAGAAAAGATTTCTTTAATTTAGATAGAGAATAGTGTGCTTTAAGGAGAAAATTATGAAGAAAGTTGTGTTTTTCAAATGTTGCTTTGTCTCAAGTGTTTTACAAATAGATTTTGTTTCTTTGAGAAATTGTAATTGGAGAAAATGTGAAGTATTAGTACTGACAGGGTTTTCATGTGCATAGGAGCTGTGGAGTGTTTTCAAATTATGACTTGAAAATCGTTTTTGAGGAAAAGGAATGGTTTTAAAATTTATGACAAGGACATAATGGTGTATGCTTCTTTATAAGGCAATTGAGTGTCTCTGATGTTATTTTTCCCATTTTAATGTAAGACCTTTCCCTGTGGAGCAAATTGCTTGTAAATATGCTCCCACCTGTGCATGGCAAATTTAGATTTTGAATGTTTGCGTTACATAGCCATGTTAAAAGTGACCCAAACATGCTGCAAAGGCAATCAAAAAACGCTTTCATGTGTCTTAAGGACATTTTAAGTCATTTCCCCATGTGGAGTGTTTTCAAATTATGATTTGAAAATCGTTTTTGGGGAAAAGGAATGGTTTTAAAATTTATGACAAGGACATAATGGTATATGCTTCTTTATAAGGCAATTGAGTGTCTCTGATGTTATTATTAACAATTTAATGTAAGACCTTTCCCTGTGGAGCAAATTGCTTGTAAATATGCTCCCACCTGTGCATGGCAAATTTAGATTTTGAATGTTTGCGTTACATAGCCATGTTAAAAGTGACCCAAACATGCTGCAAAGGCAATCAAAAAACGCTTTCATGTGTCTTAAGGACATTTTAAGTCATTTCCCCATGTGGGGTGTTTTCAAATTATGATTTGAAAATCGTTTTTGGGGAAAAGGAATGGTTTTAAAATTTATGACAAGGCCATAATGGTGTATGCTTCTTTATAAGGCAATTGAGTGTCTCTGATGTTATTTTTCCCATTTTAATGTAAGACCTTTCCCTGTGGAGCAAATTGCTTGTAAATATGCTCCCACCTGTGCATGGCAAATTTAGATTTTGAATGTTTGCGTTACATAGCCATGTTAAAAGTGACCCAAACATGCTGCAAAGGCAATCAAAAAACACTTTCATGTGTCTTAAGGACATTTTAAGTCATTTCCCCATGTGGAGTGTTTTCAAATTATGATTTGAAAATCGTTTTTGGGGAAAAGGAATGGTTTTAAAATTTATGACAAGGACATAATGGTGTATGCTTCTTTATAAGGCATTTCAGTGTCTCTGATGTTATTTTTCCCATATTAAATTAAAAGACCTTTCCCCGTGGAGCAAATTCCTTGTAAATATGCTCCCACCTGTGCATGGTAAATTTAGATTTTGACTGTTTGAGTTACATAGCCATGTTAAAAGTGACCCAAAAAAGTTGCAAAGGCTTTAAAAAAACACTTTCATGTGTCTTAAGGACATTTTAAGTCATTTCCCTGTGGGCACTGTTTTCAAATTATGACTTGAAAATCGTTTTTGAGGTAAAGGAATGTTTTTAAAATTTATGTGCGCCATATGCCCCCAAATTTCTTTTTCAGGGGTGCAGCAGGGTGTTCTTGAGACACCCCTGCACCTTTGGAAAAATTCTTAATTTGCGATGAGCTAATTGCTAATCGCAAATTGCACCTTCATTCCTATGGGCCTCCTGGCCCATGGAAATGAATGGGTAATTTGCAATTAGCAATTTGCTCATCGCAAATTAGGAATGGTAAAGAATCGCTATTTATTCCTTAAAATTCGCTATTTAGGAAATGCAAAATAGTTTGATGATACATATGGCGGTTCATCTCTAACAAGATAAGAAGCTTAGGGATACATTTATGATGACTGGCGCAATGAAGTGGACATCACTTACTTCATTGGTAGGCCTTTACATGTATTATCTCCTCTGTATTCTTCATCAAGCGTAACTTTGATCTGCAATCCTGAGTAGGCCTCACCTTAAACAAACCTCTGGATAGGCCACACCTTATCGTCATCCTGAATTAATCATTTAAAATGCTAGGGACAGATTTATGATAGGTGTATGCCTCTTTTGCGCCACTGTGCGTCACTTTTGTGATGCAGCGGCGGTGCAAAAGATTTGCTATGACGCGACAAAATTACAAATTGATGCATTTAGGCAGATGTGTCATGGTGTAAAAAACACCGTGCCACATGAAACCGAAGCAGCAGTGATGCAAAAGATGCACCATGTTGCAAGACAGGCTTCACTTGGGGCCATATGTATCAAGCTAATTAGCATTCGCAAAGGCCGAAATTCTGTTAATTTCGGCCTTTGCGAATGCTAATTAGACAAATGGTATGTATCAAACAAGTTTGATGCAAAATAAGGAATAGCAAATTTTGCTATTCCTTATTTTGCGATTGCACTGAAGGATTTGCAAATTTTGCGATTTCTTAAATGCAATGTATCAAACAAAAAATATGCAAAAAATGCCATTAAGGATTTGCAAATTACCACCAACTTCTAGTTGGTGGTAATTTGCGAATTCTTTTCAAAAAGCTTTTTTTCCAAAAAAAGAAAAGGTGCCATATGACGCCCATACATGCCCTTAGGGCATGTATGTGCGCCATATGCCCCCACATTTCTTTTTCAGGGGTGCAGCAGGGTGTTCTTGAGACACCCCTGCACCCTTGGAAAAATTCCTAATTTGCGATGAGCTAATTGCTAATCGCAAATTGCACCTTCATTCCTATGGGCCTCCTGGCCCATGGAAATGAATGGGTAATTTGCAATTAGCAATTTGCTCATCGCAAATTAGGAATGGTAAAGAATCGCTATTTATTCCTTAAAATTCGCTATTTAGGAAATGCAAAATAGTTTGATGATACATATGGCGGTTCATCTCTAACAAGATAAGAAGCTTAGGGATACATTTATGATGACTGGCGCAATGAAGTGGACATCACTTACTTCATTGGTAGGCCTTTACATGTATTATCTCCTCTGTATTCTTCATCAAGCGTAACTTTGATCTGCAATCCTGAGTAGGCCTCACCTTAAACAAACCTCTGGATAGGCCACACCTTATCGTCATCCTGAATTAATCATTTAAAATGCTAGGGACAGATTTATGATAGGTGTATGCCTCTTTTGCGCCACTGTGCGTCACTTTTGTGATGCAGCGGCGGTGCAAAAGATTTGCTATGAGGCGACAAAATTACAAATTGATGCATTTAGGCAGATGTGTCATGGTGTAAAAAAAACGTGCCACATGAAACCGATGCAGCAGTGATGCAAAAGATGCACCATGTTGCAAGACAGGCCTCACTTGGGGCCATATGTATCAAGCTAATTAGCATTCGCAAAGGCCGAAATTCTGCGAATTTCGGCCTTTGCGAATGCTAATTAGACAAATGGTATGTATCAAACAAGTTTGATGCAAAATAAGGAATAGCAAAATTTGCTATTCCTTATTTTGCGATTGCACTGAAGGATTTGCAAATTTTGCGATTTCTTAAATGCAATGTATCAAACAAAAAATATGCAAAAAATGCCATTAAGGATTTGCAAATTACCACCAACTTCCAGTTGGTGGTAATTTGCGAATTCTTTTCAAAAAGCTTTTTTTCCAAAAAACAAAAGGTGCCATATGACGCCCATACATGCCCTTAGGGCATGTATGTGCGCCATATGCCCCAAAATTTCTTTTTCAGGGGTGCAGCAGGGTGTTCTTGAGACACCCCTGCACCCTTGGAAAAATTCCTAATTTGCGATGAGCTAATTGCTAATCGCAAATTGCACCTTCATTCCTATGGGCCTCCTGGCCCATGGAAATGAATGGGTAATTTGCAATTAGCAATTTGCTCATCGCAAATTAGGAATGGTAAGGAATCGCTATTTATTCCTTAAAATTCGCTATTTAGGAAATGCAAAATAGTTTGATGATACATATGGCAGTTCATCTCTAACAAGATAAGAAGCTTAGGGATAGATTTATGATGACTGGCGCATCACCAGGGATGTGCCAGTCATCCTGCGCCGCTGTTCCGCCACCCATGGTGTGCTGCATTTACAATGCGGCGCACCATGGGGCAAAAACGGCACAGATGCGTGACGCATCTGTGCCGTAAAGGTGGCGCATTGCTGGAGTTGTATTGCAAGTGCGATGCAGCTCCAGCAAGGCTCAGGGGTGCTCCATCTCCACAATGCTGCGTCAAGACCTATGCCTGCTTCAAGCAGGCGCAGGGTTTTGACGCAGCTTTGTCCTATCTGATTGTAAATGTGGCACACCATGGGTGGCAGAGCAGCGGTGCACGTTAACTGGTGCATCCCTGGGGATGTGCCAGTTAACATAAATCTGCCCCTTTACATTTAAGTATGTGCAGGGGACACAGAGTCGGTGAGGCTTATCCAATGTTAAGAAGAGATGAGTCCTGTTCACTGAAAAATTGGACATAGGCTTCACCTCCTCAGCATCGCTGGACATGGCTAAATAATAGGTGCAAAATGTTACTCTTGTTAAACAATTTTACTATTATAATCTCTGAGATTTGTCTCTTACTCTGCAACATCTCATTGTTGTTATCTTTCTTTAAAGATAAAGACAACATCAACATGAGCGACAATCAGCAATCAGTTGATTTCGACCTCATCATTGAACTCGTAATTGAAACATCAGTGGATGTTGATCCCTTGGATGATTTAAATCCTGAGGATGAAGAAGAACGTGATGAGGATGCAGATTTGTCAGAATTGTATGACATAGGATGGGAAGCTGACGTGCTTGAGCCTATGGAACTATAAACATTTATTTTAAAAATGTATAATAAATAAAAAGTAAAAATGTAAACCGTTTAATTTAAAAATAAAGACACCTTCAAAAACAGGTTATGTGTAGTGTCTTCAATAAAATATTAAAATATGCTCATAAAATTAGATCAGATTCGCATATAAAACAGCACAGGTAAAATGAATATAAATTCCATTTCTTTTCTGCTATTTCTGTATTCTAAATTTGCCAAGCACTAAAAAATCTTCTATGTAAAAATGTCAAGTAGTGTTTTAAGTTTTTGATTACTGTTATTGATTTACTGTTGGGTAATAGTGGTTATTAACATTTTTTAATATATTTTACCACAGATTCAACTGCAGATCATTTCAAGATTTCAGCATGCCAACCAAAGAAAGACTGAGAAAGGCTGCAAAACGTCAAAGACAGCAGGTCAATGAAAAAAAGCAGCAGTCCTTTAACAAAAAGATTTGTCAAGTCACCAAGAAAGCACCGGGTAAGAGTACAAAAACATTCATAAGAAATATCTGTAGTAAAAAAAATATTACTACAGAAAATGTTTCAGTCCAGAAAAAGAGAAGCAATTCAAACGGAAAGGAAAGGCCAATGAAAAATGTTACTGCTAGAGCAAGAGATAACTCTGTGCATGATAGTAGAAGGAAACAACAGTTTAGGGACATTCGTAAACGAATGTTCCGCAACAGGATAATTGGCAATTTGTTAAAAAATATTAAGAAAGGTCAACAGAAAGTGGTTTTTTATAAGAGAAAAAAAATAGTTGAGAAAGTTATTGATCAGGCATTTGAAATTAAACGTAAGTTATTTATTTTTATAATCAATAGAATTAGGAAGCTAAACAAGGCAATTTATGATTTCAAAAGAAATAGTAGATGGAAGAGAATAGTTAATCGTAGTAATTTTTGTGAAGTTTTTTCTGGAGAATGGATGCATAGTTCAAGCTGTGAGGCATTTTTTAATGAGGAGAGTTATTTCCAGGATAATGATTTGGTGCATGCAGTTGACACCAGTGGTCGAGCTTATGAAGTGAAAGATGGTTGTCCAGTTGAAAAAGAAAAACTTGTGACAACAGAGGCAGAAGAGGTGTTAGGTAATGAGGTTTTAGGAAGACGTCCTAAGGGTCCTGTGTATACCTGGAAGTGTAGTAGTATTTGCAGTGTGCGACAGGATTCCATCAATTTGCTTTGTGATTTTGAACGGTCATTTAATAAGAAAAGTTTGAAGCAGAAAATGAAGTTGTTGCAAGAATTAGATCCTTGCAGAGTGAGAGAAGTGACAGGTTTGCATGGTCATTCACTGGCTTTTCTTTCCAGGAGAGTATGCCAGAGTGTTTTTCATCATTTCAGGATGCTAGCAGTGCATCATAATAAAGTGAGGAAATTAGTTAGAATGTTGTATTATGCTAAAAGTCCAGCAATTATGCGTAAACAATTATGCGCTGCTCTTTTGCATGGTTCTGAAATAGATGTGAAGAATATATGTGAAGAAATTGAGTTTTGTTACTTTGGAAGTAAAGAGGAGAATGTTGAAATTGACCAAGAAGAAGCGGGTAATGTGGAAGATAGTGTACAGGTTTCCAGTACAGATAATTTCCAGAGGGAAATTGCAACGTTTCAGGTGAAATCAAGTGAGAGGCCAAATTTCACTTGTGTGTGTTGTCGACGCACTTATTATAAGAATCAGACTAAGTTAGTGGATTTATATGCAAAAAGTGAAAGGGAAAATAATAGTGAATGGAAGGATTTCACAACATACTTGATGGTAGAAAATTGTTTTGATTTGGGATTGGATCAACGTGTGTGTACTTATTGTTGTAACAAATTAAATCAAAACCAGATGCCTGCTAGAGCAGTTCATAATAATCTGGAATTGGTTGAGATTCCTTCTGAATTGAAGGATTTAAATACTTATGAATCTATTTTGATTCAAAGTATCCATCCATTTCAGGCTATTGTAAGAATGGAGCCAAAGACAGGGAAATTGCCTCCATCAGATTTACAGAGAGGATTAAAGGGAAGAGTTGTTTATTTGCCTCTAGATTTGAAGAAAAACATTAACACAATTGGAGTAGAAAAAGTGGAAGAGGAACCTCTGGTTATCTTAGTTAATGGGGTTCCGACAAAGAATAAGAAAATATGGCAAGATTTAGTGGATGTTAGGAAAGTTAAAAAGGCAACATTGTATTTGAAAAAAAATAATAAATACTATAAGAATGTATATGTTGCAGAAGAGGAAGTAAGTGAGGAAGAGGATAGCGATTTGTGTGCTGGTCAAATTGAGAAAGTAGAACCCTCTACTAGTGAAGAAATATATGAACATTATAGTGTTCATCCTTTGCATTCCAAGGAAGTCATGGGGAATGCTATTGAGTTGTTTCAAATGAAACAAGCCAAAGGGAGTCCCATTAGTGTTTGGGAGGAAAGTTTGGAAGCTCGGTGTTTCCCACAGCTTTTTCCAACAGGTCAGGGAGGAAGATATGATGAGCGACCTCATCAAATTCCTGCTTCTGAATACCGGACTTTGCGATTGTATGCAGGAGATGCTAGGTTTCGACAATGCATTCCCTATTTGTTTCATCTCCTGTTTGAAAGCGATCTGTCTGGACTGTCATATGCAGTGAACCACATCTTGAAAAGTGGTATACACATGCAAAACATCTCGGCAAGTGACTTTATGGATAAAGTCAATGTCCAAGACAGTATTTTGGATTCTCACCTGATTAATGTCATGGCGTGTCAGCGTGGTACTAATGAGTACTGGTACCGTCGTCATGGTGATTTAAAATGTATGCTGAGGAACTTAGGAACTCCCACATGGTTCCTCACTCTGAGCTGTGCCGAGTATGGCTGGGAAGACTTACTTGAATTTCTACGAGAGGCAAATGGAAACATCGAAAACATCGAATTCAAGACACCCGGAGAACTGTGCTCTTTGGATCCAGTCAATGTATGTAGGTACTTCAATCATAGATTTGAAGCTATGATGTCTTTCATCATGAATAAGAAGAATCCACCTCTTGGAGAGGTGTTGGATTTCTTCTGGAGAAAGGAGTACCAAGCAAGAGGTGCTCCTCATATACATATGTTGCTGTGGATCAAGGATGCACCTAAATTTGGAACGGATCCAGAAGACTCAGTGATGAGTTTCATACAACAGTATTCTACGTGTGCTGTTCCAAACGCAAAGGAGAAGAAAAGCCTAAGAGAAAAAGTTCTACGTTTCCAAAGCCATCGATGTGGAAAGTACTGTCGTCGTAAATTCCGAAACAAGGACAAGTTCTACACCAAATGTCGTTTCGGCTTTCCACGACCGGTGATTTCTAAAGGAAGAGTAAACAGTTTGATGTCTTCGCTGCGACATAATGTGATGAAGAAATCACCTAAAAACACATACAATTTGAAGAGGAATGAAGAGTCTAAGTACATCAACGACTACAACCCGGTGATTTTGTCCATGTGGAATGCTAACATGGATATACAGTTTGTGGCTGATAACTGTATGGCTGTGGCTCGGTATGTGACATCTTACATCACCAAAAAAGAGAAGACAGAATTGAAGGATATGTGGGAGGACATTTCCCATGAAAAGAGCCTCAGCAAGAAGTTGTACAGTTTCAGTCTGAAGATGTTGTCGCATCGAGAAATCGGAGCTTACGAATGTTCTGACCGGTTGTCTTCAGCAAGTCTCTATGCCAAGTCCAGGAGTATCGTTTGGGCGAGTCTTGGTCTTGCTGCAACGCGTAATCGAGTTCTCAAACCTGTGCGGGAAATTGAGTATTTGGCGGAAAAGGAGCCAAACAGTACCGACATTTTGAAGACCAACATGTTGGATACATATTATCCAAATCGAAGCAGTCACCTCGAGAATGTTTGTCTGTATGAGGTTCTTCAAAATTACATATTCAAGAGGAACATCAAAGAAGATACTGAGAAAGGAGTGTATGCTGTAATAGGAAGTGAGGGATGTCTGGTCAAGCAAAGAAAATGCCACTTGGTAAACCATCGAAAATTGAGTGGCGAATCTCCTGAAAAAAAGGAGTTTTTCTATTTAGCACTTTTGCAACTTTTCAAGCCTTGGCGTGCAGAAGAGGAACTGCTTGGAGATTTCCTCTGTTACGAAGACTCTTTCAATGCTGCCAAGGAGACCATAGAATGTCCTGCTTTTCCCAAATATGTAGAAATGTTGAATGCGGAAATTGAGCAGGAAGCAACGATTGCAGCCGAGATTGCCAGAGACAGTTCTCAGGACAGTCAGAGTTCTGCTTCATTGAGTCAGGATCCACTAGGAGGACCTGTTATCGAAAATGAAGCTGCCACTGCTATGAATGAATTGGAAAGAGCCATGGCACATGCTCAGGAGGATGCGGTTAACTTAGAAGAGTTGGAAAGACAACTCAGCGTTGAGCAGAGGAAAATATATGACGAAGTTACCATGCAAATTGATCATGGATTAAGTCATGACAAGAAAGAGTGCTCATGTACGTCGTTGAAGCCTGTCCGACTGTACGTGAGTGGAGAAGCGGGAACTGGAAAAAGTTTCCTTATTAAAGCAATTTCATGTTATTTGCAGGAAAGGACAGAGTCATCGCTGTCTTGTGTTGTCACTGCTCCAACTGGACTGGCAGCACATAACATTAAAGGGATTACTTTACATCGTTTACTGATGCTGCCAGTGGAGCATGACAACAAATTACAATATCACAAGCTATCTGGAGATGCTTGTTGTGAAGTTTCAAGAATCTTGAGGAAAATGAAACTTCCTATCATTGACGAAGTAAGCATGGTTTCCAATGTCATGCTTGCCTTTGTGCATTTGAGAATGCAAGAAGTTCTCAAAACAGAGTATGATGTGTTATTTGGTGGCAAACACATCATTGTTTTCGGAGATCTTCTGCAGCTGACACCAGTGAAAGGGCAACCTGTGTTCAAAATGCTCACGCATGAAGATACCAGGAAGTGCCTAGGGAGCATTGGCAACGTCAATATATGGTTAAACTTCAATTATGCTGAACTGCATGAAAATATGCGTCAGGCGAAGGATGAAGTTTACAAGACTATTCTACAAGATGTTAGAATTGGAAAAGTGACCGAGCATGGGAAAGAAGCTTTACATGCACGATTACTGTCAAATTTATATCCAGAACAAGATGTTGTGCCTGAGAATATTTTTCAGAAAATTACTGAGAAGAAATCTGGAATATGTTTGATGCCAACTCTTGCAGAATGTGCCAAATTCAACAACAAAATGTTGCATTTAGAAAAGCAAGAGATTGTGAAACTGGAAGCTATTGACAGAGTAGAGCATATGGGATCAACAATTATTTTGTCTGAGAATTTGAAAACAAAATTGGATTCATTAGAGAAGACTATATCTAAAACTGCAGGTTTTGAAAAGACTCTGAATGTGTGCTTGAACTGCCGTATAATTTTAAGAAGGAATTTACATGTTGAAAGAGGTCTGGTAAATGGATCAATGGGTAATGTTGTTGATTTTGTAAAATACAGAAATAGAGATGGAATTGAATTTTTAAAAATTAAATTTGATGGCATTGAGGAAGTACAGCTAATTGGTCGTTGTTCTGCTAGATTTTTGCTTGTAAAAGACTTATATGTTCGCCGTAAGCAGTTTCCTGTTTGCTTGGCATATGCGGTGACAATCCATAAATCGCAAGGTTTAAGTGTAGACAGTGCATTGGTGAATATTGGCAGTTCTGTGTTCAAGGAGGGTATGGCATATGTGGCATTGTCACAAGTTAGAACTTTATCGGGATTGTACTTGATTGAGTGTGATGTCACAAACATTTGTGCGGATCTAGATTGTGTTAAGGAATACAATAGGTTAAGAAGAGAGTATGCGCCACATTTGCCTCAATATCCTTTGTTTGAGAAACGTGTGGTAGGCCGGAAACGAAGAAATGTGACCAATACTGGGGAGGTTGTAGCAAAAAGACGAAAAGTCGATGAACCTGAAATTATAAGCAGAAACAAAAAGGATTCTGTTGAAGATGTTGTTGGTTTTCAATTTGAAAACAGTTCTGGTGTCAACTGCTATGCTAATGTAGTGGTTAATGTTTTGTTTTCTCTAGAAAATGTAAAAGAAGAGATTGTGGTCAATTCTGATCAAAGATTTTGCAGTTTGTTAAATTCTGTGTTAGAGAAATGTAGCACTGATAGAACAAAAATAGAAAGTGTGTCTGAAATTCGAAATCTGTTAGACAGATGTTCAGGCCAAACACAATTCTCTCAAAATATTCAGCAAGATTGTCAGGAGTTTTTAATGTATATGCTTGATGTATTACATGCTGAAGGTGTAGATGTAGATCACCTGTTTGGGCTTTCTTATCAATGGCAGCATGACTGCGCGAACTGTAGGGTATCAAGTACTACTAGTGTAGACTCAGAAAGATTTATATATTTAACTTTGCCAGACAGTAAATCAGTCTCTTTTAATAAACTAGTAAAAGCAGCTGATCACAACATGGAGTGTAGCCAATGTAAATCTGAAATGATGTCCACATTATTTATACGAACATATGGCCAGTATGTTATTTTAATGTTCCAACGATGTAGGCCTGATGGAACAAAATTGACAACTTTAATTAAAAATTTTGTGGCTTCACAGTTGTCAATATCAGGAAGGACTTTTGTAACTGCAGCAATTATATATCATGACGGTCCTTCAATAACATCAGGACATTACACAGCTTATTTAAAGTCTAGAAATGGCTGGTCATTCTGCAATGATTCTGTTTTAATTTTCAAAATAAAATTGCCGTATGACCTTAAAAACTCTTACCTGGTGTTTTTAAAACCAAAATTTTAGGGAAAGAATCTCGGGATGTGCTCTGAGGAATTTCAAGAAGTTCTAATGGCTCCTACACGATTTGGCCTTGAGGATAAGTGTAGTACAGAGACATAACTTCTTACCATAACACTGGACGTCATGGAGAAATAAGTGCACTTTGAATGAGTTCAGAAAAACTGTTCCTTTTTATAAGCTAATTGAAGCAGCCAATCAAAACATGGAGTAGAGGGAATGTAAGTCTGCAATGCTGTCTACTGTTTTACATTGCTTTGTGCTTAAAAGTGATGTAGAGAATTAAATAATTGTAGTAGTCATAGAGGTAGTGTAAGTCTGCTTCATAGTAAGCAGTATCAGTGTCATAGGAAATGTAGAACATGACTGAGCAAGAAGGGGAAGATATTACTAGTCCAGGATTGTGAAAATGATCTTCAATATTTTAATTGTGAAAGTTGCGGAAATACAACATGACGGGATTGGCTTACAAGAATTCTAAGAGTTATAAATGGCTCAGACATGATTTGGCCTTGTGGAAACGTGTGGTAGAGAGCAAGAAGTCATTTATTGTATGTAACATGTTTTTCAAAACGATGGAGGTTTTCTTTCAGAAAGTGGCGGTCTGAAAGTAATAACAGCACAACAGAGTGTAAGCTGTTCATAGGACATCCTTCAACGTCATGGAAAGTAAGTTAACTTTAAGGAGTTCTGAATTCTGATTTGTTATGTTGTATGGGTTTTTTAAACACAATCATTTTGATTGTGTTTTTTTTTCCCCGCTGTTATATGATGAATACCTTCAAGTCACTGTTTTTAGTGAAATTTGATACATTCTGAGAACAGCAAAAATAAACCATTTAACATGTATAATTAATTCTGTACTGTTTGCATTTATGATGTACATTTAGAACTGTGTAGGAGGCATGGAGAAGGAGAGGCTTCTGTAAGTGTCAAAGTTGTTGCATACAGTGCTCATATTCTACGTAGTCTTTCATATGATAGACTACATTTCCACAATGAGATACCTAAGCAAAGGAAACACAGGTGATATGATTGTGGAATGAGCAAAATAAATTGCACGTTTTTCAATTATATTACCTGTGTTTCCTAACATTACACATCACATTGTGTAGATGAGGTTTAGGCCTGTTCCTGGAGACAGAGGAGGTCTGACATTTGTTCAAGAGTGCAGTGGACATGACTCACTTCGTTGGTAGGCCTCCACATGTATTATCTCCTCTGTATTCTTCAACAAACCTAAATTCCATCTGAAACCCTGAGTAGGACTTACCTGAAACAAATCTGTGCATAGGTTACACCTTATTGGCATCTTGAAACAATCATTTAAAATGTTAGGGTCAGATTTATGGTGGCCGTGCGCCTCTTTTGCTCCATTGTGGGTCACTTTTGTGTAAAAGATGCACCATGTTGCAAGATAGGTTTCAGTTCATCTCCAGCAAGATACCATCAGTTTAAAATGTATATAATTAGCACTGTGTAGGGGGCATGCAGAAGCTGAAGCTTTTGTAAGTGTCAAAGTTGTTGCATGCAGTGCTGCACTTCTGGGTACTGTTTAATATGCTGCACTACATCTGCACTATGAGATACCTAAGCCTAGGCAACACAGGTGATGTGATTGTGAAATGAGGAAAAGAAACTCCACATTTTTCAATTACATCACCAGTGTTTCCTAAGTTTATGAATGACATTGTGCAGATGAAGCTTAGGTCTGTCCACGGACACAGAAGAGGTCTGGCCTTTGTTCAAGAGTGAAGTGGACATGACTTACTTCATTGGTAGGCCTTCACATGTATTATCTCCTCTGTATTCTTCAACAAGCATAAATTTGATATGCAATCCTGAGTAGGCCTCACCTTAAACAAACCTCTAGAGAGGCCACACCTTATCGTCATCCTGAATCAATCATTTCAAATGTTAGGGACAGATTTATGATAGGTGTATGCCTCTTTTGCGCCACTGTGCGTCACTTTTGTGATGCAGCGGCGGTGCAAAAGATTTGCTATGAGGCGACAAAATTACAAATTGATGCATCTAGGCAGATGTGTCATGCTGTAAAAAACCCGTGCCACATGAAACCGATGCAGCAGTGATGCAAACGATGCACCATGTTGCAAGACAGGCCTGACTTCATCTCCAACAAGATAAGAAGCTAAGTCTTCTGTAAATGTCAAAATTGATGTATATACTGCTCAACTTCTATGTACTCTTTGATATGCTAGACTCCATCTGCACTATGAGATACCTAACCAAAGGCAACACAGGTGATGTGATTGTGAAATGAGGAAAAGAAACTCCACATTTTTCAATTACATCACCTGTGTTTCCTAAGTTTACGAATGACATTGTGCAGATGAAGTTTAGGTCTGTCCACGGACACAGAAGAGGTCTGGCCTTTGTTCAAGAGTGAAGTGGACATGACTTACTTCATTGGTAGGCCTTCACATGTATTATGTTCTCTGTTCTCTTCAACAACTCGAAATTTCATTTGGAACCCTGAGTAGGCCTCACCTCAAACAAACCTCTGGATAGGACACATCTTATTGGCATCCTGAAACAAACATTTAAAATGTTAGTGTCTTGTGACACTTTTGTGAGACAACAGCAGTGCAAAAGATGCACCATTTTTTAAGATAGGCCTCACTTCATCTGCATCAAGATACTGTTAGTTTAAAATGTATATCTTTAGGACTGTGTAGGGGGCCTGGAGAAGCAGAAGCTTCTGTAAGTGTCAAAGTTGTTGAAAAACTGTTTGTCCTTCAATCTTTTCCCTTGTCTATTCTAATTTTTAAATACATGTTTTAATATTTTTCAAATGTTTGTTCTCTCTTTCACAGATTGAAAGTATAAAAACAAAAAGTGAGTAAGTTAACGACAATTATAAGGTAAATGTTTTGTACTCTTTTCGTTACATTTCTATCACATTCACCTACTAGTAGTTCGACAGCTTCATTTCTTTAACCCTCAGTTTCCTGCCTTTGCTACTTCCCTCATTCCTTTCTCTATTACCTACTTACTCTACTCCTTCCACTCCTTTTCTCAGTCCCTCTCTTCTCATAGTTCCTCACTCTTGTTCACTCACTCCGTCTCTATTACTCTTAGTGTCTTTGACTGATCACTCTTTCACTACTTGTTCATTATGCTTCTTCTGTGTAGTTGAAGCACACTAAGGGGCATATTATGAACACAGCCAATAAAATTATTGCTGTTTTTATTGGCAGAAAAGTGTTGCAAAAGTGGTTTTAGCTGCAGTTTTCCGCCGCAAAAGCGGCTTTAGCGACACATTTCTGCCGATAAAAGCTGAAAAACTTTTATTGCCTATGTTGATGATATGGCTCTATGTTATTTACATTTCTTTGCTGTTTCAATTAATCTTTTTCTGTTATTTTTTCTTTTTTGTTTTCTGTTTTTTCTCTCTGTTATGCCACATGTTTTACTCTGATTTTGAACATTCACTCACATTCTCCAAGAAACTCTTCTTTGTTATTGTTCTACTCTCTTTTTTTCTTTCACTTCCTTATCTATTTTGTTTTTCACAATTATACCCTCTTCCATCTTTTCTTCGGTAAATAGATCTATTAAACAGTATCTCTGGTTTACTCCCTATAGCTGTCTTTCTTTTAACATTACTCTCTGTTTACTTCCCTTATACTTACTCTTCTTTTTTTTTTTTTTTTTTTTTGGTTCGCTCCCGGAAGCGAACTAAAAGAAATAGAGCTTGCCAGAGTGCTAAACGTTCTAGCAATTTTTTTTTGAAAGGGGAGGTAGTTCTGAAAAGAACTTTTTTTTAATGTTTTTGTTGTTTTATATATATATATATATTTTTAACATTTTTTGTTTTTTTTGTATTTTTTGAACAGTTTTTGGTTTTTGTTTGTTTTTGATGGAGGGGAAACAACAAAAAACAGGCATTGAAAAGGGCTCAACAGGAGCAAAAAAAAAATTACTGTCTGGGGCGGTTAGGGCAATTGTGATTTACATAAGCTAGGTTGATTAACGTAATGCTCATGTTACCACAAGACAGCAATGCACCGCAGTACATACAAGTAAATTTCATATGAGCAAAATTCTCCTGAATGTTTGGCACGGTTTCCCGTGCCTCTGCTCCTGTCAACGATATTAGTGATGTTGACCTGGCCACAGGAGTTGTTGTTGGGTTATCTTGCATGTCACGTATCTCCGCCTGGCTGTAGTTCAATGGATGCCACCTGGTCATGTGACGATGCATTGTATAGTTTCCGTAGCTATATTTTTTATCAGTGCCTCTAGATAACCGGTCTTTACAAATCAGGCAGGTGACATACCTAGCATTTACTTTTTTTTGCCCTCGAGGGAGTGAAAAAAACTGCCAAATAAAGCTGGCTTTCCGACGGGAAACCCGGGGCACCTCCTGTAAGAACTGTGGTCCTTCGGTCTCCTCTTCCTCTAGTTCATCCTCTTCCTCCTCTGTCTGGCTGATAAAGTCGGCGCTTAGCCCATCTCTTTTTAATCTGTACGTCCAGCCTCTTGCTGCAGTGGCTAGAGAGTGGGACCTTACGCTTGTGTCGTACGCCGACGACACACAGCTGGTCATCTCACTCACTGAAGGCCCTTCTACCTCGGCCACCAAATTCAGGAATGGGCTAGCGGCAGTTGCACAGTGGATGACACGCAACTGCCTGCAGCTGAACGCCGGGAAAACGGAGGTGCTTTTCCTTGGCAAGAATCCCAGCTACTGGAGCGATCACTGGTGGCCCTCCTCGCTTGGCCCTACCCCTGTGCCAAAAGAGGTCGTGAAGAACCTAGGTGTCTGGCTTGACTCTTCTCTCAACTATCTGTCCCACACAAAGAAATTGGCAGCAACGTGTGTGGGTCTAATGAGGAGTCTTAACCCGATACTCGGGTTCTTCGACCCCAGTACCCGCCAACTCATTATCCAAGCCATGATACTTGCCCGGCTGGACTATGCCAATGTGCTATTCCTGGGGGCAAATAAAGCAGAATTAGCGCGGCTGCAACGCATTCAGAACTCGGCCGCCAGAGCGGTGGTTGGCCTCCCACGAAGGTGCTCTGCCAGAGCTACCATCCATAACCTGCATTGGCTGCCAATTGAATCTCGAATTCACTTTAAAACTCTTACCACCGCATTTAAAATTCTGAATTCTGACTGCCCTGAACTCCTACGCCCGCTCCTTGTACCCTACACCCCTCAGCGTAACTTACGCTCACTGGGACGACACCTCGTGTCGATCCCACGATTCAAGCTCTGTAGAATGGGTGGGCGTTCCTTCAAAGTCTTGGGGGCTAGACTCTGGAACTCATTACCCCTACATATCCGCACTTTAACCAACTTGACTGCCTTTCGGAAATCACTAAAAACTCATCTCTTTTCCCTCATCTAGTTCTCTGTGGCCATCCCCCTCTCCCCTCAGGTACTGGTTAGGTCAGCGCCGGGACGCTCCGTTGCTGGGGCAGCTGTTTGCGCTTTAACAATCATATAACATAACATAACATAAACTGGGGAGGTGGTCCTCTCTTCCCATGAGGAGGTGGAGGTGGTGGTGGGGGTGCACCAGCTGAAGCAACTATTGAAGCCATTGCTCAACTATCAAAAATGGTCTTCCTCTCACAAAGATGAAAGTCAGAGTGAGGAAAGAAGGAGGGGTTTTCATCATTTGGGATAAACAATAGTTCTAAACCAATGAAAAGTGTTATTTTTAGGTCACCTGACCTAGCCTTACATCATTATGAAACCAAAAGTGAAATGAACCAATGAAAAGTTTTATCAACAAGTCACATGACCTCTTACGCTTAAGTTACGCGCTGCGGAACGCGCCCCGGATCACTTCCGGGTCGCTGCGCATCGCGCCTCGGTTCGCGCTCCGGAGCGCTTCTGGGTGCGCTAACGCGGCGCGTCATAAGACGCATTACGCGGCAACGCGATACGTCACGCTTTCGCGACGCACCGCGGATCGCTTCCGGGGAGCTGCGCTTCACGTCTCAGTTCGCGTACCGGAGCACTTCCGGGTGCGCTAACGCAGTGCGTCATAAGACGCATTACGCGACAACGTGATACGTCGCGCTTCCGCGACGCGTCACGATGTTGATTTCTAATGCGGCAGTTGCGCTAACGGAACGTTTACCGGTTCGCGGACTGGGTCGCGGCATCAAGATGAGCTAACGGGAAGCTTCCCGGTTCGCGAACCGGGAGCGAACAAAAAAAAAGTATTAAAAAAAAATGTATTAATAAACATATAAAATATATTTTTGGATTTAAAGAAGAATACATTTTACAGCTACAGATATTAGCTTTTAAAAAACCAATGAAATTCACTGAAAAAACCATAGGTTATAGACCATATATAGTTAGGAATTAGCATTTACAAAACCTTGAAAATTCACTGAAAAAACCATAGGTTATAGACCATATATAGTTAGGAATTAGCATTTAAAAACCCTTATTTTACTCACACAAAACCATTGAAATTCCATATATAGTTAGTTGTACTAACTATATATCGCGCACCCGCAATCCACTGCTGATGATGTCACATATTACATCATTCATGACATGGTCAGTGACATCACTGATGACATCACTGATGACATCTCAAATGATATCACTGATGACATCTCAAATGACATCACTGATGATATCACTGATGACATCTCAAATGACATCACTGATGACATCACTGATGACATCTCATTTGACATTACTGATCACATCACTGATGACATCATTCATGTGATAATACGATGAACCTCTTCAGACTCTAATATAACCTTAGATACACTCAGTGTAAACAGACACTCATAGACTGTCACTCATCCATGGAGTTACTCAGACACTTAGTCAGTCATGCAAAGAATCAATCACACCTCCATTTCCTCAACTATACAGTTATACACACCTTACTTATTCAAACATATACTAAAACATATTTACTGACTTATACAATCCTGGATACAAGTTCACAATGATCCATACAGCCACTCACACATTCACTGGCTAATATGCACAGTTATTTATATATGCCAACTCTCACATGTACTGTATTTTACATATGTACTTACTTTAACATGTAGCACTGAGATATCCATTCACTCACCAATACACTCAAGCACACAGTCAACCGCCCATACAGCTGTTTCCACATGCACTTTTGAACCCATACATCTAGTCAATCAACTGCTCACACATCTATGCAAAGAGTCATACACCTCCCAGCCACCCATACACACACTCAGTCTCCCATACAAATGCTTGGGCAACCAATCAATAACCCATACAGTTAATCATATAGCTACTGATCAACACATGCAGCAGTTTACAGAACAACAGACATAATGATGCACAAATTAAGACAGTTTAGTCACTAACCCATGCACTCAGTGAGACACATTTAATCAGTCACTCATACAGTCAGTCATGCCCCTACTAAATCCTTCATCAAGACACTTATACATCCACTCATTCTTCAATATGTAAGACATATTTTAACTTTACAGAATTATACAGTCACTGAATGTAGTCATCAGTGATGTCATCAGTGATGTCATTTGAGATGTCATCAGTGATGTCATCAGTGATGTCATTTGAGATGTCATCAGTGATGTCATCAGTGATGTCACTGACCATGTCATGAATGATGTAATATGTGACATCATCAGCAGTGGATTGCGGGTGCGCGATATATATAGTTAGTACAACTAACTATACATGGAATTTCAATGGTTTTGTGTGAGTAAAATAAGGTTTTTTAAATGCTAATTCCTAACTATATATGGTCTATAACCTATGGTTTTTTCAGTGAATTTTCAAGGTTTTGTAAATGCTAATTCCTAACTATATATGGTTTATAACCTATGGTTTTTTCAGTGAATATATATATATATATATATATATATATATATATATATATATATATATATATATATATATATATATATATATATATATATATATATATATATATAATATATATATATATTATATATTATATATATATATATATATACATATTGTGGAACTATATATATATATATATATATATATATATATATATATATATATATAATATATATATATTATATATTATATATATATATATACATATTGTGGAACTATATATATATATATACATATATATATATATATAGTTCCACAATGCTCCAAGCTTTAGGATGCACTCCCCATCTGCAAACCTCCGGTATATTGGGCTGCAACAAAGACCAACTTAGCATGAGTTCAAATATTAAGCCCTACGCGTTTCAGACATTTAATTCTGTCCTTGATCACAGGCTGAGTGAGACTAGGCATCGCATCACCAGTTCTTTTATTGCCCACAGGTGGAGGGCTCACATGATCACAAATTGCCTTCTGGGATACGTAGTCTCTATAACACCAGAGTTTGTAATAAAGACTCACGCTCTCATCTCAAAATTGCTTAAAAATCAATATCGCCATTAGTGGGTTTCTCAAGCAATGAAGCCTCCGTTGCACATCAGTAAACGCCCAGCAGAATGGCCGATAACCAGGCTCCTCATCGAGGGCCCGCCGGGCGGCTGTGACTCCATGCGGTGGTGCAATTCCCCCGGCAGAGCCGCCGGGTATTAACATACAGTTCCACAATGCTCCAAGCTTTAGGATGCACTCCCCATCTGCAAACCTCCGGTATATTGGGCTACAACAAAGACCAACATAGCATGAGTTCAAATATTAAGCCTTACGCGTTTCAGACATTCAATTCTGTCCTTGATCACAGGCTGAGTGGCAGCAAGTAAATGGCAGAGACTAGGCATCGCATCACCAGTTCTTTTATTGCCCACAGGTGGAGGGCTGACATGATCACAAATTGCCTTCTGGGATACGTAGTCTCTATAACACCAGAGTTTGTAATAAAGACTCACGCTGTCATCTCGAAATTGCTTAAAAATCAATATCGCCATTAGTGGGCTTCTCAAGCAATGAAGCCGCCGTTGCACATCAGTAAACGCCCAGCAGAATGGCCGATAACCAGGCTCCTCATCAAGGGCCCGCCGGGCCGCTGTGACTCCATGCGGTGGTGCAATCCCCCCGGCAGAGCCGCCGGGTATTAGCATACAGATCCACAATGCTCCAAGCTTTAGGATGCACTCCCCATCTGTAAAACTCTGGTATATTGGGCTGCAACAAAGACCAACATGGCATGAGTTCAAAAATGAAGCTTTACGCATTTCAGACATTCAATTCTGTCCTTGATCACAGGCTGAGTGGCAGCAAGTAAATGGCAGAGACTAGGCATCGCATCACCAGCTCTTTTATTGCCCACAGGTGGAGGGCTCACATGATCACAAATTGCCTTCTGGGATACGTAGTCTCTATAACACTAGAGTTTGTAATAAAGACTCACACTGTCATCTCAAAATTGCTTAAAAATCAATATCGCCATTAGTGGGCTTCTCAAGCAATGAAGCCTCCGTTGCACATCAGTAAACGTCCAGCAGAATGGCCGATAACCAGGATCTTCATTGAGGGCCCTCCGGGCCGCAGTGACTCCATGCAGTGGTGCAATCCCCCTGGCAGAGCCGCCGGGTATTAACATACAGTTCCACAATGCTCCAAGCTTTAGGATGCTCTCCCCATCTGCAAACCTCCGGTATATTGGGCTGCAACAAAGACCAACATAGCATGAGTTCAAATATTAAGCCCTACGCGTTTCAGACATTCAATTCTGTCCTTGATCACAGGCTGAGTGGCAGCAAGTAAATGGCAGAGTCTAGGCATCGCATCACCAGTTCTTTTATTGCCCACAGGTGGAGGGCTCACATGATCACAAATTGCCTTCTGGGATACGTAGTCTCTATAACACCAGAGTTTGTAATAAAGATTCACGCTGTCATCTCAAAATTGCTTAAAAATCAATATCGCCATTAGTGGGCTTCTCAAGCAATGAAGCCTCCGTTGCACATCAGTAAACGCCCAGCAGAATGGCCGATAACCAGAATCCTCATTGAGGGCCCGCCGGGCCGCTGTGACTCCATGCGGTGGGGCAATCCCCCCGGCAGAGCCGCCAGGTATTAACATACAGTTCCACAATGCTCCAAGCTTTAGGATGCACTCCCCATCTGCAAACCTCCGGTATATTGGGCTGCAACAAAGACCAACATAGCATGAGTTCAAATATTAAGCCTTACGCGTTTCAGACATTCAATTCTGTCCTTGATCACAGGCTGAGTGGCAGCAAGTAAATGGCAGAGACTAGGCATCGCATCACCAGTTCTTTTATTGCCCACAGGTGGAGGGCTGACATGATCACAAATTGCCTTCTGGGATACGTAGTCTCTATAACACCAGAGTTTGTAATAAAGACTCACGCTGTCATCTCGAAATTGCTTAAAAATCAATATCGCCATTAGTGGGCTTCTCAAGCAATGAAGCCGCCGTTGCAGATCAGTAAACGCCCAGCAGAATGGCCGATAACCAGGCTCCTCATCAAGGGCCCGCCGGGCCGCTGTGACTCCATGCGGTGGTGCAATCCCCCCGGCAGAGCCGCCGGGTATTAGCATACAGATCCACAATGCTCCAAGCTTTAGGATGCACTCCCCATCTGTAAAACTCTGGTATATTGGGCTGCAACAAAGACCAACATGGCATGAGTTCAAAAATTAAGCCTTACGCATTTCAGACATTCAATTCTGTCCTTGATCACAGGCTGAGTGGCAGCAAGTAAATGGCAGAGACTAGGCATCGCATCACCAGCTCTTTTATTGCCAACAGGTGGAGGGCTCACATGATCACAAATTGCCTTCTGGGATACGTAGTCTCTATAACACTAGAGTTTGTAATAAAGACTCACACTGTCATCTCAAAATTGCTTAAAAATCAATATCGCCATTAGTGGGCTTCTCAAGCAATGAAGCCTCCGTTGCACATCAGTAAACGTCCAGCAGAATGGCCGATAACCAGGATCTTCATTGAGGGCCCTCCGGGCCGCAGTGACTCCATGCAGTGGTGCAATCACCCTGGCAGAGCCGCCGGGTATTAACATACACTTCCACAATGCTCCAAGCTTTAGGATGCACTCCCCATCTGCAAACCTCCGGTATATTGGGCTGCAACAAAGAAAAACATAGCATGAGTTCAAATATTAAGCCTTACGCGTTTCAGACATTCAATTCTGTCCTTGATCACAGGCTGAGTGGCAGCAGGTAAATGGCAGAGACTAGGCATCGCATCACCAGTTCTTTTATTGCCCACAGGTGGAGGGCTGACATGATCACAAATTGCCTTCTGGGATACGTAGTCTCTATAACACCAGAGTTTGTAATAAAGACTCACGCTGTCATCTCGAAATTGCTTAAAAATCAATATCGCCATTAGTGGGCTTCTCAAGCAATGAAGCCGCCGTTGCACATCAGTAAACGCCCAGCAGAATGGCCGATAACCAGGCTCCTCATCAAGGGCCCGCCGGGCCGCTGTGACTCCATGCGGTGGTGCAATCCCCCCGGCAGAGCCGCCGGGTATTAGCATACAGATCCACAATGCTCCAAGCTTTAGGATGCACTCCCCATCTGTAAAACTCTGGTATATTGGGCTGCAACAAAGACCAACATGGCATGAGTTCAAAAATTAAGCTTTACGCATTTCAGACATTCAATTCTGTCCTTGATCACAGGCTGAGTGGCAGCAAGTAAATGGCAGAGACTAGGCATCGCATCACCAGCTCTTTTATTGCCCACAGGTGGAGGGCTCACATGATCACAAATTGCCTTCTGGGATACGTAGTCTCTATAACACTAGAGTTTGTAATAAAGACTCACACTGTCATCTCAAAATTGCTTAAAAATCAATATCGCCATTAGTGGGCTTCTCAAGCAATGAAGCCTCCGTTGCACATCAGTAAACGTCCAGCAGAATGGCCGATAACCAGGATCTTCATTGAGGGCCCTCCGGGCCGCAGTGACTCCATGCAGTGGTGCAATCACCCTGGCAGAGCCGCCGGGTATTAACATACACTTCCACAATGCTCCAAGCTTTAGGATGCTCTCCCCATCTGCAAACCTCCGGTATATTGGGCTGCAACAAAGACCAACATAGCATGAGTTCAAATATTAAGCCCTACGCGTTTCAGACATTCAATTCTGTCCTTGATCACAGGCTGAGTGGCAGCAAGTAAATGGCAGAGTCTAGGCATCGCATCACCAGTTCTTTTATTGCCCACAGGTGGAGGGCTCACATGATCACAAATTGCCTTCTGGGATACGTAGTCTCTATAACACCAGAGTTTGTAATAAAGACTCACGCTCTCATCTCAAAATTGCTTAAAAATCAATATCGCCATTAGTGGGTTTCTCAAGCAATGAAGTCTCGGTTGCACATCAGTAAACGCCCACCAGAATGGCCGATAACCAGGTCCCTTAAAGAGGGCCCGCCGGGCCGCTGTGACTCCATGCGGTGGTGCAATACCCCCGGCAGAGCCGCCGGGTATTAACATACAGTTCCACAATGCTCCAAGCTTTAGGATGCACTCCCAATCTGCAAACCTCCGGTATATTGAGCTACAACAAAGACCAACATAGCATGAGTTCAAATATTAAGCCTTACGCGTTTCAGACAGTCAATTCTGTCCTTGATCACAGGCTGAGTGGCAGCAAGTAAATGGCAGAGACTAGGCATCGCATCACCAGTTCTTTTATTGCCCACAGGTGGAGGGCTGACATGATCACAAATTGCCTTCTGGGATACGTAGTCTCTATAACACCAGAGTTTGTAATAAAGACTCACGCTGTCATCTCGAAATTGCTTAAAAATCAATATCGCCATTAGTGGGCTTCTCAAGCAATGAAGCCGCCGTTGCAGATCAGTAAACGCCCAGCAGAATGGCCGATAACCAGGCTCCTCATCAAGGGCCCGCCGGGCCGCTGTGACTCCATGCGGTGGTGCAATCCCCCCGGCAGAGCCGCCGGGTATTAACATACAGATCCACAATGCTCCAAGCTTTAGGATGCACTCCCCATCTGTAAACCTCTGGTATATTGGGCTGCAACAAAGACCAACATGGCATGAGTTCAAATATTAAGCCTTACGCATTTCAGACATTCAATTCTGTCCTTGATCACAGGCTGAGTGGCAGCAAGTAAATGGCAGAGACTAGGCATCGCATCACCAGCTCTTTTATTGCCAACAGGTGGAGGGCTCACATGATCACAAATTGCCTTCTGGGATACGTAGTCTCTATAACACTAGAGTTTGTAATAAAGACTCACACTGTCATCTCAAAATTGCTTAAAAATCAATATCGCCATTAGTGGGCTTCTCAAGCAATGAAGCCTCCGTTGCACATCAGTAAACGTCCAGCAGAATGGCCGATAACCAGGATCTTCATTGAGGGCCCTCCGGGCCGCAGTGACTCCATGCAGTGGTGTAATCCCCCTGGCAGAGCCGCCGGGTATTAACATACAGTTCCACAATGCTCCAAGCTTTAGGATGCACTCCCCATCTGCAAACCTCCGGTATATTGGGCTGCAACAAAGACCAACATAGCATGAGTTCAAATATTAAGCCTTACGCGTTTCAGACATTCAATTCTGTCCTTGATCACAGGCTGAGTGGCAGCAGGTAAATGGCAGAGACTAGGCATTGCATCACCAGTTCTTTTATTGCCCACAGGTGGAGGGGTCACATGGTCACAAATTGCCTTCTGGGATAGGTAGTCTCTATTACACCAGAGTTTGTAATAAAGACTCACGCTGTCATCTCAAAATTGCTTAAAAATCAATATCGCCATTAGTGGGCTTCTCAAGCAATTAAGCCTCCGTTGCACATCAGTAAACGCCCAGCAGGATGGATGATAACCAGGCTCCTCATCGAGGGCCCGCCGGGCCGCTGTGACTTCATGCTGTGATGCAATCCCCCCGGCAGAGCCGCCGGGTATTAACTTAAAGTTCCACAATGCTCCAAGCTTTAGGATGCATCCCCATCTGCAAACCTCCGGTATATTGGGCTGCAACAAAGACCAACTTAGCATGAGTTCAAATATTAAGCCCTACGCGTTTCAGACATTCAATTCTGTCCTTGATCACAGGCTGAGTGGCAGCAAGTAAATGGCAGAGTCTAGGCATCGCATCACCAGTTCTTTTATTGCCCACAGGTGGAGGGCTCACATGATCACAAATTGCCTTCTGGGATACGTAGTCTCTATAACACCAGAGTTTGTAATAAAGACTCACACTGTCACTCAAAATTGCTTAAAAATCAATATCGCCATTAGTGGGTTTCTCAAGCAATGAAGCCTCGGTTGCACATCAGTAAACCCCCACCAGAATGGCCGATAACCAGGATCTTCATTGAGGGCCCGCCGGGCCGCAGTGACTCCATGCAGTCGTGTAATCCCCCTGGCAGAGCCGCCGGGTATTAACATACAGTTCCACAATGCTCTAAGCTTTAGGATGCACTCCCCATCTGCAAACCTCCGGTATATTGGGCTGCAACAAAGACCAACATAGCATGAGTTCAAATATTAAGCCTTACGCGTTTCAGACATTCAATTCTGTCCTTGATCACAGGCTGAGTGGCAGCAGGTAAATGGCAGAGACTAGGCATCGCATCACCAGTTCTTTTATTGCCCACAGGTGGAGGGCTCACATGGTCACAAATTGCCTTCTGGGATACGTAGTCTCTATAACACCAGAGTTTGTAATAAAGATTCACGCTGTCATCTCAAAATTGCTTAAAAATCAATATCGCCATTAGTGGGCTTCTCAAGCAATGAAGCCTCCGTTGCACATCAGTAAACGCCCAGCAGAATGGCCGATAACCAGAATCCTCATTGAGGGCCCGCCGGGCCGCTGTGACTCCATGCGGTGGGGCAATCCCCCCGGCAGAGCCGCCAGGTATTAACATACAGTTCCACAATGCTCCAAGCTTTAGGATGCACTCCCCATCTGCAAACCTCCGGTATATTGGGCTGCAACAAAGAAAAACATAGCATGAGTTCAAATATTAAGCCTTACGCGTTTCAGACATTCAATTCTGTCCTTGATCACAGGCTGAGTGGCAGCAGGTAAATGGCAGAGACTAGGCATCGCATCACCAGTTCTTTTATTGCCCACAGGTGGAGGGCTGACATGATCACAAATTGCCTTCTGGGATACGTAGTCTCTATAACACCAGAGTTTGTAATAAAGACTCACGCTGTCATCTCGAAATTGCTTAAAAATCAATATCGCCATTAGTGGGCTTCTCAAGCAATGAAGCCGCCGTTGCACATCAGTAAACGCCCAGCAGAATGGCCGATAACCAGGCTCCTCATCAAGGGCCCGCCGGGCCGCTGTGACTCCATGCGGCGGTGCAATCCCCCCGGCAGAGCCGCCGGGTATTAGCATACAGATCCACAATGCTCCAAGCTTTAGGATGCACTCCCCATCTGTAAAACTCTGGTATATTGGGCTGCAACAAAGACCAACATGGCATGAGTTCAAAAATTAAGCTTTACGCATTTCAGACATTCAATTCTGTCCTTGATCACAGGCTGAGTGGCAGCAAGTAAATGGCAGAGACTAGGCATCGCATCACCAGCTCTTTTATTGCCCACAGGTGGAGGGCTCACATGATCACAAATTGCCTTCTGGGATACGTAGTCTCTATAACACTAGAGTTTGTAATAAAGACTCACACTGTCATCTCAAAATTGCTTAAAAATCAATATCGCCATTAGTGGGCTTCTCAAGCAATGAAGCCTCCGTTGCACATCAGTAAACGTCCAGCAGAATGGCCGATAACCAGGATCTTCATTGAGGGCCCTCCGGGCCGCAGTGACTCCATGCAGTGGTGCAATCCCCCTGGCAGAGCCGCCGGGTATTAACATACAGTTCCACTATGCTCCAAGCTTTAGGATGCTCTCCCCATCTGCAAACCTCCGGTATATTGGGCTGCAACAAAGACCAACATAGCATGAGTTCAAATATTAAGCCCTACGAGTTTCAGACATTCAATTCTGTCCTTGATCACAGGCTGAGTGGCAGCAAGTAAATGGCAGAGTCTAGGCATCGCATCACCAGTTCTTTTATTGCCCACAGGTGGAGGGCTCACATGATCACAAATTGCCTTCTGGGATACGTAGTCTCTATAACACCAGAGTTTGTAATAAAGACTCACGCTCTCATCTCAAAATTGCTTAAAAATCAATATCGCCATTAGTGGGTTTCTCAAGCAATGAAGTCTCGGTTGCACATCAGTAAACGCCCACCAGAATGGCCGATAACCAGGTCCCTTAAAGAGGGCCCGCCGGGCCGCTGTGACTCCATGCGGTGGTGCAATACCCCCGGCAGAGCCGCCGGGTATTAACATACAGTTCCACAATGCTCCAAGCTTTAGGATGCACTCCCAATCTGCAAACCTCCGGTATATTGAGCTACAACAAAGACCAACATAGCATGAGTTCAAATATTAAGCCTTACGCGTTTCAGACAGTCAATTCTGTCCTTGATCACAGGCTGAGTGGCAGCAAGTAAATGGCAGAGACTAGGCATCGCATCACCAGTTCTTTTATTGCCCACAGGTGGAGGGCTGACATGATCACAAATTGCCTTCTGGGATAAGTAGTCTCTATAACACCAGAGTTTGTAATAAAGACTCACGCTGTCATCTCGAAATTGCTTAAAAATCAATATCGCCATTAGTGGGCTTCTCAAGCAATGAAGCCGCCGTTGCAGATCAGTAAACGCCCAGCAGAATGGCCGATAACCAGGCTCCTGATCAAGGGCCCGCCGGGCCGCTGTGACTCCATGCGGTGGTGCAATCCCCCCGGCAGAGCCGCCGGGTATTAACATACAGATCCACAATGCTCCAAGCTTTAGGATGCACTCCCCATCTGTAAACCTCTGGTATATTGGGCTGCAACAAAGACCAACATGGCATGAGTTCAAATATTAAGCCTTACGCATTTCAGACATTCAATTCTGTCCTTGATCACAGGCTGAGTGGCAGCAAGTAAATGGCAGAGACTAGGCATCGCATCACCAGCTCTTTTATTGCCAACAGGTGGAGGGCTCACATGATCACAAATTGCCTTCTGGGATACGTAGTCTCTATAACACTAGAGTTTGTAATAAAGACTCACACTGTCATCTCAAAATTGCTTAAAAATCAATATCGCCATTAGTGGGCTTCTCAAGCAATGAAGCCTCCGTTGCACATCAGTAAACGTCCAGCAGAATGGCCGATAACCAGGATCTTCATTGAGGGCCCTCCGGGCCGCAGTGACTCCATGCAGTGGTGTAATCCCCCTGGCAGAGCCGCCGGGTATTAACATACAGTTCCACAATGCTCCAAGCTTTAGGATGCACTCCCCATCTGCAAACCTCCGGTATATTGGGCTGCAACAAAGACCAACATAGCATGAGTTCAAATATTAAGCCTTACGCGTTTCAGACATTCAATTCTGTCCTTGATCACAGGCTGAGTGGCAGCAGGTAAATGGCAGAGACTAGGCATTGCATCACCAGTTCTTTTATTGCCCACAGGTGGAGGGGTCACATGGTCACAAATTGCCTTCTGGGATAGGTAGTCTCTATTACACCAGAGTTTGTAATAAAGACTCACGCTGTCATCTCAAAATTGCTTAAAAATCAATATCGCCATTAGTGGGCTTCTCAAGAAATTAAGCCTCCGTTGCACATCAGTAAACGCCCAGCAGGATGGATGATAACCAGGCTCCTCATCGAGGGCCCGCCGGGCCGCTGTGACTTCATGCTGTGATGCAATCCCCCCGGCAGAGCCGCCGGGTATTAACTTAAAGTTCCACAATGCTCCAAGCTTTAGGATGCATCCCCATCTGCAAACCTCCGGTATATTGGGCTGCAACAAAGACCAACTTAGCATGAGTTCAAATATTAAGCCCTACGCATTTCAGACATTCAATTCTGTCCTTGATCACAGGCTGAGTGGCAGCAAGTAAATGGCAGAGTCTAGGCATCGCATCACCAGTTCTTTTATTGCCCACAGGTGGAGGGCTCACATGATCACAAATTGCCTTCTGGGATACGTAGTCTCTATAACACCAGAGTTTGTAATAAAGACTCACACTGTCACTCAAAATTGCTTAAAAATCAATATCGCCATTAGTGGGTTTCTCAAGCAATGAAGCCTCGGTTGCACATCAGTAAACCCCCACCAGAATGGCCGATAACCAGGATCTTCATTGAGGGCCCGCCGGGCCGCAGTGACTCCATGCAGTCGTGTAATCCCCCTGGCAGAGCCGCCGGGTATTAACATACAGTTCCACAATGCTCCAAGCTTTAGGATGCACTCCCCATCTGCAAACCTCCGGTATATTGGGCTGCAACAAAGACCAACATAGCATGAGTTCAAATATTAAGCCTTACGCGTTTCAGACATTCAATTCTGTCCTTGATCACAGGCTGAGTGGCAGCAGGTAAATGGCAGAGACTAGGCATTGCATCACCAGTTCTTTTATTGCCCACAGGTGGAGGGCTCACATGGTCACAAATTGCCTTCTGGGATACGTAGTCTCTATAACACCAGAGTTTGTAATAAAGATTCACGCTGTCATCTCAAAATTGCTTAAAAATCAATATCGCCATTAGTGGGCTTCTCAAGCAATGAAGCCTCCGTTGCACATCAGTAAACGCCCAGAAGAATGGCCGATAACCAGAATCCTCATTGAGGGCCCGCCGGGCCGCTGTGACTCCATGCGGTGGGGCAATCCCCCCGGCAGAGCCGCCAGGTATTAACATACAGTTCCACAATGCTCCAAGCTTTAGGATGCACTCCCCATCTGCAAACCTCCGGTATATTGGGCTGCAACAAAGAAAAACATAGCATGAGTTCAAATATTAAGCCTTACGCGTTTCAGACATTCAATTCTGTCCTTGATCACAGGCTGAGTGGCAGCAGGTAAATGGCAGAGACTAGGCATCGCATCACCAGTTCTTTTATTGCCCACAGGTGGAGGGCTGACATGATCACAAATTGCCTTCTGGGATACGTAGTCTCTATAACACCAGAGTTTGTAATAAAGACTCACGCTGTCATCTCGAAATTGCTTAAAAATCAATATCGCCATTAGTGGGCTTCTCAAGCAATGAAGCCGCCGTTGCACATCAGTAAACGCCCAGCAGAATGGCCGATAACCAGGCTCCTCATCAAGGGCCCGCCGGGCCGCTGTGACTCCATGCGGTGGTGCAATCCCCCCGGCAGAGCCGCCGGGTATTAGCATACAGATCCACAATGCTCCAAGCTTTAGGATGCACTCCCCATCTGTAAAACTCTGGTATATTGGGCTGCAACAAAGACCAACATGGCATGAGTTCAAAAATTAAGCTTTACGCATTTCAGACATTCAATTCTGTCCTTGATCACAGGCTGAGTGGCAGCAAGTAAATGGCAGAGACTAGGCATCGCATCACCAGCTCTTTTATTGCCCACAGGTGGAGGGCTCACATGATCACAAATTGCCTTCTGGGATACGTAGTCTCTATAACACTAGAGTTTGTAATAAAGACTCACACTGTCATCTCAAAATTGCTTAAAAATCAATATCGCCATTAGTGGGCTTCTCAAGCAATGAAGCCTCCGTTGCACATCAGTAAACGTCCAGCAGAATGGCCGATAACCAGGATCTTCATTGAGGGCCCTCCGGGCCGCAGTGACTCCATGCAGTGGTGCAATCCCCCTGGCAGAGCCGCCGGGTATTAACATACAGTTCCACAATGCTCCAAGCTTTAGGATGCTCTCCCCATCTGCAAACCTCCGGTATATTGGGCTGCAACAAAGACCAACATAGCATGAGTTCAAATATTAAGCCCTACGCGTTTCAGACATTCAATTCTGTCCTTGATCACAGGCTGAGTGGCAGCAAGTAAATGGCAGAGTCTAGGCATCGCATCACCAGTTCTTTTATTGCCCACAGGTGGAGGGCTCACATGATCGCAAATTGCCTTCTGGGATACGTAGTCTCTATAACACCAGAGTTTGTAATAAAGACTCACGCTCTCATCTCAAAATTGCTTAAAAATCAATATCGCCATTAGTGGGTTTCTCAAGCAATGAAGTCTCGGTTGCACATCAGTAAACGCCCACCAGAATGGCCGATAACCAGGTCCCTTAAAGAGGGCCCGCCGGGCCGCTGTGACTCCATGCGGTGGTGCAATACCCCCGGCAGAGCCGCCGGGTATTAACATACAGTTCCACAATGCTCCAAGCTTTAGGATGCACTCCCAATCTGCAAACCTCCGGTATATTGAGCTACAACAAAGACCAACATAGCATGAGTTCAAATATTAAGCCTTACGCGTTTCAGACAGTCAATTCTGTCCTTGATCACAGGCTGAGTGGCAGCAAGTAAATGGCAGAGACTAGGCATCGCATCACCAGTTCTTTTATTGCCCACAGGTGGAGGGCTGACATGATCACAAATTGCCTTCTGGGATACGTAGTCTCTATAACACCAGAGTTTGTAATAAAGACTCACGCTGTCATCTCGAAATTGCTTAAAAATCAATATCGCCATTAGTGGGCTTCTCAAGCAATGAAGCCGCCGTTGCAGATCAGTAAACGCCCAGCAGAATGGCCGATAACCAGGCTCCTCATCAAGGGCCCGCCGGGCCGCTGTGACTCCATGCGGTGGTGCAATCCCCCCGGCAGAGCCGCCGGGTATTAACATACAGATCCACAATGCTCCAAGCTTTAGGATGCACTCCCCATCTGTAAACCTCTGGTATATTGGGCTGCAACAAAGACCAACATGGCATGAGTTCAAATATTAAGCCTTACGCATTTCAGACATTCAATTCTGTCCTTGATCACAGGCTGAGTGGCAGCAAGTAAATGGCAGAGACTAGGCATCGCATCACCAGCTCTTTTATTGCCAACAGGTGGAGGGCTCACATGATCACAAATTGCCTTCTGGGATACGTAGTCTCTATAACACTAGAGTTTGTAATAAAGACTCACACTGTCATCTCAAAATTGCTTAAAAATCAATATCGCCATTAGTGGGCTTCTCAAGCAATGAAGCCTCCGTTGCACATCAGTAAACGTCCAGCAGAATGGCCGATAACCAGGATCTTCATTGAGGGCCCTCCGGGCCGCAGTGACTCCATGCAGTGGTGTAATCCCCCTGGCAGAGCCGCCGGGTATTAACATACAGTTCCACAATGCTCCAAGCTTTAGGATGCACTCCCCATCTGCAAACCTCCGGTATATTGGGCTGCAACAAAGACCAACATAGCATGAGTTCAAATATTAAGCCTTACGCGTTTCAGACATTCAATTCTGTCCTTGATCACAGGCTGAGTGGCAGCAGGTAAATGGCAGAGACTAGGCATTGCATCACCAGTTCTTTTATTGCCCACAGGTGGAGGGGTCACATGGTCACAAATTGCCTTCTGGGATAGGTAGTCTCTATTACACCAGAGTTTGTAATAAAGACTCACGCTGTCATCTCAAAATTGCTTAAAAATCAATATCGCCATTAGTGGGCTTCTCAAGCAATTAAGCCTCCGTTGCACATCAGTAAACGCCCAGCAGGATGGATGATAACCAGGCTCCTCATCGAGGGCCCGCCGGGCCGCTGTGACTTCATGCTGTGATGCAATCCCCCCGGCAGAGCCGCCGGGTATTAACTTAAAGTTCCACAATGCTCCAAGCTTTAGGATGCATCCCCATCTGCAAACCTCCGGTATATTGGGCTGCAACAAAGACCAACTTAGCATGAGTTCAAATATTAAGCCCTACGCGTTTCAGACATTCAATTCTGTCCTTGATCACAGGCTGAGTGGCAGCAAGTAAATGGCAGAGTCTAGGCATCGCATCCCCAGTTCTTTTATTGCCCACAGGTGGAGGGCTCACATGATCACAAATTGCCTTCTGGGATACGTAGTCTCTATAACACCAGAGTTTGTAATAAAGACTCACGCTCTCATCTCAAAATTGCTTAAAAATCAATATCGCCATTAGTGGGTTTCTCAAACAATGAAGCCTCGGTTGCACATCAGTAAACCCCCACCAGAATGGCCGATAACCAGGCTCCTTATAGAGGGCCCGCCGGGCCGCTATGACTCCATGCGGTGGTGCAATACCCCCGGCAGAGCCGCCGGGTATTAACATACAGTTCCACAATGCTCCAAGCTGTAGGATGCACTCCCCTTCTGCAAACCTCCGGTATATTGGGCTACAACAAAGACCAACATAGCATGAGTTCAAATATTAAGCCTTACGCGTTTCAGACAGTCAATTCTGTCCTTGATCACAGGCTGAGTGGCAGCAAGTAAATGGCAGAGACTAGGCATCGCATCACCAGTTCTTTTATTGCCCACAGGTGGAGGGCTCACATGATCACAAATTGCCTTCTGGGATACGTAGTCTCTATAACACCAGAGTTTGTAATAAAGACTCACGCTGTCATCTCGAAATTGCCTAAAAATCAATATCGCCATTAGTGGGCTTCTCAAGCAATGAAGCCGCCGTTGCACATCAGTAAACGCCCAGCAGAATGGCCGATAACCAGGCTCCTCATCAAGGGCCCGCCGGGCCGCTGTGACTCCATGCGGTGGTGCAATCCCCCCGGCAGAGCCGCCGGGTATTAACATACAGATCCACAATGCTCCAAGCTTTAGGATGCACTCCCCATCTGTAAACCTCTGGTATATTGGGCTGCAACAAAGACCAACATGGCATGAGTTCAAATATTAAGCTTTACGCATTTCAGACATTCAATTCTGTCCTTGATCACAGGCTGAGTGGCAGCAAGTAAATGGCAGAGACTAGGCATCGCATCACCAGCTCTTTTATTGCCAACAGATGGAGGGCTCACATGATCACAAATTGCCTTCTGGGATACGTAGTCTCTATAACACTAGAGTTTGTAATAAAGACTCACACTGTCACTCAAAATTGCTTAAAAATCAATATCGCCATTAGTGGGCTTCTCAAGCAATGAAGCCTCCGTTGCACATCAGTAAACGTCCAGCAGAATGGCCGATAACCAGGATCTTCATTGAGGGCCCTCCGGGCCGCAGTGACTCCATGCAGTCGTGTAATCCCCCTGGCAGAGCCGCCGGGTATTAACATACAGTTCCACAATGCTCCAAGCTTTAGGATGCACTCCCCATCTGCAAACCTCCGGTATATTGGGCTGCAACAAAGACCAACATAGCATGAGTTCAAATATTAAGCCTTACGCGTTTCAGACATTCAATTCTGTCCTTGATCACAGGCTGAGTGGCAGCAGGTAAATGGCAGAGACTAGGCATTGCATCACCAGTTCTTTTATTGCCCAAAGGTGGAGGGGTCACATGGTCACAAATTGCCTTCTGGGATAGGTAGTCTCTATAACACCAGAGTTTGTAATAAAGACTCACGCTGTCATCTCAAAATTGCTTAAAAATCAATATCGCCATTAGTGGGCTTCTCAAGCAATTAAGCCTCCGTTGCACATCAGTAAACGCCCAGCAGGATGGATGATAACCAGGCTCCTCATCGAGGGCCCGCCGGGCCGCTGTGACTTCATGCTGTGGTGCAATCCCCCCGGCAGAGCCGCCGGGTATTAACTTACAGTTCCACAATGCTCCAAGCTTTAGGATGCATCCCCATCTGCAAACCTCCGGTATATTGGGCTGCAACAAAGACCAACATAGCATGAGTTCAAATATTAAGCCTTACGCGTTTCACACATTCAATTCTGTCCTTGATCACAGGCTGAGTGGCAGCAGGTAAATGGCAGAGACTAGGCATTGCATCACCAGTTCTTTTATTGCCCACAGGTGGAGGGCTCACATGGTCACAAATTGCCTTCTGGGATACGTAGTCTCTATAACACCAGAGTTTGTAATAAAGATTCACGCTGTCATCTCAAAATTGCTTAAAAATCAATATCGCCATTAGTGGGCTTCTCAAGCAATGAAGCCTCCGTTGCACATCAGTAAACGCCCAGCAGAATGGCCGATAACCAGAATCCTCATTGAGGGCCCGCCGGGCCGCTGTGACTCCATGCGGTGGGGCAATCCCCCCGGCAGAGCCGCCAGGTATTAACATACAGTTCCACAATGCTCCAAGCTTTAGGATGCACTCCCCATCTGCAAACCTCCGGTATATTGGGCTGCAACAAAGAAAAACATAGCATGAGTTCAAATATTAAGCCTTACGCGTTTCAGACATTCAATTCTGTCCTTGATCACAGGCTGAGTGGCAGCAGGTAAATGGCAGAGACTAGGCATCGCATCACCAGTTCTTTTATTGCCCACAGGTGGAGGGCTCACATGATCACAAATTGCCTTCTGGGATACGTAGTCTCTATAACACTAGAGTTTGTAATAAAGACTCACACTGTCATCTCAAAATTGCTTAAAAATCAATATCGCCATTAGTGGGCTTCTCAAGCAATGAAGCCTTCGTTGCACATCAGTAAACGTCCAGCAGAATGGCCGATAACCAGGATCTTCATTGAGGGCCCTCCGGGCCGCAGTGACTCCATGCAGTGGTGCAATCCCCCTGGCAGAGCCGCCGGGTAATAACATACAGTTCCACAATGCTCCAAGCTTTAGGATGCTCTCCCCATCTGCAAACCTCAGGTATATTGGGCTGCAACAAAGACCAACATAGCACGAGTTCAAATATTAAGCCTTACGCGTTTCACACATTCAATTCTGTCCTTGATCACAGGCTGAGTGGCAGCAGGTAAATGGCAGAGACTAGGCATTGCATCACCAGTTCTTTTATTGCCCACAGGTGGAGGGCTCACATGTTCACAAATTGCCTTCTGGGATACGTAGTCTCTATAACACCAGAGTTTGTAATAAAGACTCACGCTGTCATCTCAAAATTGCTTAAAAATCAATATCGCCATTAGTGGGCTTCTCAAGCAATTAAGCCTCCGATGCACATCAGTAAACGCCCAGCAGGATGGATGATAACCAGGCTCCTCATCGAGGGCCCGCCGGGCCGCTGTGACTTCATGCTGTGGTGCAATCCCCCCGGCAGAGCCGCCGGGTATTAACTTAAAGTTCCACAATGCTCCAAGCTTTAGGATGCATCCCCATCTGCAAACCTCCGGTATATTGGGCTGCAACAAAGACCAACTTAGCATGAGTTCAAATATTAAGCCCTACGCATTTCAGACATTCAATTCTGTCCTTGATCACAGGCTGAGTGGCAGCAAGTAAATGGCAGAGTCTAGGCATCGCATCACCAGTTCTTTTATTGCCCACAGGTGGAGGGCTCACATGATCACAAATTGCCTTCTGGGATACGTAGTCTCTATAACACCAGAGTTTGTAATAAAGACTCACGCTCTCATCTCAAAATTGCTTAAAAATCAATATCGCCATTAGTGGGTTTTTCAAGCAATGAAGCCTCGGTTGCACATCAGTAAACGCCCACCAGAATGGCCGATAACCAGGCTCCTTATAGAGGGCCCGCCGGGCCGCTGTGACTCCATGCGGTAGTGCAATACCCCCGGCAGAGCCGCCGGGTATTAACATACAGTTCCACAATGCTCCAAGCTTTAGGATGCACTCCACATCTGCAAACCTCCGGTATATTGGGCTACAACAAAGACCAACATAGCATGAGTTCAAATATTAAGCCTTACGCGTTTCAGACAGTCAATTCTGTCCTTGATCACAAGCTGAGTGGCAGCAAGTAAATGGCAGAGACTAGGCATCGCATCACCAGTTATTTTATTGCCCACAGGTGGAGGGCTGACATGATCACAAATTGCCTTCTGGGATACGTAGTCTCTATAACACCAGAGTTTGTAATAAAGACTCACGCTGTCATCTCGAAATTGCTTAAAAATCAATATCGCCATTAGTGGGCTTCTCAAGCAATGAAGCCGCCGTTGCACATCAGTAAACGCCCAGCAGAATGGCCGATAACCAGGCTCCTCATCAAGGGCCCGCCGGGCCGCTGTGACTCCTTGAGCTGGTGCAATCCCCCCGGCAGAGCCGCCGGGTATTAACATACAGATCCACAATGCTCCAAGCTTTAGGATGCACTCCCCATCTGTAAACCTCTGGTATATTGGGCTGCAACAAAGACCAACATGGCATGAGTTCAAATATTAAGCTTTACGCATTTCAGATATTCAATTCTGTCCTTGATCACAGGCTGAGTGGCAGCAAGTAAATGGCAGAGACTAGGCATCGCATCACCAGCTCTTTTATTGCCCACAGGTGGAGGGCTCACATGATCACAAATTGCCTTCTGGGATACGTAGTCTCTATAACACTAGAGTTTGTAATAAAGACTCACACTGTCATCTCAAAATTGCTTAAAAATCAATATCGCCATTAGTGGGCTTCTCAAGCAATGAAGCCTCCGTTGCACATCAGTAAACGTCCAGCAGAATGGCCGATAACCAGGATCTTCATTGAGGGCCCTCCGGGCCGCAGTGACTCCATGCAGTGGTGCAATCCCCCTGGCAGAGCCGCCGGGTATTAACATACAGTTCCACAATGCTCCAAGCTTTAGGATGCACTCCCCATCTGCAAACCTCCGGTATATTGGGCTGCAACAAAGACCAACATAGCATGAGTTCAAATATTAAGCCTTACGCGTTTCAGACATTCAATTCTGTCCTTGATCACAGGCTGAATGGCAGCAGGTAAATGGTAGAGACTAGGCATTGCATCACCAGTTCTTTTATTGCCCACAGGTGGAGGGCTCACATGGTCACAAATTGCCTTCAGGGATAGGTAGTCGCTATAACACCAGAGTTTGTAATAAAGACTCACGCTGTCATCTCAAAATTGCTTAAAAATCAATATCGCCATTAGTGGGCTTCTCAAGCAATTAAGCTTCCGTTGCACACCAGTAAACGCCCAGCAGGATGGATGATAACCAGACTCCTCATGGAGGGCCCGCCGGGCCGCTGTGACTTCATGCAGTGGTGCAATCCCCCCGGCAGAGCCGCCGGGTATTAACTTAAAGTTCCACAATGCTCCAAGCTTTAGGATGCATCCCCATCTGCAAACCTCCGGTATATTGGGCTGCAACAAAGACCAACTTAGCATGAGTTCAAATATTAAGCCCTACGCGTTTCAGACATTCAATTATGTCCTTGATCACAGGCTGAGTGGCAGCAAGTAAATGGCAAAGACTAGGCATCGCATCACCAGCTCTTTTATTGCCCACAGGTGGAGGGCTCACATGATCACAAATTGCCTTCTGGGATGCGTAGTCTCTATAACACCAGAGTTTGTAATAAAGATTCACGCTGTCATCTCAAAATTGCTTAAAAATCAATATCGCCATTAGTGGGCTTCTCAAGCAATGAAGCCTCCGTTGCACATCAGTAAACGCCCAGCAGAATGGCCGATAACCAGAATCCTCATTGAGGGCCCGCCGGGCCGCTGTGACTCCATGCGGTGGGGCAATCCCCCCGGCAGAGCCGCCAGGTATTAACATACAGTTCCACAATGCTCCAAGCTTTAGGATGCACTCCCCATCTGCAAACCTCCGGCATATTGGGCTGCAACAAAGAAAAACATAGCATGATATTAAGCCTTACGCGTTTCAGACATTCAATTCTGTCCTTGATCACAGGCTGAGTGGCAGCAGGTAAATGGCAGAGACTAGGCATCGCATCACCAGTTCTTTTATTGCCCACAGGTGGAGGGCTCACATGATCACAAATTGCCTTCTGGGATACGTAGTCTCTATAACACCAGAGTTTGTAATAAAGACTCACGCTGTCATCTCGAAATTGCTTAAAAATCAATATCGCCATTAGTGGGCTTCTCAAGCAATGAAGCCGCCGTTGCACATCAGTAAACGCCCAGCAGAATGGCCGATAACCAGGCTCCTCATCAAGGGCCCGCCGGGCCGCTGTGACTCCATGCGGTGGTGCAATCCCCCCGGCAGAGCCGTCGGGTATTAACATACAGTTCCACAATGCTCCAAGCTTTAGGATGCACTCCACATCTGCAAACCTCCGGTATATTGGGCTACAACAAAGACCAACATAGCATGAGTTCAAATATTAAGCCTTACGCGTTTCAGACAGTCAATTCTGTCCTTGATCACAAGCTGAGTGGCAGCAAGTAAATGGCAGAGACTAGGCATCGCATCACCAGTTATTTTATTGCCCACAGGTGGAGGGCTGACATGATCACAAATTGCCTTCTGGGATACGTAGTCTCTATAACACCAGAGTTTGTAATAAAGACTCACGCTGTCATCTCGAAATTGCTTAAAAATCAATATCGCCATTAGTGGGCTTCTCAAGCAATGAAGCCGCCGTTGCAAATCAGTAAACGCCCAGCAGAATGGCCGATAACCAGGCTCCTCATCAAGGGCCCGCCGGGCCGCTGTGACTCCTTGCGCTGGTGCAATCCCCCCGGCAGAGCCGCCGGGTATTAACATACAGATCCACAATGCTCCAAGCTTTAGGATGCACTCCCCATCTGTAAACCTCTGGTATATTGGGCTGCAACAAAGACCAACATGGCATGAGTTCAAATATTAAGCTTTACGCATTTCAGACATTCAATTCTGTCCTTGATCACAGGCTGAGTGGCAGCAAGTAAATGGCAGAGACTAGGCATCGCATCACCAGCTCTTTTATTGCCCACAGGTGGAGGGCTCACATGATCACAAATTGCCTTCTGGGATACGTAGTCTCTATAACACTAGAGTTTGTAATAAAGACTCACACTGTCATCTCAAAATTGCTTAAAAATCAATATCGCCATTAGTGGGCTTCTCAAGCAATGAAGCCTCCGTTGCACATCAGTAAACGTCCAGCAGAATGGCCGATAACCAGGATCTTCATTGAGGGCCCTCCGGGCCGCAGTGACTCCATGCAGTGGTGCAATCCCCCTGGCAGAGCCGCCGGGTATTAACATACAGTTCCACAATGCTCCAAGCTTTAGGATGCACTCCCCATCTGCAAACCTCCGGTATATTGGGCTGCAACAAAGACCAACATAGCATGAGTTCAAATATTAAGCCTTACGCGTTTCAGACATTCAATTCTGTCCTTGATCACAGGCTGAGTGGCAGCAGGTAAATGGTAGAGACTAGGCATTGCATCACCAGTTCTTTTATTGCCCACAGGTGGAGGGCTCACATGGTCACAAATTGCCTTCTGGGATAGGTAGTCGCTATAACACCAGAGTTTGTAATAAAGACTCACGCTGTCATCTCAAAATTGCTTAAAAATCAATATCGCCATTAGTGGGCTTCTCAAGCAATTAAGCTTCCGTTGCACACCAGTAAACGCCCAGCAGGATGGATGATAACCAGACTCCTCATGGAGGGCCCGCCGGGCCGCTGTGACTTCATGCAGTGGTGCAATCCCCCCGGCAGAGCCGCCGGGTATTAACTTAAAGTTCCACAATGCTCCAAGCTTTAGGATGCATCCCCATCTGCAAACCTCCGGTATATTGGGCTGCAACAAAGACCAACTTAGCATGAGTTCAAATATTAAGCCCTACGCGTTTCAGACATTCAATTATGTCCTTGATCACAGGCTGAGTGGCAGCAAGTAAATGGCAAAGACTAGGCATCGCATCACCAGCTCTTTTATTGCCCACAGGTGGAGGGCTCACATGATCACAAATTGCCTTCTGGGATACGTAGTCTCTATAACACCAGAGTTTGTAATAAAGATTCACGCTGTCATCTCAAAATTGCTTAAAAATCAATATCGCCATTAGTGGGCTTCTCAAGCAATGAAGCCTCCGTTGCACATCAGTAAACGCCCAGCAGAATGGCCGATAACCAGAATCCTCATTGAGGGCCCGCCGGGCCGCTGTGACTCCATGCGGTGGGGCAATCCCCCCGGCAGAGCCGCCAGGTATTAACATACAGTTCCACAATGCTCCAAGCTTTAGGATGCACTCCCCATCTGCAAACCTCCGGCATATTGGGCTGCAACAAAGAAAAACATAGCATGATATTAAGCCTTACGCGTTTCAGACATTCAATTCTGTCCTTGATCACAGGCTGAGTGGCAGCAGGTAAATGGCAGAGACTAGGCATCGCATCACCAGTTCTTTTATTGCCCACAGGTGGAGGGCTCACATGATCACAAATTGCCTTCTGGGATACGTAGTCTCTATAACACCAGAGTTTGTAATAAAGACTCACGCTGTCATCTCGAAATTGCTTAAAAATCAATATCGCCATTAGTGGGCTTCTCAAGCAATGAAGCCGCCGTTGCACATCAGTAAACGCCCAGCAGAATGGCCGATAACCAGGCTCCTCATCAAGGGCCCGCCGGGCCGCTGTGACTCCATGCGGTGGTGCAATCCCCCCGGCAGAGCCGTCGGGTATTAACATACAGTTCCACAATGCTCCAAGCTTTAGGATGCACTCCCCATCTGTAAACCTCTGGTATATTGGGCTGCAAAAAAAACCAACATAGCATGAGTTCAAATATTAAGCTTTACGCATTTCAGACATTCAATTCTGTCCTTGATCACAGGCTGAGTGGCAGCAAGTAAATGGCAGAGACTAGGCATCGCATCACCAGCTCTTTTATTGCCCACAGGTGGAGGGCTCACATGATCACAAATTGCCTTCTGGGATACGTAGTCTCTATAACACCAGAGTTTGTAATAAAGACTCACGCTCTCATCTCAAAATTGCTTAAAAATCAATATCGCCATTAGTGGGTTTCTCAAGCAATGAAGCCTCCGTTGCACATCAGTAAACGCCCAGCAGAATGGCCGATAACCAGGCTCCTTACCGAGGGCCCGCCGGGCCGCTGTGACTCCATGCGGTGGTGCAATCCCCCCGGCAGAGCCGCCGGGTATTAACATACAGTTCCACAATGCTCCAAGCTTTAGGATGCACTCCCCATCTACAAACCTCCGGTATATTGGGCTACAACAAAGACCAACATAGCATGAGTTCAAATATTAAGCCTTACGCGTTTCAGACAGTCAATTCTGTCCTTGATCACTGGCTGAGTGGCAGCAAGTAAATGGCAGAGACTAGGCATCGCATCACCAGTTCGTTTATTGCCCACAGGTGGAGGGCTCACATGATCACAAATTGCCTTCTGGGATACGTAGTCTCTATAACACCAGAGTTTGTAATAAAGACTCACTCTGTCATCTCGAAATTGCTTAAAAATCAATATCGCCATTAGTGGGCTTCTCAAGCAATGAAGCGGCCGTTGCACATCAGTAAACGCCCAGCAGAATGGCCGATAACCAGGCTCCTCATCAAGGGCCCGCCGGGCCACTGTGACTCCATGCGGTGGTTCAATCCCCCCGACAGAGCCGCCGGGTATTAACATACAGTTCCACAATGCTCCAAGCTTTAGGATGCACTCCCCATCTGTAAGCCTCTGGTATATTGGGCTGCAACAAAGACCAACATGGCATGAGTTCAAATATTAAGCTTTACGCATTTTAGACATTCAATTCTGTCCCTGATCACAGGCTGAGTGGCAGCAAGGAAATGGCAAAGACTAGGCATCGCATCACCAGTTCTTTTATTGCCCACAGGTGGAGGGCTCACATGACCACAAATTGCCTTCTGGGATACGTAGTCTCTATAACACCAGAGTTTGTAATAAAGATTCACGCTGTCATCTCAAAATTGCTTAAAAATCAATATCGCCATTAGAGGCTTCTCAAGCAATGAAGCCTCCGTTGCACATCAGTAAACCCCCAGCAGAATGGCCGATAACCAGAATCCTCATTGAGGGTCCGCCGGGCCGCTGTGACTCCATGCGGTGGTGCAATCCCCCCGGCAGAGCCGCCGGGTATTAACATACAGTTCCACAATGCTACAAGCTTTAGGATGCACTCCCCATCTGCAAACCTCCGGTATATTGGGCTGCAACAAAGACCAACATAGCATGAGTTCAAATATTAAGCCTTACGCGTTTCAGACATTCAATTCTGTCCTTGATCACAGGCTGAGTGGCAGCAGGTAAATAGCAGAGACTAGGCATCGCATCACCAGTTCTTTTATTGCCCACAGGTGGAGGGCTCACATGATCACAAATTGCCTTCTGGGATACGTAGTCTCTATAACACCAGAGTTTGTAATAAAGACTCACTCTGTCATCTCGAAATTGCTTAAAAATCAATATCGCCATTAGTGGGCTTCTCAAGCAATGAAGCGGCCGTTGCACATCAGTAAACGCCCAGCAGAATGGCCGATAACCAGGCTCCCCATCAAGGGCCCGCCGGGCCGCTGTGACTCCATGCGGTGGTTCAATCCCCCCGACAGAGCCGCCGGGTATTAACATACAGTTCCACAATGCTCCAAGCTTTAGGATGCACTCCCCATCTGTAAGCCTCTGGTATATTGGGCTGCAACAAAGACCAACATGGCATGAGTTCAAATATTAAGCTTTACGCATTTTAGACATTCAATTCTGTCCCTGATCACAGGCTGAGTGGCAGCAAGGAAATGGCAAAGACTAGGCATCGCATCACCAGTTCTTTTATTGCCCACAGGTGGAGGGCTCACATGACCACAAATTGCCTTCTGGGATACGTAGTCTCTATAACACCAGAGTTTGTAATAAAGATTCACGCTGTCATCTCAAAATTGCTTAAAAATCAATATCGCCATTAACGGCTTCTCAAGCAATGAAGCCTCCGTTGCACATCAGTAAACGCCCAGCAGAATGGCCGATAACCAGAATCCTCATTGAGGGTCCGCCGGGCCGCTGTGACTCCATGCGGTGGTGCAATCCCCCCGGCAGAGCCGCCGGGTATTAACATACAGTTCCACAATGCTACAAGCTTTAGGATGCACTCCCCATCTGCAAACCTCCGGTATATTGGGCTGCAACAAAGACCAACATAGCATGAGTTCAAATATTAAGCTTTACGCATTTCAGACATTCAATTCTGTCCTTGATCACAGGCTGAGTGGCAGCAAGTAAATGGCAAAGACTAGGCATCGCATCACCAGTTCTTTTATTGCCCACAGGTGGAGGGCTCACATGATCACAAATTGCCTTCTGGGATACGTAGTCTCTATAACACCAGAGTTTGTAATAAAGATTCACGCTGTCATCTCAAAATTGCTTAAAAATCAATATCGCCATTAGTGGGCTTCTCAAGCAATGAAGCCTCCGTTGCACATCAGTAAACGCCCAGCAGAATGGCCGATAACCAGAATCCTTATTGAGGGCCCGCCGTGCCGCTGTGACTCCATGCGGTGGGGCAATCCCCCCGGTAGAGCCGCCAGGTATTAACATACAGTTCCACAATGCTCCAAGCTTTAGGATGCACTCCCCATCTGCAAACCTCCGGCATATTGGGCTGCAACAAAGAAAAACATAGCATGATATTAAGCCTTACGCGTTTCAGACATTCAATTCTGTCCTTGATCACAGGCTGAGTGGCAGCAGGTAAATGGCAGAGACTAGGCATCGCATCACCAGTTCTTTTATTGCCCACAGGTGGAGGGCTCACATGATCACAAATTGCCTTCTGGGATACGTAGTCTCTATAACACCAGAGTTTGTAATAAAGACTCACGCTGTCATCTCGAAATTGCTTAAAAATCAATATCGCCATTAGTGGGCTTCTCAAGCAATGAAGCCGCCGTTGCACATCAGTAAACGCCCAGCAGAATGGCCGATAACCAGGCTCCTCATCAAGGGCCCGCCGGGCCTCTGTGACTCCATGCGGTGGTGCAATCCCCCCGGCAGAGCCGTCGGGTATTAACATACAGTTCCACAATGCTCCAAGCTTTAGGATGCACTCCCCATCTGTAAACCTCTGGTATATTGGGCTGCAAAAAAAACCAACATAGCATGAGTTCAAATATTAAGCTTTACGCATTTCAGACATTCAATTCTGTCCTTGATCACAGGCTGAGTGGCAGCAAGTAAATGGCAGAGACTAGGCATCGCATCACCAGCTCTTTTATTGCCCACAGGTGGAGGGCTCACATGATCACAAATTGCCTTCTGGGATGCGTAGTCTCTATAACACCAGAGTTTGTAATAAAGACTCACACTGTCATCTCAAAATTGCTTAAAAATCAATATCGCCATTAGTGGGCTTCTTAAGCAATGAAGCCTCCGTTGCACATCAGTAAACGTCCAGCAGAATGGCCGATAACCAGGATCCTCATTGAGGGCCCGCCGGGCCGCTGTGACTCCATGCGGTGGTGCAATCCCCCCGGCAGAGCCGCCGGGTATTAACAAACAGTTCCACAATGCTCCAAGCTTTAGGATGCACTTCCCATCTGCAAACCTCCGGTATATTGGGCTGCAACAAAGACCAACATAGCATGAGTTCAAATATTAAGCCTTACGCGTTTCAGACATTCAATTCTGTCCTTGATCACAGGCTGAGTGGCAGCAGGTAAATGGCAGAGACTAGGCATCACATCACCAGTTCTTTTATTGCCCACAGGTGGAGGGCTCACATGATCACAAATTGCCTTCTGGCATACGTAGTCTCTATAACACCAGAGTTTGTAATAAAGACTCACTCTGTCATCTCAAAATTGCTTAAAAATCAATATCGCCATTAGTGGGCTTCTCAAGCAATTAAGCCTCCGTTGCACATCAGTAAACGCCCAGCAGAATGGCGGATAACCAGGATCCTCATTGAGGGCCCGCCGGGCCGCTGTAACTCCATGCGGTGGTGCAATCCGCCCGGCAGAGCAGCCGGGTATTAACATACAGTTCCACAATGCTCCAAGCTTTAGGATGCACTCCCCATCTACAAACCTCTGGTATATTGGGCTACAACAAAGACCAACATAGCATAAGTTCAAATATTAAGCCTTACGCGTTTCAGACAGTCAATTCTGCCCTTGATCACAGGCTGAGTGGCAGCAAGTAAATGGCAGAGACTAGGTATCGCATCACCAGTTCTTTTATTGCCCACAGGTGGAGGGCTCACATGATCACAAATTGCCTTCTGGGATACGTAGTCTCTATAACACCAGAGTTTGTAATAAAGACTCACGCTCTCATCTCAAAATTGCTTAAAAATCAATATCGCCATTAGTGGGTTTCTCAAGCAATGAAGCCTCCGTTGCACATCAATAAACGCCCAGCAGAATGGCCGATAACCAGGCTCCTTATCGAGGGCCCGCCGGGCCGCTGTGACTCCATGCGGTGGTGCAATCCCCCCGGCAGAGCCGCCGGGTATTAACATACAGTTCCACAATGCTCCAAGCTGTAGGATGCACTCCCCATCTACAAACCTCCGGTATATTGGGCTACAACAAAGACCAACATAGCATGAGTTCAAATATTAAGCCTTACGCGTTTCAGACAGTCAATTCTGTCCTTGATCACAGGCTGAGTGGCAGCAAGTAAATGGCAGAGACTAGGCATCGCATCACCAGTTCGTTTATTGCCCACAGGTGGAGGGCTCACATGATCACAAATTGCCTTCTGGGATACGTAGTCTCTATAACACCAGAGTTTATAATAAAGACTCACTCTGTCATCTCGAAATTGCTTAAAAATCAATATCGCCATTAGTGGGCTTCTCAAGCAATGAAGCGGCCGTTGCACATCAGTAAACGCCCAGCAGAATGGCCGATAACCAGGCTCCTCATCAAGGGCCCGCCGGGCCGCTGTGACTCCATGCGGTGGTTTAATCCCCCCGACAGAGCCGCCGGGTATTAACATACAGTTCCACAATGCTCCAAGCTTTAGGATGCACTCCCCATCTGTAAGCCTCTGGTATATTGGGCTGCAACAAAGACCAACATGGCATGAGTTCAAATATTAAGCTTTACGCATTTTAGACATTCAATTCTGTCCCTGATCACAGGCTGAGTGGCTAGGCATCGCATCACCAGTTCTTTTATTGCCCACAGGTGGAGGGCTCACATGACCACAAATTGCCTTCTGGGATACGTAGTCTCTATAACACCAGAGTTTGTAATAATGATTCACGCTGTCATCTCAAAATTGCTTAAAAATCAATATCGCCATTAGAGGCTTCTCAAGCAATGAAGCCTCCGTTGCACATCAGTAAACGCCCAGCAGAATGGCCGATAACCAGAATGCTCATTGAGGGTCCGCCGGGCCGCTGTGACTCCATGCGGTGGTGCAATCCCCCCGGCAGAGCCGCCGGGTATTAACATACAGTTCCACATTGCTACAAGCTTTAGGATGCACTCCCCATCTGCAAACCTCCGGTATATTGGGCTGCAACAAAGACCAAAATAGCATGAGTTCAAATATTAAGCCTTACGCATTTCAGACATTCAATTCTGTCCTTGATCACAGGCTGAGTGGCAGCAGGAAAATAGCAGAGACTAGGCATCGCATCACCAGTTCTTTTATTGCCCACAGGTGGAGGGCTCACATGATCACAAATTGCCTTCTGGGATACGTAGTCTCTATAACACCAGAGTTTGTAATAAAGACTCACTCTGTCATCTCGAAATTGCTTAAAAATCAATATCGCCATTAGTGGGCTTCTCAAGCAATGAAGCGGCCGTTGCACATCAGTAAACGCCCAGCAGAATGGCCGATAACCAGGCTCCTCATCAAGGGCCCGCCGGGCCGCTGTGACTCCATGCGGTGGTTCAATCCCCCCGACAGAGCCGCCGGGTATTAACATACAGTTCCACAATGCTCCAAGCTTTAGGATGCACTCCCCATCTGTAAGCCTCTGGTATATTGGGCTGCAACAAAGACCAACATGGCATGAGTTCAAATATTAAGCTTTACGCATTTTAGACATTCAATTCTGTCCCTGATCACAGGCTGAGTGGCAGCAAGGAAAGGGCAAAGACTAGGCATCGCTTCACCAGTTCTTTTATTGCCCACAGGTGGAGGGCTCACATGACCACAAATTGCCTTCTGGGATACGTAGTCTCTATAACACCAGAGTTTGTAATAAAGATTCACGCTGTCATCTCAAAATTGCTTAAAAATCAATATCGCCATTAAAGGCTTCTCAAGCAATGAAGCCTCCGTTGCACATCAGTAAACGCCCAGCAGAATGGCCGATAACCAGAATCCTCATTGAGGGTCCGCCGGGCCGCTGTGACTCCATGCGGTGGTGCAATCCCCCCGGCAGAGCCGCCGGGTATTAACATACAGTTCCACAATGCTACAAGCTTTAGGATGCACTCCCCATCTGCAAACCTCCGGTATATTGGGCTGCAACAAAGACCAACATAGCATGAGTTCAAATATTAAGCCATACGCGTTTCAGACATTCAATTCTGTCCTTGATCACAGGCTGAGTGGCAGCAGGTAAATAGCAGAGACTAGGCATCGCATCACCAGTTCTTTTATTGCCCACAGGTGGAGGGCTCACATGATCACAAATTGCCTTCTGGGATACGTAGTCTCTATAACACCAGAGAATGTAATAAAGACTCACGCTGTCATCTCAAAATTGCTTAAAAATCAATATCGCCATTAGTGGGCTTCACAAGCAACGAAGCCTCCGTTGCACATCAGTAAACGCCCAGCAGAATGGCCGATAACCAGAATCCTCATTGAGGGCCCGCCGGGCCGCTGTGACTCCATGCGGTGGTGCAATCACCCCGGCAGAGCCGCCGGGTATTAACATACAGTTCCACAATGCTCCAAGCTTTAGGATGCACTCCCCATCTGCAAACCTCCGGTGTATTGGGCTGCAACAAAGACCAACATAGCATGAGTTCAAATATTAAGCCTTACGCGTTTCAGACATTCAATTCTGTCCTTGATCACAGGCTGAGTGGCAGCAGGTAAATGGCAGAGACTAGGCATCGCATCACCAGTTCTTTTATTGCCCACAGGTGGAGGGCTCACATGATCACAAATTGCCTTCTGGGATACGTAGTCTCTATAACACCAGAGTTTGTAATAAAGACTCACGCTGTCATCTCAAAATTGCTTAAAAATCAATATCGCCGTTAGTGGGCTTCTCAAGCAATGAAGCCTCCTTTGCACATCAGTAAACGCCCAGCAGAATGGATGATAACCAGGCTCCTCATCGAGGGCCCGCCGGGCCGCTGTGACTCCATGCTGTGGTGCAATCCCCCCCGGCAGAGCCGCCGGGTATTAACTTACAGTTCCACAATGCTCCAAGCTTTAGGATGCACACCCCATCTGCAAACCTCCGGTATATTGGGCTGCAACAAAGACCAACATAGCATGAGTTCAAATATTAGGCCTTACGCGTTTCAGACATTCAATTCTGTCCTTGATCACAGGCTGAGTTATGTTATGTTATGTTATTAATTTTTTTATATAGCGCACGGATGCCGCAGCTAAGAGGCGTCCCGGCGCTTGGAGATCTGAATAACACAACACGAATGAGAAGGCATAGGCAAGTAAACAGACTAAATTGTGGAGAAGAGGAAGGTCTTCAAGGTCTTCCTAAAAAGAAACAGGTCTGGGATTGAACGGAGTGGAGCTGGAAGAGAGTTCCAAAGGGCAGCCGCCAGCACAGAGAACGAGCGACCACCCATTCTAGCCCGTTTAAAGCGGGGCACTGTGGCGAGGTTCAATCCAGCAGAGCGAAGAGCTCTGGCAGGAACATAGTGCAGAATAGTCTGTAAAAGAATCGGGGGAGAGGCTAGTTTAAGAATTTTAAAAGTTAAGCAGAGGGCTTTAAACTTAACTCTTTGCTCAATCGGAAGCCAATGAAGATTCCGGATAGTTTGGCGAGCTGAGACAAATTTCGGGAGGCCGACAAGCATCCTAGCGGCCGCATTCTGAACCCTCTGAAGACGGGACAGTTCGGCCTGATTTAAGCCCAAAAACAGAGAATTGACATAGTCCAGTCTGGTAAGAACCAGAGCCTGGACCATAATCTGTCTTGTCTCAGCATCAAAAAATTTAAAAATGGGTCTCAGACAATGCAAAGTACCAAAACATACGCCAGCAACGCGTTTGGTATGGGAGATAAATGAAAGCTTGTCGTCAAACCACACCCCAAGGTTTCTGACTTCACTCACAGGGGTAGGGACAGGGCCCAGATCAGTAGGCCACCATTGATCTCCCCATAAACCACTTTCCTTACCGAAGATAATGACCTCGGTCTTAGAGGCATTTAACTGAAGCCGGTTGTTCGCCATCCAGCCAGAGACAGCTTTTAACGCTGACTGGAAGGTGGAGGCGTCCATGCTGGAGTCGCCGTTTAGTGCCACCGCCAGCTGCGTGTCATCGGCGTATGACACTAAGGAAAGACCAAAACTGTGGGCTACCTCCGCCAGAGGCTGAACATATAAATTAAATAAAGTGGGGCTGAGAGCCGAACCTTGGGGAACACCCTGAAGAATAGAACGTGGCAGCAAGTAAATGGCAGAGACTAGGCATCGCATCACCAGTTCTTTTATTGCCCGCAGGTGGAGGGCTCACATGATCACAAATTGCCTTCTGGGATACGTAGTCTCTATAACACCAGAGTTTGTAATAAAGACTCACGCTGTCATCTCAAAATTGCTTAAAAATCAATATCACTATTAGTGGGCTTCTCAAGCAATGAAGCCTCCGTTGCACATCAATAAATGCCCAGCAGAATGGCCGATAACCAGGATCCTCAATGAGGGCCCGCCGGGCCGCTGTGGCTCCATGCGGTGGTGCAATCCCCCCGGCAGAGCAGCCGGGTATTAACATACAGTTCCACAATGCTCCAAGCTTTAGGATGCACTCCCCATCTGCAAACCTCCGGTATATTGGGCTGCAACAAAGACCAACATAGCATGAGTTCAAATATTAAGCCTTACGCGTTTCAGACATTCAATTCTGTCCTTGATCACAGGCTGAGTGGCAGCAAGTAAATGGCAGAGACTAGGCATCGCATCACCAGTTCTTTTCTTGCCCACAAGTGGAGGGCTCACATGATCACAAATTGCCTTCTGGGATACGTAGTCTCTATAACACCAGAGTTTGTAATAAAGACTCAGGCTATCATCTCAAAATTGCATAAAAATCAATATCACTATTACTGGGCTTCTCAAGCAATGAAGCCTCCGTTGCACATCAGTAAACGCCCAGCAGAATCGCCGATAAGCAGGATCCTCATTGAGGGCCCGCCGGGCCACTGTGACTCCATGCGGTGGTGCAATCCCCCGGCAGAGCAGCCGGGTATTAACATACAGTTCCACAATGCTTCAAGCTTTAGGATGCACTCCCCATCTGCAAACCTCCGGTATCTTGGGCTGCAACAAGGACCAACATAGCATGAGTTCAAATATTAAGCCTTACGTGTTTCAGACATTCAATTCTATCCTTGATCCCAGGCTGAGTGGCATTAGGTAAATGGCAGAGACTAGGCATCACATCACCAGTTCTTTTATTGCCCACAGGTGGAGGGCTCACATGATCACAAATTGCCTTCTGGGATACGTAGTCTCTATAACACCAGAGTTTGTAATAAAGACTCACGCTGTCATCTCAAAATTGCTTAAAAATCAATATCACCATTAGTGGGCTTCTCAAGCAATGAAGCCTCCGTTGCACATCAGTAAACGCCCAGCAGAATGGCCGATAATCAGGCTCCTTATCGAGGGCCCGCCGGGCCGCTGTGACTCCATGCGGTGGTGCAATCTCCCCGGCAGAGCCGCCGGGTATTAACATACAGTTCCACAATGCTCCAAGCTTTAGGATGCACTCCCCATCTACAAACCTCCGGTATATTGGGCTACAACAAAGACCAACATAGCATGAGTTCAAATATTAAGCCTTACGCGTTTCAGACAGTCAATTCTGTCCTTGATCACAGGCTGAGTGGGAGCAAGTAAATGGCAGAGACTAGGCATCGCATCACCAGTTCTTTTATTGCCCACAGGTGGAGGGCTCACATGATCACAAATTGCATTCTGGGATACGGAGTCTCTATAACACCAGAGTTTGTAATAAAGACTCACTCTGTCATCTCGAAATTGCTTAAAAATCAATATCGGCATTAGTGGGCTTCTCAAGCAATGAAGCCGCCGTTGCACATCAGCAAACGCCCAGCAGAATGGCCGATAACCAGGATCCTCATTGAGGGCCCGCCGGGCCGCTGTGACTCCATGCGGTGGTGCAATCCCCCCGGCAGAGCAGCCGGGTATTATCATACAGTTCCACAATGCTCCAAGCTTTAGGATGCACTCACCATCTGCAAACCTCCGGTATATTGGGCTGCAACAAGGACCAACATAGCATGAGTTCAAATATTAAGCCTTACGTGTTTCAGACATTCAATTCTATCCTTGATCCCAGGCTGAGTGGCAGCAGGTAAATGGCAGAGACTAGGCATCGCATCACCAGTTCCATTATTGCCCACAGGTGGAGGGCTCACATGATAACAAATTGCCTTCTGGGATACGTAGTCTCTATAACACCAGAGTTTGTAATAAAGACTCACGCTCTCATCTCAAAATTGCTTAAAAATCAATATCGCCATTAGTGGGTTTCTCAAGCAATGAAGCCTCCGTTGCACATCAGTAAACGCCCAGCAGAATGGCCGATAACCAGGCTACTTTTCGAGGGCCCGCCGGGCCGCTGTGACTCCATGCGGTGGTGCAATCCCCCCGGCAGAGCCGCCGGGTATTAACATACAGTTCCACAATGCTCCAAGCTTTAGGATGCACTCCCCATCTACAAACCTCCGGTATATTGGGCTACAACAAAGACCAACATAGCATGAGTTCAAATATTAAGCCTTACGCGTTTCAGACAGTCAATTCTGTCCTTGATCACAGGCTGAGTGGCAGCAAGTAAATGGCAGAGACTAGGCATCGCATCACCAGTTCTTTTATTGCCCACAGGTGGAGGGCTCACATGATCACAAATTGCATTCTGGGATACGTAGTCTCTATAACACCAGAGTTTGTAATAAAGACTCACTCTGTCATCTCGAAAATGCTTAAAAATCAATATCGCCATTAGTGGGCTTCTCAAGCAATGAAGCCGCCGTTGCACATCAGTAAACGCCCAGCAGAATGGCCGATAACCAGAATCCTCATTGAGGGCCCGCCGGGCCGCTGTGACTCCATGCGGTGGTGCAATTCCCCCGGCAGAGCCGCCGGGTATTAACATACAGTTCCACAATGCTACAAGCTTTAGGATGCACTCCCCATCTGCAAACCTCCGGTATATTGGGCTGCAACAAAGACCAACATAGCATGAGTTCAAATATTAAGCATTACGCGTTTCAGACATTCAATTCTGTCCTTGATCACAGGCTGAGTGGCAGCAGGTAAATGGCAGAGACTAGGCATCGCATCACCAGTTCTTTTATTGCCCACAGGTGGAGGGCTCACATGATCACAAATTGCCTCCTGGGATACGTAGTCTCTATAACACCAGAGTTTGTAATACAGACTCACGCTGTCATCTCAAAATTGCTTAAAAATCAATATCGCCATTAGTGGGCTTCTCAAGCAATGAAGCCTCCGTTGCACATCAGTAAACGCCCAGCAGAATGGCCGATAACCAGAATCCTCATTGAGGGCCCGCTGGGCCGCTGTGACTCCATGCGGTGGTGCAATCACCCCGGCAGAGCCGCCAGGTATTAACATACAGTTCCACAATGCTCCAAGCTTTAGGATGCACTCCCCATCTGCAAACCTCCGGTGTATTGGGCTGCAACAAAGACCAACATAGCATGAGTTCAAATATTAAGCCTTACGTGTTTTAGACATTCAATTCTGTCCTTGATCACAGGCTGAGTGGCAGCAGGTAAATGGCAGAGACTAGGCATCGCATCACCAGTTCTTTTATTGCCCACAGGTGGAGGGCTCACATGATCACAAATTGCATTCTGGGATACGTAGTCTCTATAACACCAGAGTTTGTAATAAAGACTCACGCTGTCATCTCAAAATTGCTTAAAAATCAATATCGCCGTTAGTGGGCTTCTCAAGCAATGAAGCCTCCGTTGCACATCAGTAAACGCCCAGCAGAATGGATGATAACCAGGCTCCTCATCGAGGGCCCGCCGGGCCGCTGTGACTCCATGCGGTGGTGCAATCCCCCCCGGCAGAGCCGCCGAGTATTAACTTACAGTTCCACAATGCTCGAAGCTTTAGGATGCACACCCCATCTGCAAACTTTCGGTATATTGGGCTGCAACAAAGACCAACATAGCATGAGTTCAAATATTAAGCCTTACGCGTTTCAGACATTCAATTCTGTCCTTGATCACAGGCTGAGTGGCAGCAAGTAAATGGCAGAGACTAGGCATCGCATCACCAGTTCTTTTATTGCCCACAGGTGGAGGGCTCACATGATCACAAATTGCCTTCTGGGATACGTAGTCTCAATAACACCAGAGTTTGTAATAAAGACTCACGCTATCATCTCAAAATTGCTTAAAAATCAATATCACTATTAGTGGGCTTCTCAAGCAATGAAGCCTCCGTTGCACATCAGTAAACGCCCAGCAGAATGGCCGATAACCAGGATCCTCATTGAGGGCCCGCCGGGCCACTGTGACTCCATGCGGTGGTGCAATCCCCCCGGCAGAGCAGCCGGGTATTAACATACAGTTCCACAATGCTCCAAGCTTTAGGATGCACTCCCCATCTGCAAACCTCCGGTATATTGGGCAGCAACAAGGACCAACATAGCATGAGTTCAAATATTAAGCCTTACGTGTTTCAGACATTCAATTCTATCCTTGATCCCAGGCTGAGTGGCAGCAGGTAAATGGCAGAGACTAGGCATCGCATCACCAGTTCTTTTATTGCCCACAGGTGGAGGGCTCACATGATCACAAATTGCCTTCTGGGATACATAGTCTCTATAACACGTGAGTTTGTAATAAAGACTCACGCTGTCATCTCAAAATTGCTTAAAAATCAATATCGCCATTAGTGAGCTTCTCAAGCAATGAAGCCTCCGTTGCACATCAGTAAACGTCCAGCAGAATGGACGATAACCAGGCTCCTCATCGAGGGCCTGCCGGGCCGCTGTGACTCCATGCGGTGGTGCAATCCCCCCGGCAGAGCCGCCGGGTATTAACATACAGTTCCACAATGCTCCAAGATTTAGGATGCACTCCCCATCTGCAAACCTCCGGTATATTGGGCTGCAACAAAGATCAACATAGCATGAGTTCAAATATTAAGCCTTACGCGTTTCAGACATTCAATTCTGTCCTTGATCACAGGCTGAGTTTCAGCAAGTAAATGGCAGAGACTAGGCATCGCATCACCAGTTCTTTTATTGCCCACAGGTGGAGGGCTCACATGATCACAAATTGCCTTCTGGGATACGTAGTCTCTATAACACCAGAGTTTGTAATAAAGACTCACGCTCTCATCTCAAAATTGCTTAAAAATCTATATCGCCATTAGTGGGTTTCTCAAGAAATGAAGCCTCCGTTGTACATCAGTAAACGCCCAGCAGAATGGCCGATAACCAGGCTCCTTATCGAGGGCCCGCCGGGCCGCTGTGACTCCATGCGGTGGTGAAATCCCCCCGGCAGAGCCGCCGGGTATTAACATACAGTTGCACAATGCTCCAAGCTTTAGGATGCACTCCCCATCTACAAACCTCCGGTATATTGGGCTACAACAAAGACCAACATAGCATGAGTTCAAATATTAAGCCTTACGCATTTCAGACAGTCAATTCTGTCCTTGATCACAGGCTGAGTGGCAGCAAGTAAATGGCAGAGACTAGGCATCGCATCACCAGTTCTTTTATTGCCCACAGGTGGAGGGCTCACATGATAACAAATTGCATTCTGGGATACGTAGTCTCTATAACACCAGAGTTTGCAATAAGGACTCACTCTGTCATCTCGAAATTGCTTAAAAATCAATATCGCCATTAGTGGGCTTCTCAAGCAATGAAGCCGCCGTTGCACATCAGTAAACGCCCAGCAGAATGGCCGATAACCAGAATCCTCATTGAGGGCCCGCCGGGCCGCTGTGACTCCATGCGGTGGTGCAATCACCCCGGCAGAGCCGCCGGGTATTAACATACAGTTCCACAATGCTCCAAGCTTTAGGATGCACTCCACATCTGCAAACCTCCGGTGTATTGGGCTGCAACAAAGACCAACATAGCATGAGTTCAAATATTAAGCCTTACGTGTTTCAGACATTCAATTCTGTCCTTGATCACAGGCTGAGTGGCAGCAGGTAAATGGCAGAGACTAGGCATCGCATCACCAGTTGTTTTATTGCCCACAGGTGGAGGGCTCACATGATCACAAATTGCCTTCTGGGATACGTAGTCTCTATAACACCAGAGTTTGTAATAAAGACTCACGCTGTCATCTCGAAATTGCTTAAAAATCAATATCGCCATTAGTGGGCTTCTCAAGCAATGAAGCCGCCGTTGCAAATCAGTAAACGCCCAGCAGAATGGCCGATAACCAGGCTCCTCATCAAGGGCCCGCCGGGCCGCTGTGACTCCTTGCGCTGGTGCAATCCCCCCGGCAGAGCCGCCGGGTATTAACATACAGATCCACAATGCTCCAAGCTTTAGGATGCACTCCCCATCTGTAAACCTCTGGTATATTGGGCTGCAACAAAGACCAACATGGCATGAGTTCAAATATTAAGCTTTACGCATTTCAGACATTCAATTCTGTCCTTGATCACAGGCTGAGTGGCAGCAAGTAAATGGCAGAGACTAGGCATCGCATCACCAGCTCTTTTATTGCCCACAGGTGGAGGGCTCACATGATCACAAATTGCCTTCTGGGATACGTAGTCTCTATAACACTAGAGTTTGTAATAAAGACTCACACTGTCATCTCAAAATTGCTTAAAAATCAATATCGCCATTAGTGGGCTTCTCAAGCAATGAAGCCTCCGTTGCACATCAGTAAACGTCCAGCAGAATGGCCGATAACCAGGATCTTCATTGAGGGCCCTCCGGGCCGCAGTGACTCCATGCAGTGGTGCAATCCCCCTGGCAGAGCCGCCGGGTATTAACATACAGTTCCACAATGCTCCAAGCTTTAGGATGCACTCCCCATCTGCAAACCTCCGGTATATTGGGCTGCAACAAAGACCAACATAGCATGAGTTCAAATATTAAGCCTTACGCGTTTCAGACATTCAATTCTGTCCTTGATCACAGGCTGAGTGGCAGCAGGTAAATGGTAGAGACTAGGCATTGCATCACCAGTTCTTTTATTGCCCACAGGTGGAGGGCTCACATGGTCACAAATTGCCTTCTGGGATAGGTAGTCGCTATAACACCAGAGTTTGTAATAAAGACTCACGCTGTCATCTCAAAATTGCTTAAAAATCAATATCGCCATTAGTGGGCTTCTCAAGCAATTAAGCTTCCGTTGCACACCAGTAAACGCCCAGCAGGATGGATGATAACCAGACTCCTCATGGAGGGCCCGCCGGGCCGCTGTGACTTCATGCAGTGGTGCAATCCCCCCGGCAGAGCCGCCGGGTATTAACTTAAAGTTCCACAATGCTCCAAGCTTTAGGATGCATCCCCATCTGCAAACCTCCGGTATATTGGGCTGCAACAAAGACCAACTTAGCATGAGTTCAAATATTAAGCCCTACGCGTTTCAGACATTCAATTATGTCCTTGATCACAGGCTGAGTGGCAGCAAGTAAATGGCAAAGACTAGGCATCGCATCACCAGCTCTTTTATTGCCCACAGGTGGAGGGCTCACATGATCACAAATTGCCTTCTGGGATACGTAGTCTCTATAACACCAGAGTTTGTAATAAAGATTCACGCTGTCATCTCAAAATTGCTTAAAAATCAATATCGCCATTAGTGGGCTTCTCAAGCAATGAAGCCTCCGTTGCACATCAGTAAACGCCCAGCAGAATGGCCGATAACCAGAATCCTCATTGAGGGCCCGCCGGGCCGCTGTGACTCCATGCGGTGGGGCAATCCCCCCGGCAGAGCCGCCAGGTATTAACATACAGTTCCACAATGCTCCAAGCTTTAGGATGCACTCCCCATCTGCAAACCTCCGGCATATTGGGCTGCAACAAAGAAAAACATAGCATGATATTAAGCCTTACGCGTTTCAGACATTCAATTCTGTCCTTGATCACAGGCTGAGTGGCAGCAGGTAAATGGCAGAGACTAGGCATCGCATCACCAGTTCTTTTATTGCCCACAGGTGGAGGGCTCACATGATCACAAATTGCCTTCTGGGATACGTAGTCTCTATAACACCAGAGTTTGTAATAAAGACTCACGCTGTCATCTCGAAATTGCTTAAAAATCAATATCGCCATTAGTGGGCTTCTCAAGCAATGAAGCCGCCGTTGCACATCAGTAAACGCCCAGCAGAATGGCCGATAACCAGGCTCCTCATCAAGGGCCCGCCGGGCCGCTGTGACTCCATGCGGTGGTGCAATCCCCCCGGCAGAGCCGTCGGGTATTAACATACAGTTCCACAATGCTCCAAGCTTTAGGATGCACTCCCCATCTGTAAACCTCCGGTATATTGGGCTGCAAAAAAAACCAACATAGCATGAGTTCAAATATTAAGCTTTACGCATTTCAGACATTCAATTCTGTCCTTGATCACAGGCTGAGTGGCAGCAAGTAAATGGCAGAGACTAGGCATCGCATCACCAGCTCTTTTATTGCCCACAGGTGGAGGGCTCACATGATCACAAATTGCCTTCTGGGATACGTAGTCTCTATAACACCAGAGTTTGTAATAAAGACTCACGCTCTCATCTCAAAATTGCTTAAAAATCAATATCGCCATTAGTGGGTTTCTCAAGCAATGAAGCCTCCGTTGCACATCAGTAAACGCCCAGCAGAATGGCCGATAACCAGGCTCCTTACCGAGGGCCCGCCGGGCCGCTGTGACTCCATGCGGTGGTGCAATCCCCCCGGCAGAGCCGCCGGGTATTAACATACAGTTCCACAATGCTCCAAGCTTTAGGATGCACTCCCCATCTACAAACCTCCGGTATATTGGGCTACAACAAAGACCAACATAGCATGAGTTCAAATATTAAGCCTTACGCGTTTCAGACAGTCAATTCTGTCCTTGATCACTGGCTGAGTGGCAGCAAGTAAATGGCAGAGACTAGGCATCGCATCACCAGTTCGTTTATTGCCCACAGGTGGAGGGCTCACATGATCACAAATTGCCTTCTGGGATACGTAGTCTCTATAACACCAGAGTTTGTAATAAAGACTCACTCTGTCATCTCGAAATTGCTTAAAAATCAATATCGCCATTAGTGGGCTTCTCAAGCAATGAAGCGGCCGTTGCACATCAGTAAACGCCCAGCAGAATGGCCGATAACCAGGCTCCTCATCAAGGGCCCGCCGGGCCACTGTGACTCCATGCGGTGGTTCAATCCCCCCGACAGAGCCGCCGGGTATTAACATACAGTTCCACAATGCTCCAAGCTTTAGGATGCACTCCCCATCTGTAAGCCTCTGGTATATTGGGCTGCAACAAAGACCAACATGGCATGAGTTCAAATATTAAGCTTTACGCATTTTAGACATTCAATTCTGTCCCTGATCACAGGCTGAGTGGCAGCAAGGAAATGGCAAAGACTAGGCATCGCATCACCAGTTCTTTTATTGCCCACAGGTGGAGGGCTCACATGACCACAAATTGCCTTCTGGGATACGTAGTCTCTATAACACCAGAGTTTGTAATAAAGATTCACGCTGTCATCTCAAAATTGCTTAAAAATCAATATCGCCATTAGAGGCTTCTCAAGCAATGAAGCCTCCGTTGCACATCAGTAAACCCCCAGCAGAATGGCCGATAACCAGAATCCTCATTGAGGGTCCGCCGGGCCGCTGTGACTCCATGCGGTGGTGCAATCCCCCCGGCAGAGCCGCCGGGTATTAACATACAGTTCCACAATGCTACAAGCTTTAGGATGCACTCCCCATCTGCAAACCTCCGGTATATTGGGCTGCAACAAAGACCAACATAGCATGAGTTCAAATATTAAGCCTTACGCGTTTCAGACATTCAATTCTGTCCTTGATCACAGGCTGAGTGGCAGCAGGTAAATAGCAGAGACTAGGCATCGCATCACCAGTTCTTTTATTGCCCACAGGTGGAGGGCTCACATGATCACAAATTGCCTTCTGGGATACGTAGTCTCTATAACACCAGAGTTTGTAATAAAGACTCACTCTGTCATCTCGAAATTGCTTAAAAATCAATATCGCCATTAGTGGGCTTCTCAAGCAATGAAGCGGCCGTTGCACATCAGTAAACGCCCAGCAGAATGGCCGATAACCAGGCTCCCCATCAAGGGCCCGCCGGGCCGCTGTGACTCCATGCGGTGGTTCAATCCCCCCGACAGAGCCGCCGGGTATTAACATACAGTTCCACAATGCTCCAAGCTTTAGGATGCACTCCCCATCTGTAAGCCTCTGGTATATTGGGCTGCAACAAAGACCAACATGGCATGAGTTCAAATATTAAGCTTTACGCATTTTAGACATTCAATTCTGTCCCTGATCACAGGCTGAGTGGCAGCAAGGAAATGGCAAAGACTAGGCATCGCATCACCAGTTCTTTTATTGCCCACAGGTGGAGGGCTCACATGACCACAAATTGCCTTCTGGGATACGTAGTCTCTATAACACCAGAGTTTGTAATAAAGATTCACGCTGTCATCTCAAAATTGCTTAAAAATCAATATCGCCATTAACGGCTTCTCAAGCAATGAAGCCTCCGTTGCACATCAGTAAACGCCCAGCAGAATGGCCGATAACCAGAATCCTCATTGAGGGTCCGCCGGGCCGCTGTGACTCCATGCGGTGGTGCAATCCCCCCGGCAGAGCCGCCGGGTATTAACATACAGTTCCACAATGCTACAAGCTTTAGGATGCACTCCCCATCTGCAAACCTCCGGTATATTGGGCTGCAACAAAGACCAACATAGCATGAGTTCAAATATTAAGCTTTACGCATTTCAGACATTCAATTCTGTCCTTGATCACAGGCTGAGTGGCAGCAAGTAAATGGCAAAGACTAGGCATCGCATCACCAGTTCTTTTATTGCCCACAGGTGGAGGGCTCACATGATCACAAATTGCCTTCTGGGATACGTAGTCTCTATAACACCAGAGTTTGTAATAAAGATTCACGCTGTCATCTCAAAATTGCTTAAAAATCAATATCGCCATTAGTGGGCTTCTCAAGCAATGAAGCCTCCGTTGCACATCAGTAAACGCCCAGCAGAATGGCCGATAACCAGAATCCTTATTGAGGGCCCGCCGTGCCGCTGTGACTCCATGCGGTGGGGCAATCCCCCCGGTAGAGCCGCCAGGTATTAACATACAGTTCCACAATGCTCCAAGCTTTAGGATGCACTCCCCATCTGCAAACCTCCGGCATATTGGGCTGCAACAAAGAAAAACATAGCATGATATTAAGCCTTACGCGTTTCAGACATTCAATTCTGTCCTTGATCACAGGCTGAGTGGCAGCAGGTAAATGGCAGAGACTAGGCATCGCATCACCAGTTCTTTTATTGCCCACAGGTGGAGGGCTCACATGATCACAAATTGCCTTCTGGGATACGTAGTCTCTATAACACCAGAGTTTGTAATAAAGACTCACGCTGTCATCTCGAAATTGCTTAAAAATCAATATCGCCATTAGTGGGCTTCTCAAGCAATGAAGCCGCCGTTGCACATCAGTAAACGCCCAGCAGAATGGCCGATAACCAGGCTCCTCATCAAGGGCCCGCCGGGCCTCTGTGACTCCATGCGGTGGTGCAATCCCCCCGGCAGAGCCGTCGGGTATTAACATACAGTTCCACAATGCTCCAAGCTTTAGGATGCACTCCCCATCTGTAAACCTCTGGTATATTGGGCTGCAAAAAAAACCAACATAGCATGAGTTCAAATATTAAGCTTTACGCATTTCAGACATTCAATTCTGTCCTTGATCACAGGCTGAGTGGCAGCAAGTAAATGGCAGAGACTAGGCATCGCATCACCAGCTCTTTTATTGCCCACAGGTGGAGGGCTCACATGATCACAAATTGCCTTCTGGGATGCGTAGTCTCTATAACACCAGAGTTTGTAATAAAGACTCACACTGTCATCTCAAAATTGCTTAAAAATCAATATCGCCATTAGTGGGCTTCTTAAGCAATGAAGCCTCCGTTGCACATCAGTAAACGTCCAGCAGAATGGCCGATAACCAGGATCCTCATTGAGGGCCCGCCGGGCCGCTGTGACTCCATGCGGTGGTGCAATCCCCCCGGCAGAGCCGCCGGGTATTAACAAACAGTTCCACAATGCTCCAAGCTTTAGGATGCACTCCCCATCTGCAAACCTCCGGTATATTGGGCTGCAACAAAGACCAACATAGCATGAGTTCAAATATTAAGCCTTACGCGTTTCAGACATTCAATTCTGTCCTTGATCACAGGCTGAGTGGCAGCAGGTAAATGGCAGAGACTAGGCATCACATCACCAGTTCTTTTATTGCCCACAGGTGGAGGGCTCACATGATCACAAATTGCCTTCTGGCATACGTAGTCTCTATAACACCAGAGTTTGTAATAAAGACTCACTCTGTCATCTCAAAATTGCTTAAAAATCAATATCGCCATTAGTGGGCTTCTCAAGCAATTAAGCCTCCGTTGCACATCAGTAAACGCCCAGCAGAATGGCGGATAACCAGGATCCTCATTGAGGGCCCGCCGGGCCGCTGTAACTCCATGCGGTGGTGCAATCCGCCCGGCAGAGCAGCCGGGTATTAACATACAGTTCCACAATGCTCCAAGCTTTAGGATGCACTCCCCATCTACAAACCTCTGGTATATTGGGCTACAACAAAGACCAACATAGCATAAGTTCAAATATTAAGCCTTACGCGTTTCAGACAGTCAATTCTGCCCTTGATCACAGGCTGAGTGGCAGCAAGTAAATGGCAGAGACTAGGTATCGCATCACCAGTTCTTTTATTGCCCACAGGTGGAGGGCTCACATGATCACAAATTGCCTTCTGGGATACGTAGTCTCTATAACACCAGAGTTTGTAATAAAGACTCACGCTCTCATCTCAAAATTGCTTAAAAATCAATATCGCCATTAGTGGGTTTCTCAAGCAATGAAGCCTCCGTTGCACATCAGTAAACGCCCAGCAGAATGGCCGATAACCAGGCTCCTTATCGAGGGCCCGCCGGGCCGCTGTGACTCCATGCGGTGGTGCAATCCCCCCGGCAGAGCCGCCGGGTATTAACATACAGTTCCACAATGCTCCAAGCTGTAGGATGCACTCCCCATCTACAAACCTCCGGTATATTGGGCTACAACAAAGACCAACATAGCATGAGTTCAAATATTAAGCCTTACGCGTTTCAGACAGTCAATTCTGTCCTTGATCACAGGCTGAGTGGCAGCAAGTAAATGGCAGAGACTAGGCATCGCATCACCAGTTCGTTTATTGCCCACAGGTGGAGGGCTCACATGATCACAAATTGCCTTCTGGGATACGTAGTCTCTATAACACCAGAGTTTATAATAAAGACTCACTCTGTCATCTCGAAATTGCTTAAAAATCAATATCGCCATTAGTGGGCTTCTCAAGCAATGAAGCGGCCGTTGCACATCAGTAAACGCCCAGCAGAATGGCCGATAACCAGGCTCCTCATCAAGGGCCCGCCGGGCCGCTGTGACTCCATGCGGTGGTTTAATCCCCCCGACAGAGCCGCCGGGTATTAACATACAGTTCCACAATGCTCCAAGCTTTAGGATGCACTCCCCATCTGTAAGCCTCTGGTATATTGGGCTGCAACAAAGACCAACATGGCATGAGTTCAAATATTAAGCTTTACGCATTTTAGACATTCAATTCTGTCCCTGATCACAGGCTGAGTGGCTAGGCATCGCATCACCAGTTCTTTTATTGCCCACAGGTGGAGGGCTCACATGACCACAAATTGCCTTCTGGGATACGTAGTCTCTATAACACCAGAGTTTGTAATAATGATTCACGCTGTCATCTCAAAATTGCTTAAAAATCAATATCGCCATTAGAGGCTTCTCAAGCAATGAAGCCTCCGTTGCACATCAGTAAACGCCCAGCAGAATGGCCGATAACCAGAATCCTCATTGAGGGTCCGCCGGGCCGCTGTGACTCCATGCGGTGGTGCAATCCCCCCGGCAGAGCCGCCGGGTATTAACATACAGTTCCACAATGCTACAAGCTTTAGGATGCACTCCCCATCTGCAAACCTCCGGTATATTGGGCTGCAACAAAGACCAAAATAGCATGAGTTCAAATATTAAGCCTTACGCGTTTCAGACATTCAATTCTGTCCTTGATCACAGGCTGAGTGGCAGCAGGAAAATAGCAGAGACTAGGCATCGCATCACCAGTTCTTTTATTGCCCACAGGTGGAGGGCTCACATGATCACAAATTGCCTTCTGGGATACGTAGTCTCTATAACACCAGAGTTTGTAATAAAGACTCACTCTGTCATCTCGAAATTGCTTAAAAATCAATATCGCCATTAGTGGGCTTCTCAAGCAATGAAGCGGCCGTTGCACATCAGTAAACGCCCAGCAGAATGGCCGATAACCAGGCTCCTCATCAAGGGCCCGCCGGGCCGCTGTGACTCCATGCGGTGGTTCAATCCCCCCGACAGAGCCGCCGGGTATTAACATACAGTTCCACAATGCTCCAAGCTTTAGGATGCACTCCCCATCTGTAAGCCTCTGGTATATTGGGCTGCAACAAAGACCAACATGGCATGAGTTCAAATATTAAGCTTTACGCATTTTAGACATTCAATTCTGTCCCTGATCACAGGCTGAGTGGCAGCAAGGAAATGGCAAAGACTAGGCATCGCTTCACCAGTTCTTTTATTGCCCACAGGTGGAGGGCTCACATGACCACAAATTGCCTTCTGGGATACGTAGTCTCTATAACACCAGAGTTTGTAATAAAGATTCACGCTGTCATCTCAAAATTGCTTAAAAATCAATATCGCCATTAAAGGCTTCTCAAGCAATGAAGCCTCCGTTGCACATCAGTAAACGCCCAGCAGAATGGCCGATAACCAGAATCCTCATTGAGGGTCCGCCGGGCCGCTGTGACTCCATGCGGTGGTGCAATCCCCCCGGCAGAGCCGCCGGGTATTAACATACAGTTCCACAATGCTACAAGCTTTAGGATGCACTCCCCATCTGCAAACCTCCGGTATATTGGGCTGCAACAAAGACCAACATAGCATGAGTTCAAATATTAAGCCATACGCGTTTCAGACATTCAATTCTGTCCTTGATCACAGGCTGAGTGGCAGCAGGTAAATAGCAGAGACTAGGCATCGCATCACCAGTTCTTTTATTGCCCACAGGTGGAGGGCTCACATGATCACAAATTGCCTTCTGGGATACGTAGTCTCTATAACACCAGAGTTTGTAATAAAGACTCACGCTGTCATCTCAAAATTGCTTAAAAATCAATATCGCCATTAGTGGGCTTCACAAGCAACGAAGCCTCCGTTGCACATCAGTAAACGCCCAGCAGAATGGCCGATAACCAGAATCCTCATTGAGGGCCCGCCGGGCCGCTGTGACTCCATGCGGTGGTGCAATCACCCCGGCAGAGCCGCCGGGTATTAACATACAGTTCCACAATGCTCCAAGCTTTAGGATGCACTCCCCATCTGCAAACCTCCGGTGTATTGGGCTGCAACAAAGACCAACATAGCATGAGTTCAAATATTAAGCCTTACGCGTTTCAGACATTCAATTCTGTCCTTGATCACAGGCTGAGTGGCAGCAGGTAAATGGCAGAGACTAGGCATCGCATCACCAGTTCTTTTATTGCCCACAGGTGGAGGGCTCACATGATCACAAATTGCCTTCTGGGATACGTAGTCTCTATAACACCAGAGTTTGTAATAAAGACTCACGCTGTCATCTCAAAATTGCTTAAAAATCAATATCGCCGTTAGTGGGCTTCTCAAGCAATGAAGCCTCCTTTGCACATCAGTAAACGCCCAGCAGAATGGATGATAACCAGGCTCCTCATCGAGGGCCCGCCGGGCCGCTGTGACTCCATGCTGTGGTGCAATCCCCCCCGGCAGAGCCGCCGGGTATTAACTTACAGTTCCACAATGCTCCAAGCTTTAGGATGCACACCCCATCTGCAAACCTCCGGTATATTGGGCTGCAACAAAGACCAACATAGCATGAGTTCAAATATTAGGCCTTACGCGTTTCAGACATTCAATTCTGTCCTTGATCACAGGCTGAGTTATGTTATGTTATGTTATTAATTTTTTTATATAGCGCACGGATGCCGCAGCTAAGAGGCGTCCCGGCGCTTGGAGATCTGAATAACACAACACGAATGAGAAGGCATAGGCAAGTAAACAGACTAAATTGTGGAGAAGAGGAAGGTCTTCAAGGTCTTCCTAAAAAGAAACAGGTCTGGGATTGAACGGAGTGGAGCTGGAAGAGAGTTCCAAAGGGCAGCCGCCAGCACAGAGAACGAGCGACCACCCATTCTAGCCCGTTTAAAGCGGGGCACTGTGGCGAGGTTCAATCCAGCAGAGCGAAGAGCTCTGGCAGGAACATAGTGCAGAATAGTCTGTAAAAGAATCGGGGGAGAGGCTAGTTTAAGAATTTTAAAAGTTAAGCAGAGGGCTTTAAACTTAACTCTTTGCTCAATCGGAAGCCAATGAAGATTCCGGATAGTTTGGCGAGCTGAGACAAATTTCGGGAGGCCGACAAGCATCCTAGCGGCCGCATTCTGAACCCTCTGAAGACGGGACAGTTCGGCCTGATTTAAGCCCAAAAACAGAGAATTGGCATAGTCCAGTCTGGTAAGAACCAGAGCCTGGACCATAATCTGTCTTGTCTCAGCATCAAAAAATTTAAAAATGGGTCTCAGACAATGCAAAGTACCAAAACATACGCCAGCAACGCGTTTGGTATGGGAGATAAATGAAAGCTTGTCGTCAAACCACACCCCAAGGTTTCTGACTTCACTCACAGGGGTAGGGACAGGGCCCAGATCAGTAGGCCACCATTGATCTCCCCATAAACCACTTTCCTTACCGAAGATAATGACCTCGGTCTTAGAGGCATTTAACTGAAGCCGGTTGTTCGCCATCCAGCCAGAGACAGCTTTTAACGCTGACTGGAAGGTGGAGGCGTCCATGCTGGAGTCGCCGTTTAGTGCCACCGCCAGCTGCGTGTCATCGGCGTATGACACTAAGGAAAGACCAAAACTGTGGGCTACCTCCGCCAGAGGCTGAACATATAAATTAAATAAAGTGGGGCTGAGAGCCGAACCTTGGGGAACACCCTGAAGAATAGAACGTGGCAGCAAGTAAATGGCAGAGACTAGGCATCGCATCACCAGTTCTTTTATTGCCCGCAGGTGGAGGGCTCACATGATCACAAATTGCCTTCTGGGATACGTAGTCTCTATAACACCAGAGTTTGTAATAAAGACTCACGCTGTCATCTCAAAATTGCTTAAAAATCAATATCACTATTAGTGGGCTTCTCAAGCAATGAAGCCTCCGTTGCACATCAATAAATGCCCAGCAGAATGGCCGATAACCAGGATCCTCAATGAGGGCCCGCCGGGCCGCTGTGACTCCATGCGGTGGTGCAATCCCCCCGGCAGAGCAGCCGGGTATTAACATACAGTTCCACAATGCTCCAAGCTTTAGGATGCACTCCCCATCTGCAAACCTCCGGTATATTGGGCTGCAACAAAGACCAACATAGCATGAGTTCAAATATTAAGCCTTACGCGTTTCAGACATTCAATTCTGTCCTTGATCACAGGCTGAGTGGCAGCAAGTAAATGGCAGAGACTAGGCATCGCATCACCAGTTCTTTTCTTGCCCACAAGTGGAGGGCTCACATGATCACAAATTGCCTTCTGGGATACGTAGTCTCTATAACACCAGAGTTTGTAATAAAGACTCAGGCTATCATCTCAAAATTGCATAAAAATCAATATCACTATTACTGGGCTTCTCAAGCAATGAAGCCTCCGTTGCACATCAGTAAACGCCCAGCAGAATCGCCGATAAGCAGGATCCTCATTGAGGGCCCGCCGGGCCACTGTGACTCCATGCGGTGGTGCAATCCCCCGGCAGAGCAGCCGGGTATTAACATACAGTTCCACAATGCTTCAAGCTTTAGGATGCACTCCCCATCTGCAAACCTCCGGTATCTTGGGCTGCAACAAGGACCAACATAGCATGAGTTCAAATATTAAGCCTTACGTGTTTCAGACATTCAATTCTATCCTTGATCCCAGGCTGAGTGGCATTAGGTAAATGGCAGAGACTAGGCATCACATCACCAGTTCTTTTATTGCCCACAGGTGGAGGGCTCACATGATCACAAATTGCCTTCTGGGATACGTAGTCTCTATAACACCAGAGTTTGTAATAAAGACTCACGCTGTCATCTCAAAATTGCTTAAAAATCAATATCACCATTAGTGGGCTTCTCAAGCAATGAAGCCTCCGTTGCACATCAGTAAACGCCCAGCAGAATGGCCGATAACCAGGCTCCTTATCGAGGGCCCGCCGGGCCGCTGTGACTCCATGCGGTGGTGCAATCTCCCCGGCAGAGCCGCCGGGTATTAACATACAGTTCCACAATGCTCCAAGCTTTAGGATGCACTCCCCATCTACAAACCTCCGGTATATTGGGCTACAACAAAGACCAACATAGCATGAGTTCAAATATTAAGCCTTACGCGTTTCAGACAGTCAATTCTGTCCTTGATCACAGGCTGAGTGGGAGCAAGTAAATGGCAGAGACTAGGCATCGCATCACCAGTTCTTTTATTGCCCACAGGTGGAGGGCTCACATGATCACAAATTGCATTCTGGGATACGGAGTCTCTATAACACCAGAGTTTGTAATAAAGACTCACTCTGTCATCTCGAAATTGCTTAAAAATCAATATCGGCATTAGTGGGCTTCTCAAGCAATGAAGCCGCCGTTGCACATCAGCAAACGCCCAGCAGAATGGCCGATAACCAGGATCCTCATTGAGGGCCCGCCGGGCCGCTGTGACTCCATGCGGTGGTGCAATCCCCCCGGCAGAGCAGCCGGGTATTATCATACAGTTCCACAATGCTCCAAGCTTTAGGATGCACTCACCATCTGCAAACCTCCGGTATATTGGGCTGCAACAAGGACCAACATAGCATGAGTTCAAATATTAAGCCTTACGTGTTTCAGACATTCAATTCTATCCTTGATCCCAGGCTGAGTGGCAGCAGGTAAATGGCAGAGACTAGGCATCGCATCACCAGTTCCATTATTGCCCACAGGTGGAGGGCTCACATGATAACAAATTGCCTTCTGGGATACGTAGTCTCTATAACACCAGAGTTTGTAATAAAGACTCACGCTCTCATCTCAAAATTGCTTAAAAATCAATATCGCCATTAGTGGGTTTCTCAAGCAATGAAGCCTCCGTTGTACATCAGTAAACGCCCAGCAGAATGGCCGATAACCAGGCTACTTTTCGAGGGCCCGCCGGGCCGCTGTGACTCCATGCGGTGGTGCAATCCCCCCGGCAGAGCCGCCGGGTATTAACATACAGTTCCACAATGCTCCAAGCTTTAGGATGCACTCCCCATCTACAAACCTCCGGTATATTGGGCTACAACAAAGACCAACATAGCATGAGTTCAAATATTAAGCCTTACGCGTTTCAGACAGTCAATTCTGTCCTTGATCACAGGCTGAGTGGCAGCAAGTAAATGGCAGAGACTAGGCATCGCATCACCAGTTCTTTTATTGCCCACAGGTGGAGGGCTCACATGATCACAAATTGCATTCTGGGATACGTAGTCTCTATAACACCAGAGTTTGTAATAAAGACTCACTCTGTCATCTCGAAAATGCTTAAAAATCAATATCGCCATTAGTGGGCTTCTCAAGCAATGAAGCCGCCGTTGCACATCAGTAAACGCCCAGCAGAATGGCCGATAACCAGAATCCTCATTGAGGGCCCGCCGGGCCGCTGTGACTCCATGCGGTGGTGCAATTCCCCCGGCAGAGCCGCCGGGTATTAACATACAGTTCCACAATGCTACAAGCTTTAGGATGCACTCCCCATCTGCAAACCTCCGGTATATTGGGCTGCAACAAAGACCAACATAGCATGAGTTCAAATATTAAGCATTACGCGTTTCAGACATTCAATTCTGTCCTTGATCACAGGCTGAGTGGCAGCAGGTAAATGGCAGAGACTAGGCATCGCATCACCAGTTCTTTTATTGCCCACAGGTGGAGGGCTCACATGATCACAAATTGCCTCCTGGGATACGTAGTCTCTATAACACCAGAGTTTGTAATAAAGACTCACGCTGTCATCTCAAAATTGCTTAAAAATCAATATCGCCATTAGTGGGCTTCTCAAGCAATGAAGCCTCCGTTGCACATCAGTAAACGCCCAGCAGAATGGCCGATAACCAGAATCCTCATTGAGGGCCCGCTGGGCCGCTGTGACTCCATGCGGTGGTGCAATCACCCCGGCAGAGCCGCCAGGTATTAACATACAGTTCCACAATGCTCCAAGCTTTAGGATGCACTCCCCATCTGCAAACCTCCGGTGTATTGGGCTGCAACAAAGACCAACATAGCATGAGTTCAAATATTAAGCCTTACGTGTTTTAGACATTCAATTCTGTCCTTGATCACAGGCTGAGTGGCAGCAGGTAAATGGCAGAGACTAGGCATCGCATCACCAGTTCTTTTATTGCCCACAGGTGGAGGGCTCACATGATCACAAATTGCATTCTGGGATACGTAGTCTCTATAACACCAGAGTTTGTAATAAAGACTCACGCTGTCATCTCAAAATTGCTTAAAAATCAATATCGCCGTTAGTGGGCTTCTCAAGCAATGAAGCCTCCGTTGCACATCAGTAAACGCCCAGCAGAATGGATGATAACCAGGCTCCTCATCGAGGGCCCGCCGGGCCGCTGTGACTCCATGCGGTGGTGCAATCCCCCCCGGCAGAGCCGCCGGGTATTAACTTACAGTTCCACAATGCTCGAAGCTTTAGGATGCACACCCCATCTGCAAACTTTCGGTATATTGGGCTGCAACAAAGACCAACATAGCATGAGTTCAAATATTAAGCCTTACGCGTTTCAGACATTCAATTCTGTCCTTGATCACAGGCTGAGTGGCAGCAAGTAAATGGCAGAGACTAGGCATCGCATCACCAGTTCTTTTATTGCCCACAGGTGGAGGGCTCACATGATCACAAATTGCCTTCTGGGATACGTAGTCTCAATAACACCAGAGTTTGTAATAAAGACTCACGCTATCATCTCAAAATTGCTTAAAAATCAATATCACTATTAGTGGGCTTCTCAAGCAATGAAGCCTCCGTTGCACATCAGTAAACGCCCAGCAGAATGGCCGATAACCAGGATCCTCATTGAGGGCCCGCCGGGCCACTGTGACTCCATGCGGTGGTGCAATCCCCCCGGCAGAGCAGCCGGGTATTAACATACAGTTCCACAATGCTCCAAGCTTTAGGATGCACTCCCCATCTGCAAACCTCCGGTATATTGGGCAGCAACAAGGACCAACATAGCATGAGTTCAAATATTAAGCCTTACGTGTTTCAGACATTCAATTCTATCCTTGATCCCAGGCTGAGTGGCAGCAGGTAAATGGCAGAGACTAGGCATCGCATCACCAGTTCTTTTATTGCCCACAGGTGGAGGGCTCACATGATCACAAATTGCCTTCTGGGATACATAGTCTCTATAACACGTGAGTTTGTAATAAAGACTCACGCTGTCATCTCAAAATTGCTTAAAAATCAATATCGCCATTAGTGAGCTTCTCAAGCAATGAAGCCTCCGTTGCACATCAGTAAACGTCCAGCAGAATGGACGATAACCAGGCTCCTCATCGAGGGCCTGCCGGGCCGCTGTGACTCCATGCGGTGGTGCAATCCCCCCGGCAGAGCCGCCGGGTATTAACATACAGTTCCACAATGCTCCAAGATTTAGGATGCACTCCCCATCTGCAAACCTCCGGTATATTGGGCTGCAACAAAGATCAACATAGCATGAGTTCAAATATTAAGCCTTACGCGTTTCAGACATTCAATTCTGTCCTTGATCACAGGCTGAGTTTCAGCAAGTAAATGGCAGAGACTAGGCATCGCATCACCAGTTCTTTTATTGCCCACAGGTGGAGGGCTCACATGATCACAAATTGCCTTCTGGGATACGTAGTCTCTATAACACCAGAGTTTGTAATAAAGACTCACGCTCTCATCTCAAAATTGCTTAAAAATCTATATCGCCATTAGTGGGTTTCTCAAGAAATGAAGCCTCCGTTGTACATCAGTAAACGCCCAGCAGAATGGCCGATAACCAGGCTCCTTATCGAGGGCCCGCCGGGCCGCTGTGACTCCATGCGGTGGTGAAATCCCCCCGGCAGAGCCGCCGGGTATTAACATACAGTTGCACAATGCTCCAAGCTTTAGGATGCACTCCCCATCTACAAACCTCCGGTATATTGGGCTACAACAAAGACCAACATAGCATGAGTTCAAATATTAAGCCTTACGCATTTCAGACAGTCAATTCTGTCCTTGATCACAGGCTGAGTGGCAGCAAGTAAATGGCAGAGACTAGGCATCGCATCACCAGTTCTTTTATTGCCCACAGGTGGAGGGCTCACATGATAACAAATTGCATTCTGGGATACGTAGTCTCTATAACACCAGAGTTTGCAATAAGGACTCACTCTGTCATCTCGAAATTGCTTAAAAATCAATATCGCCATTAGTGGGCTTCTCAAGCAATGAAGCCGCCGTTGCACATCAGTAAACGCCCAGCAGAATGGCCGATAACCAGAATCCTCATTGAGGGCCCGCCGGGCCGCTGTGACTCCATGCGGTGGTGCAATCACCCCGGCAGAGCCGCCGGGTATTAACATACAGTTCCACAATGCTCCAAGCTTTAGGATGCACTCCACATCTGCAAACCTCCGGTGTATTGGGCTGCAACAAAGACCAACATAGCATGAGTTCAAATATTAAGCCTTACGTGTTTCAGACATTCAATTCTGTCCTTGATCACAGGCTGAGTGGCAGCAGGTAAATGGCAGAGACTAGGCATCGCATCACCAGTTGTTTTATTGCCCACAGGTGGAGGGCTCACATGATCACAAATTGCCTTCTGGGATACGTAGTCTCTATAACACCAGAGTTTGTAATAAAGACTCACGCTGTCATCTCAAAATTGCTTAAAAATCAATATCGCCGTTAGTGGGCTTCTCAAGCAATGAAGCCTCCGTTGCACATCAGTAAACGCCCAGCAGAATGGATGATAACCAGGCTCCTCATCGAGGGCCCGCCGGGCCGCTGTGACTCCATGCGGTGGTGCAATCCCCCCGGCAGAGCCGCCGGGTATTAACTTACAGTTCCACAATGCTCGAAGCTTTAGGATGCACACCCCATCTGCAAACCTCCGGTATATTGGGCTGCAACAAAGACCAACATAGCATGAGTTCAAATATTAAGCCTTACGCGTTTCAGACATTCAATTCTGTCCTTGATCACAGGCTGAGTGGCAGCAAGTAAATGGCAGAGACTAGGCATCGCATCACCAGTTCTTTTATTGCCCACAGGTGGAGGGCTCACATGATCACAAATTGCCTTCTGGGATACGTAGTCTCTATAACACCAGAGTTTGTAATAAAGACTCACGCTATCATCTCAAAATTGCTTAAAAATCAATATCACTATTAGTGGGCTTCTCAAGCAATGAAGCCTCCGTTGCACATCAGTAAACGCCCAGCAGAATGGCCGATAACCAGGATCCTCGTTGAGGGCCCGCCGGGCCACTGTGACTCCATGCGGTGGTGCAATCCCCCCGGCAGAGCAGCCGGGTATTAACATACAGTTCCACAATGCTCCAAGCTTTAGGATGCACTCCCCATCTGCAAACCTCCGGTATATTGGGCTGCAACAAGGACCAACATAGCATGAGTTCAAATATTAAGCCTTACGTGTTTCAGACTAAGCATGGGCGTAAAATCCGTTCCGCTCGCGGATTTTGTGGATTTTCGGTAAATTCGCAATCCGCGAACTCTCGCGAACTTACCGAAAATTCGTAAATCCGTGCGAAGTGGATTTTTTTGCTTGGTCGCACTTGCCAACTAGAATACTATACAATTTCACGGGAGTAAACACTTGCGAAAACGTAGATGCGGCGGGCAGCGACAATCTCGCAATTGCGAGATTGCAAAATTTGCAATTTCGCACAAGAAATCCACCAGCAGGCAGCATAAACCTTGAAAATTATGATTTTTATCAGAATAACTCCTCAGGTTGACATTTGCCTGCACTTTTTTTTGCAAGGAGTCCATTTTGGGGGGGGGGGGGTGGGAGGAAGGAAGTGCCCCACAGTCTCCAACTTCCTGTTCCTGTCCAGCAGGCTCCTCTCAGTGCTTTCTTCATGTGCTGGTCACTTTGATTTGGATCTTGACCTGGAAGCACTCAGCAGGTGCAAAAGTTCAATCTTATCATTAGTAACCATTCCCTGTAGTGCCTGGAAGGATTACTTTTTGTGGATGCTGCTGGATATTTGGATTTTTGCAAAACTGAAAGCACTCAGCAGGTGCAAAAGTTCAATCTTATCATTAGTAACCATTCCCTGAAGTGCTTCCTGAGGGGCCCCTTCAGAGTTCAGTTGCCTACTTGCAACTATTCTATGACCCTGCTCTGACCCTCACAGCAGGCTCAGAAAAAGCAATTACAGATAAGGAAGCAGGTTCCAGCCAGGAAGTTCAAATTCAGAAACACATTCATCAGCCCCTAATTCATTTATGTCAGTTGAGGCAGGGCAGGTGTGCTTTTCCACCCATAATCTACAGTGATGAACTAGAGGGTGGCATGGGTGAGCCAGAGGGTGGCATGGGTGAGCCAGAGGGTGGCAGTGGTGAAACAGAGGGTGGCAGTGGTGAAACAGAGGGTGCTGTGATGAACCAGATGTAGAAACAACATGTTCGCGACCGTTGCTACCCGAAAAGTAAGTTCGCGTTTGCGAACTGGTACAAAATCCTCGCGAACTGGCAGAAATCCTTGCGAACACAAAAAAAAATTTTTATCCGCAAATTCGCGAGAGTTCGCGGATTTTGCAGATTGCGAATCCGTAAATACGCAATTTCGCGGATTGCCAATACGCAAAATCCGCCCATGCTTATTTCAGACATTCAATTCTATCCTTGATCCCAGGCTGAGTGGCAGCAGGTAAATGGCAGAGACTAGGCATCGCATCACCAGTTCTTTTATTGCCCACAGGTGGAGAGCTCACATGATCACAAATTGCCTTCTGGGATACGTAGTCTCTATAACACCAGAGTTTGTAATAAAGACTCACGCTGTCATCTCAAAATTGCTTAAAAATCAATATCACCATTAGTGGGCTTCTCAAGCAATGAAGCCTCAGTTGCACATCAGTAAACGTCCAGCAGAATGACCGATAACCAGGATCCTCATTGAGGGCCCGCCGGGCCGCCTTTGACTCCATGCGGTGGTGCAATCCTCCAGCAGAGCAGCCGGGTATTATCATACAGTTCCACAATGCTCCAAGCTTTAGGATGCACTCCCCATCTGCAAACCTCCGGTATATTGGGCTGCAACAAGGACCAACATAGCATGAGTTCAAATATTAAGCCTTACGTGTTTCAGACATTCAATTCTGTCCTTGATCACAGGCTGAGTGGCAGCAGGTAAATGGCAGAGACTAGGCATCGCATCACCAGTTCTTTTATTGCCCACAGGTGGAGGGCTCACATGATCACAAATTGCCTTCTGGGATACGTAGTCTCTATAACACCAGAGTTTGTAATAAAGACTCATGCTGTCATCTCAAAATTGCTTAAAAATCAATATCGCTGTTAGTGGGCTTCTCAAGCAATGAAGCCTCCGTTGCACATCAGTAAACGCCCAGCAGAATGGATGATAACCAGGCTCCTCATCGAGGGCCCGCCGGGCCGCTGTGACTCCATGCGGTGGTGCAATCCCCCCGGCAGAGCCGCCGGGTATTAACTTACAGTTCCACAATGCTCGAAGCTTTAGGATGCACACCCCATCTGCAAACCTCCGGTATATTGGGCTGCAACAAAGACCAACATAGCATGAGTTCAAATATTAAGCCTTACGCGTTTCAGACATTCAATTCTGTCCTTGATCACAGGCTGAGTGGCAGCAAGTAAATGGCAGAGACTAGGCATCGCATCACCAGTTCTTTTATTGCCCACAGGTGGAGGGCTCACATGATCACAAATTGCCTTCTGGGATACGTAGTCTCTATAACACCAGAGTTTGTAATAAAGACTCACGCTATCATCTCAAAATTGCTTAAAAATCAAGATCACTATTAGTGGGCTTCTCAAGCAATGAAGCCTCCGTTGCACATCAGTAAACGCCCAGCAGAATGGCCGATAACCAGGATCCTCATTGAGGGCACGCCGGGCCACTGTGACTCCATGCGGTGGTGCAATCCCCCCGGCAGAGCAGCCGGGTATTAACATACAGTTCCACAATGCTCCAAGCTTTAGGATGCACTCCCCATCTGCAAACCTCCGGTATATTGGGCTGCAACAAGGACCAACATAGCATGAGTTCAAATATTAAGCCTTACGTGTTTCAGACATTCAATTCTATCCTTGATCCCAGGCTGAGTGGCAGCAGGTAAATGGCAGAGACTAGGCATCGCATCACCAGTTCTTTTATTGCCCACAGGTGGAGAGCTCACATGATCACAAATTGCCTTCTGGGATACGTAGTCTCTACAACACCAGAGTTTGTAATAAAGACTCACGCTGTCATCTCAAAATTGCTTAAAAATCAATATCACCATTAGTGGGCTTCTCAAGCAATGAAGCCTCAGTTGCACATCAGTAAACGTCCAGCAGAATGACCGATAACCAGGATCCTCATTGAGGGCCCGCCGGGCCGCCTTTGACTCCATGCGGTGGTGCAATCCCCCCGGCAGAGCAGCCGGGTATTATCGTACAGTTCCACAATGCTCCAAGCTTTAGGATGCTCTCCCCATCTGCAAACCTCCGGTATATTGGGCTGCAACAAGGACCAACATAGCATGAGTTCAAATGTTAAGCCTTACGTGTTTCAGACATTCAATTCTATCCTTGATCCCAGGCTGAGTGGCAGCAGGTAAATGGCAGGGACTAGGCAACGCATCACCAGTTCTTTTATTGCCCACAGGTGGAGGGCTCACATGATCACAAATTGCCTTCTGGGATACGTAGTCTCTATAACACCAGAGTTTGTAATAAAGACTCACGCTGTCATCTCAAAATTGCTTAAAAATCAATATCGCCATTAGTGGGCTTCTCAAGCAATGAAGCCTCCGTTGCACATCAGTAAATGCCCAGCAGAATGGATGATAACCAGGCTCCTCATCGAGGGCCCGCTGGGCTGCTGTGACTCCATGCGGTGGTGCAATCCCCCCGGCAGAGCCGCCGGGTATTAACTTACAGTTCCACAATGTTCCAAGCTTTAGGATGCACACCCCATCTGCAAACCTCCGGTATATTGGGCTGCAACAAAGACCAACATAGCATGAGTTCAAATATTAGGCCTTACGCGTTTCAGACATTCAATTCTGTCCTTGATCACAGGCTGAGTGGCAGCAAGTAAATGGCAGAGACTAGGCATCGCATCACCAGTTCTTTTATTGCCCACAGGTGGAGGGCTCACATGATCACAAATTGCCTTCTGGGATACGTAGTCTCTATAACACCAGAGTTTGTAATAAAGACTCACTCTGTCATCTCGAAAATGCTTAAAAATCAATATCGCCATTAGTGGGCTTCTCAAGCAATGAAGCCGCCGTTGCACATCAGTAAACGCCCAGCAGAGTGGCCGATAACCAGAATCCTCATTGAGGGCCCACCGGGCCGCTGTGACTCCATGCGGTGGTGCAATTCCCCCGGCAGAGCCGCCGGGTATTAACATACAGTTCCACAATGCTACAAGCTTTAGGATGCACTCCCCATCTGCAAACCTCCGGTATATTGGGCTGCAACAAAGACCAACATAGCATGAGTTCAAATATTAAGCATTACGCGTTTCAGACATTCAATTCTGTCCTTGATCACAGGCTGAGTGGCAGCAGGTAAATGGCAGAGACTAGGCATCGCATCACCAGTTCTTTTATTGCCCACAGGTGGAGGGCTCACATGATCACAAATTGCCTCCTGGGATACGTAGTCTCTATAACACCAGAGTTTGTAATAAAGACTCACGCTGTCATCTCAAAATTGCTTAAAAATCAATATCGCCATTAGTGGGCTTCTCAAGCAATGAAGCCTCCGTTGCACATCAGTAAACGCCCAGCAGAATGGCCGATAACCAGAATCCTCATTGAGGGCCCGCTGGGCCGCTGTGACTCCATGCGGTGGTGCAATCACCCCGGCAGAGCCGCCAGGTATTAACATACAGTTCCAAAATGCTCCAAGCTTTAGGATGCACTCACCATCTGCAAACCTCCGGTATATTGGGCTGCAACAAGGACCAACATAGCATGAGTTCAAATATTAAGCCTTACGTGTTTCAGACATTCAATTCTATCCTTGATCCCAGGCTGAGTGGCAGCAGGTAAATGGCAGAGACTAGGCATCGCATCACCAGTTCCATTATTGCCCACAGGTGGAGGGCTCACATGATAACAAATTGCCTTCTGGGATACGTAGTCTCTATAACACCAGAGTTTGTAATAAAGACTCACGCTCTCATCTCAAAATTGCTTAAAAATCAATATCGCCATTAGTGGGTTTCTCAAGCAATGAAGCCTCCGTTGCACATCAGTAAACGCCCAGCAGAATGGCCGATAACCAGGCTACTTTTCGAGGGCCCGCCGGGCCGCTGTGACTCCATGCGGTGGTGCAATCCCCCCGGCAGAGCCGCCGGGTATTAACATACAGTTCCACAATGCTCCAAGCTTTAGGATGCACTCCCCATCTACAAACCTCCGGTATATTGGGCTACAACAAAGACCAACATAGCATGAGTTCAAATATTAAGCCTTACGCGTTTCAGACAGTCAATTCTGTCCTTGATCACAGGCTGAGTGGCAGCAAGTAAATGGCAGAGACTAGGCATCGCATCACCAGTTCTTTTATTGCCCACAGGTGGAGGGCTCACATGATCACAAATTGCATTCTGGGATACGTAGTCTCTATAACACCAGAGTTTGTAATAAAGACTCACTCTGTCATCTCGAAAATGCTTAAAAATCAATATCGCCATTAGTGGGCTTCTCAAGCAATGAAGCCGCCGTTGCACATCAGTAAACGCCCAGCAGAATGGCCGATAACCAGAATCCTCATTGAGGGCCCGCCGGGCCGCTGTGACTCCATGCGGTGGTGCAATTCCCCCGGCAGAGCCGCCGGGTATTAACATACAGTTCCACAATGCTACAAGCTTTAGGATGCACTCCCCATCTGCAAACCTCCGGTATATTGGGCTGCAACAAAGACCAACATAGCATGAGTTCAAATATTAAGCATTACGCGTTTCAGACATTCAATTCTGTCCTTGATCACAGGCTGAGTGGCAGCAGGTAAATGGCAGAGACTAGGCATCGCATCACCAGTTCTTTTATTGCCCACAGGTGGAGGGCTCACATGATCACAAATTGCCTCCTGGGATACGTAGTCTCTATAACACCAGAGTTTGTAATAAAGACTCACGCTGTCATCTCAAAATTGCTTAAAAATCAATATCGCCATTAGTGGGCTTCTCAAGCAATGAAGCCTCCGTTGCACATCAGTAAACGCCCAGCAGAATGGCCGATAACCAGAATCCTCATTGAGGGCCCGCTGGGCCGCTGTGACTCCATGCGGTGGTGCAATCACCCCGGCAGAGCCGCCAGGTATTAACATACAGTTCCACAATGCTCCAAGCTTTAGGATGCACTCCCCATCTGCAAACCTCCGGTGTATTGGGCTGCAACAAAGACCAACATAGCATGAGTTCAAATATTAAGCCTTACGTGTTTTAGACATTCAATTCTGTCCTTGATCACAGGCTGAGTGGCAGCAGGTAAATGGCAGAGACTAGGCATCGCATCACCAGTTCTTTTATTGCCCACAGGTGGAGGGCTCACATGATCACAAATTGCATTCTGGGATACGTAGTCTCTATAACACCAGAGTTTGTAATAAAGACTCACGCTGTCATCTCAAAATTGCTTAAAAATCAATATCGCCGTTAGTGGGCTTCTCAAGCAATGAAGCCTCCGTTGCACATCAGTAAACGCCCAGCAGAATGGATGATAACCAGGCTCCTCATCGAGGGCCCGCCGGGCCGCTGTGACTCCATGCGGTGGTGCAATCCCCCCGGCAGAGCCGCCGGGTATTAACATACAGTTCCACAATGCTCCAAGATTTAGGATGCACTCCCCATCTGCAAACCTCCGGTATATTGGGCTGCAACAAAGATCAACATAGCATGAGTTCAAATATTAAGCCTTACGCGTTTCAGACATTCAATTCTGTCCTTGATCACAGGCTGAGTTTCAGCAAGTAAATGGCAGAGACTAGGCATCGCATCACCAGTTCTTTTATTGCCCACAGGTGGAGGGCTCACATGATCACAAATTGCCTTCTGGGATACGTAGTCTCTATAACACCAGAGTTTGTAATAAAGACTCACGCTCTCATCTCAAAATTGCTTAAAAATCTATATTGCCATTAGTGGGTTTCTCAAGAAATGAAGCCTCCGTTGTACATCAGTAAACGCCCAGCAGAATGGCCGATAACCAGGCTCCTTATCGAGGGCCCGCCGGGCCGCTGTGACTCCATGCGGTGGTGAAATCCCCCCGGCAGAGCCGCCGGGTATTAACATACAGTTGCACAATGCTCCAAGCTTTAGGATGCACTCCCCATCTACAAACCTCCGGTATATTGGGCTACAACAAAGACCAACATAGCATGAGTTCAAATATTAAGCCTTACGCATTTCAGACAGTCAATTCTGTCCTTGATCACAGGCTGAGTGGCAGCAAGTAAATGGCAGAGACTAGGCATCGCATCACCAGTTCTTTTATTGCCCACAGGTGGAGGGCTCACATGATAACAAATTGCATTCTGGGATACGTAGTCTCTATAACACCAGAGTTTGCAATAAGGACTCACTCTGTCATCTCGAAATTGCTTAAAAATCAATATCGCCATTAGTGGGCTTCTCAAGCAATGAAGCCGCCGTTGCACATCAGTAAACGCCCAGCAGAATGGCCGATAACCAGAATCCTCATTGAGGGCCCGCCGGGCCGCTGTGACTCCATGCGGTGGTGCAATCACCCCGGCAGAGCCGCCGGGTATTAACATGCAGTTCCACAATGCTCCAAGCTTTAGGATGCACTCCACATCTGCAAACCTCCGGTGTATTGGGCTGCAACAAAGACCAACATAGCATGAGTTCAAATATTAAGCCTTACGTGTTTCAGACATTCAATTCTGTCCTTGATCACAGGCTGAGTGGCAGCAGGTAAATGGCAGAGACTAGGCATCGCATCACCAGTTGTTTTATTGCCCACAGGTGGAGGGCTCACATGATCACAAATTGCCTTCTGGGATACGTAGTCTCTATAACACCAGAGTTTGTAATAAAGACTCACGCTGTCATCTCAAAATTGCTTAAAAATCAATATCGCCGTTAGTGGGCTTCTCAAGCAATGAAGCCTCCGTTGCACATCAGTAAACGCCCAGCAGAATGGATGATAACCAGGCTCCTCATCGAGGGCCCGCCGGGCCGCTGTGACTCCATGCGGTGGTGCAATCCCCCCGGCAGAGCCGCCGGGTATTAACTTACAGTTCCACAATGCTCGAAGCTTTAGGATGCACACCCCATCTGCAAACCTCCGGTATATTGGGCTGCAACAAAGACCAACATAGCATGAGTTCAAATATTAAGCCTTACGCGTTTCAGACATTCAATTCTGTCCTTGATCACAGGCTGAGTGGCAGCAAGTAAATGGCAGAGACTAGGCATCGCATCACCAGTTCTTTTATTGCCCACAGGTGGAGGGCTCACATGATCACAAATTGCCTTCTGGGATACGTAGTCTCTATAACACCAGAGTTTGTAATAAAGACTCACGCTATCATCTCAAAATTGCTTAAAAATCAATATCACTATTAGTGGGCTTCTCAAGCAATGAAGCCTCCGTTGCACATCAGTAAACGCCCAGCAGAATGGCCGATAACCAGGATCCTCGTTGAGGGCCCGCCGGGCCACTGTGACTCCATGCGGTGGTGCAATCCCCCCGGCAGAGCAGCCGGGTATTAACATACAGTTCCACAATGCTCCAAGCTTTAGGATGCACTCCCCATCTGCAAACCTCCGGTATATTGGGCTGCAACAAGGACCAACATAGCATGAGTTCAAATATTAAGCCTTACGTGTTTCAGACTAAGCATGGGCGTAAAATCCGTTCCGCTCGCGGATTTTGTGGATTTTCGGTAAATTCGCAATCCGCGAACTCTCGCGAACTTACCGAAAATTCGTTAATCCGTGCGAAGTGGATTTTTTTGCTTGGTCGCACTTGCCAACTAGAATACTATACAATTTCACGGGAGTAAACACTTGCGAAAACGTAGATGCGGCGGGCAGCGACAATCTCGCAATTGCGAGATTGCAAAATTTGCAATTTCGCACAAGAAATCCACCAGCAGGCAGCATAAACCTTGAAAATTATGATTTTTATCAGAATAACTCCTCAGGTTGACATTTGCCTGCACTTTTTTTTGCAAGGAGTCCATTTTGGGGGGGGGGGGGGGGGTGGGAGGAAGGAAGTGCCCCACAGTCTCCAACTTCCTGTTCCTGTCCAGCAGGCTCCTCTCAGTGCTTTCTTCATGTGCTGGTCACTTTGATTTGGATCTTGACCTGGAAGCACTCAGCAGGTGCAAAAGTTCAATCTTATCATTAGTAACCATTCCCTGTAGTGCCTGGAAGGATTACTTTTTGTGGATGCTGCTGGATATTTGGATTTTTGCAAAACTGAAAGCACTCAGCAGGTGCAAAAGTTCAATCTTATCATTAGTAACCATTCCCTGAAGTGCTTCCTGAGGGGCCCCTTCAGAGTTCAGTTGCCTACTTGCAACTATTCTATGACCCTGCTCTGACCCTCACAGCAGGCTCAGAAAAAGCAATTACAGATAAGGAAGCAGGTTCCAGCCAGGAAGTTCAAATTCAGAAACACATTAATCAGCCCCTAATTCATTTATGTCAGTTGAGGCAGGGCAGGTGTGCTTTTCCACCCATAATCTACAGTGATGAACTAGAGGGTGGCATGGGTGAGCCAGAGGGTGGCATGGGTGAGCCAGAGGGTGGCAGTGGTGAAACAGAGGGTGGCAGTGGTGAAACAGAGGGTGCTGTGATGAACCAGATGTAGAAACAACATGTTCGCGACCGTTGCTACCCGAAAAGTAAGTTCGCGTTTGCGAACTGGTACAAAATCCTCGCGAACTGGCAGAAATCCTTGCGAACACAAAAAAAAATTTTTATCCGCAAATTCGCGAGAGTTCGCGGATTTTGCAGATTGCGAATCCGTAAATACGCAATTTCGCGGATTGCCAATACGCAAAATCCGCCCATGCTTATTTCAGACATTCAATTCTATCCTTGATCCCAGGCTGAGTGGCAGCAGGTAAATGGCAGAGACTAGGCATCGCATCACCAGTTCTTTTATTGCCCACAGGTGGAGAGCTCACATGATCACAAATTGCCTTCTGGGATACGTAGTCTCTATAACACCAGAGTTTGTAATAAAGACTCACGCTGTCATCTCAAAATTGCTTAAAAATCAATATCACCATTAGTGGGCTTCTCAAGCAATGAAGCCTCAGTTGCACATCAGTAAACGTCCAGCAGAATGACCGATAACCAGGATCCTCATTGAGGGCCCGCCGGGCCGCCTTTGACTCCATGCGGTGGTGCAATCCTCCAGCAGAGCAGCCGGGTATTATCATACAGTTCCACAATGCTCCAAGCTTTAGGATGCACTCCCCATCTGCAAACCTCCGGTATATTGGGCTGCAACAAGGACCAACATAGCATGAGTTCAAATATTAAGCCTTACGTGTTTCAGACATTCAATTCTGTCCTTGATCACAGGCTGAGTGGCAGCAAGTAAATGGCAGAGACTAGGCATCGCATCACCAGTTCTTTTATTGCCCACAGGTGGAGGGCTCACATGATCACAAATTGCCTTCTGGGATACGTAGTCTCTATAACACCAGAGTTTGTAATAAAGACTCACGCTATCATCTCAAAATTGCTTAAAAATCAAGATCACTATTAGTGGGCTTCTCAAGCAATGAAGCCTCCGTTGCACATCAGTAAACGCCCAGCAGAATGGCCGATAACCAGGATCCTCATTGAGGGCACGCCGGGCCACTGTGACTCCATGCGGTGGTGCAATCCCCCCGGCAGAGCAGCCGGGTATTAACATACAGTTCCACAATGCTCCAAGCTTTAGGATGCACTCCCCATCTGCAAACCTCCGGTATATTGGGCTGCAACAAGGACCAACATAGCATGAGTTCAAATATTAAGCCTTACGTGTTTCAGACATTCAATTCTATCCTTGATCCCAGGCTGAGTGGCAGCAGATAAATGGCAGAGACTAGGCATCGCATCACCAGTTCTTTTATTGCCCACAGGTGGAGAGCTCACATGATCACAAATTGCCTTCTGGGATACGTAGTCTCTACAACACCAGAGTTTGTAATAAAGACTCACGCTGTCATCTCAAAATTGCTTAAAAATCAATATCACCATTAGTGGGCTTCTCAAGCAATGAAGCCTCAGTTGCACATCAGTAAACGTCCAGCAGAATGACCGATAACCAGGATCCTCATTGAGGGCCCGCCGGGCCGCCTTTGACTCCATGCGGTGGTGCAATCCCCCCGGCAGAGCAGCCGGGTATTATCGTACAGTTCCACAATGCTCCAAGCTTTAGGATGCTCTCCCCATCTGCAAACCTCCGGTATATTGGGCTGCAACAAGGACCAACATAGCATGAGTTCAAATGTTAAGCCTTACGTGTTTCAGACATTCAATTCTATCCTTGATCCCAGGCTGAGTGGCAGCAGGTAAATGGCAGGGACTAGGCAACGCATCACCAGTTCTTTTATTGCCCACAGGTGGAGGGCTCACATGATCACAAATTGCCTTCTGGGATA